>NC_135318.1:26982137-27310137 GCF_048772815.1 Callospermophilus lateralis | reverse complement strand
GGATGTGAGTAAAAAAGTGTTCACATCAGTTCCCCTCACTTAATCAGCCATGGGTGGAAAGGGGATTATTCAATTTAGTTAACTGGGAAAAAAAAAAGTCAGATCCTGACATTTAACCACATTACATGACATCAATTAACTAATTAATAATAACACAATTTTTCCAGTTAACTAGAATAATTTGTCTCAAACACTGATAATGGCCAAACAGATCTTTTAAATTAGAGTGCTCCTGATCACTGATCTCAACATCAAAATCAAATTTTTTCCAAGGTACAAAATATTTTAGTCTGTAAAAGAAGAAATGAGCTCACTATTGAGCAGGTGAGACCTGGAGAAAATCTGCTACTCTCCCAGTTCAGCAAATGCTGAACTGAAAAAGAACCATATTCCTGCACAACATCCTTCTCTCTTTAGCACATTTTCTTGTCTCTGCCTTCAGTTAGCCCAAATATTTAAATTAATAAACAGAAATGAAAAAAGCTCATCAGCAACCCATGCTGACTGAACTGTGGGCGCCAATGGAAGTTTTTACGATGCTAAAGGCTTTATATCAAGATGAATCTAATGTCTTTAATCAGCAGCAAGAGAGGAAAAATGTTATAAAATTCTCAGTGTTACTAAATTGTGTGGTGTCACATAGGAAGGCAAAAGTAGAATTAAAGTAGGTAGTGACAAATGATAAGAGGAAGACAGATTTAATATTGAAGAAAATCTCACAAAATTCTGACTTCAAAATGCTGTGAGGTTTTGATTCTTGTTTTATGACATGATGGAGTTACAACCAAAGTTAATAATTAAGATTTTAAGGGAGAACTTTGGGTAATTTAGAGAGGTCAGTACTGAACTACGTTATTTTCATTTCTGTAATTCTAAAATATGTTGCTTCATGTCACCATTTAAGTATCTTTAATATCTTGATGATGAATTAATTTGTTCTATTTCAATGATATTTTATACTCTACAGTTCTGAAACAGTTCAAATTGTTTTCCAAAGTAGGCTGCAAGTTTAAATATAATTCAGGCACAGTGAAGAAGTTTAATATATTTAAAAAAAAAATAATTTCATTTTTTGCTGTGAAAATAATTTCTTTGGAAAATAATTTTATATTTTTAAATAAGGCAACTTAAAATAGAAAGCTTTTAGCAAACTAAATATTTCATTACATTGAACACCCAAATAAGTGGAAAGACAACTAGCATGTTAGCTTCCTATATTGAGGTGGGGGGGGGCTTTTATACTGAGATTGACGACACTTGCATGCAGGAACACTGTGAAGTAGAGAGGGCAAAAATTTGGTTTTCCAATCTTTTAATGCAAACTTGGGAACTGAAAAGCTTGCAGAGAACCTCTGGAGGAGGAATTGAAAGTTACCTTGTGAAACACTATCTAAAAGCGAAAAACAAAAAGATAGTTTCTTAGAAAGCATGAGATGATGGGAAGGCTTTGGCCAAGTACAGGAAAAGAAACGGATAAGAGTCCTAGCCAGAGTAAATGTCAACTGTCATCATCAATTGCCATCAATTGTTGGTCTTTTGAGCAATAGTTTTTTTGTGACAGTGGTAACAGGACAAAGAGGAAAAGCATTTAATGAAAGAAGAAAAGAAAGAGTAGGTAGTAAATAAAGATATTGTGAGATTGGTAAAATAAGAAAAAAAACAGCTGTATTGAAAAATGTAGTTGATTTGGAAATAGTAATCTTAAAATGAAACATTTTTCAATGACATGTTGAAACAGATGGGATCCTCAAAATATATGCAAAGGTCAAATAAACTTGCACAAGAAATGATCTGAATGCCTATCTCTTTTTTAAAAAAATATTTTTTAGTTGTAGATGGATACAATATTTGTATTTTGTTTATATCTTGTTTTATTTTTATGTGGCACTGGGGATTGAATCCAGTGCCTCACACATGCGACACTGGATTTATGTGCCACTGAGCTACAACCTCAGCCCTGAATGCCTATCTCTTTAACAATTATAATAAAAAGGCACATTCATAGAGCCTTAGAACCAGGCAGATCCATGGTTTTATCATGGTCATGAGGCATTTAAGCTAAATTAGAATGGTAAACTTCTTTCAAAATAAATGCCAATCTTTTTATGCCTCTGTATTTAGGATGAGAAAATTAAGAGCCAGTAATGTAATGGCATATGATGAATTAAAAGTGAAATGGTTACTCTTTTGAATATACGTACAGTTCAGGTAATTTTCACAAATGGTGGAATATAGAATGGTTTAAGAATGATCTGTTTCAGAGCTAAATATAAACAAAAAGTGAGTTTGGTTATCAAGTTGATTAGATTGGTGTTTTCCCCTATGAATAACCAGAAACTATACAACATTTTTTCTTCTCCATCCCCCTCAATCATGATGTACTAGAATTAATTTATATCCAAATTAATTTTGCCAACATAGTTGGGCATATGGCACTTGAATGTATCATCTTGACTATTAAAAATTGAAACCATTACTTCTCTCCTATATATCATCAGCCTGAAGCTGTCTTTTAAAATTTTACCTATTTAACTTTAAATATATGCCCTTCATTCTTCAGTAAATATTTAATGAGCTACTACACTTTACAAGGCTCTCTTTTAAGCAAAATCAAGGAGACTTGGCAAATACGCATGCTCATACATTATTTACTGCAGATTTCTTGTAACATTCTCCGACAAGTCATTGAATAATTTTCCTGGTGCATATTTACTCAAAATGCATTTATTCAATACATTTTTTCATCAAATAAATATCAAAACATGACATAATATATTCATGAATCTCTACACTTAGTTTTGTGTTGGGTGGCTTTGTTACTTTAAGTTTATTTCAGTGGTTTTTCTGGGTGGTTATGGATTCTGATATCTAAACCTATAAGTTATCCATACAGGAAATGTCCTCTTCATAAATAATAACTGTGACTCATCAGAAATATCCTCCCCCTCCTTTTTTTATGACTATTGCCTTTCCTAAAAACCATGACCATTGACTATGGCTATTTCTTTTTTCTAGTTTCAAATGCATGGAATGGCAGAGATCTCAGAGGTCTCTCATTGTGAAAATCTTCAGATGTCTTTAAGAAGGGTAAAGGAAAAATATACAAAACAGTCAATGGAAGGACAATTCCCACGTGGAAAAAAAAAGCAATGTGGTTTGTCTTCCTGAGAATTACTTTAAAAAAAATTCCTTGTTCATTTCACTTATTATCAGCAACTGCAAGAAAATTTATGGTTTCTTATCTTGTGACATACGATGGCCAAAGGTTAGCAATGGGTACAGAAACCTGAGGTTGCAGCTTTGCCTCAGTTGGCAATGTTTGAAAATCAGAGCTCAATTTTTACTGATCATTCAATGTATTTCCTCATCAATTCATCTTTTATTGGAAGCAGAGTACCTAGATTTAGGAAGCAGTGGAATGATCCACATTGAGACTAGAACAAGGAATCAAATCAGAGAATCTCTGTCCTTGGGCATTGTCAGGATTTTAAATTTTAGCCATTTTAGTGGGTGTGTAGTGGTGTAGTGGTACCTTTTTTTTTTTTTTTTTTTGAACTTCACTCCCCTGATGACTACTGATGAGCATGTACTGCTATTGGCTGTTTGTATTTCTTCTTTGTGAGGTATCTGTTCAGCCTTTTGCAAAATTTTTAATTGAATCTCCTGTCTGTTGATGGATTTTAAGAATCATGTATATATTTTGGATTAATGTCCTTTGTCTGACATATGCATCGAGAACGTATTCTTTAAATCTGTGTCTTACCTTTTCATTTTATTGACAATATCTTGCAGAAGCCAGAAATTATAATTTTGTTGGAGGCCAATTTATAAATTTTTATGGTTACTATATTATTATTTATTAGATAATTAAATTTTGCCTAATATAATATCATACATATATATTTTCTCCTAATTTTTTCAGAGGGTTTTATGATTTTTAGCTTGTACATTTAGAATTATGATCTCACTTCAGAAGCTGTGAAGGCTGAGAAAATATTTTTTTCAATGTGTTGTCCCTCAATCTTACTGATCAGTAATGCAGTACACTAATTTTTACTATTTTGTTTCTTTTTAATAGTTATTTTCAAGAAAATTAGAAGATAAATTTTCACAGTATGTTAATTATGGCACTTTATATATGATGTCTGATGGTTTTCTGAAAGTTATATTTATTTTTAGAAATACAGCTTCCAATTTTTTACTAGTCTATGTGTGATATTTTTATTTCTTCAGAAATAATGTAGAAAAATACCTTCATTTTTAACTGAAGTATCACTTTCATGTTGAAAAGAGTGCCATTTAATCTCAAGGAAAAAGAATTGGATCATTCTTTCAATTCAGGTGTTACTATTCAAATACAGCTCACCAAGTAAATAGAGTGAAATTGGCATAATTAAACATGATGTAGAGTAAACAGAAGTTAAGAATCAATAATTGGCTCAGTTTGAGATCTCATCACTAAGTGATTTGTGATACACTTATCTTTCTTCTATCTGCATCAAACTCTATTAACAGGTAATGAGATTTTATAGATTCTTGAGAAAATGATAAGAGTATCCTAAGAGATTTGAATGTATTTATTGCCAATGCAGTTTTTAGAAATTAGCTTAGTCTGGAAAAAATTATTTCTTAAAAGTAGAACATGGTTTCTTGGTTGGCAAATGGTTGGTTATTTCAAATTTTATAGACTGAATCTCACTACTGAAAAAAAAGAACTTAAATTTTTATGATGAGTATTAATAAGACAAAATAACATGACTACACAAAAACAGCAGGGAACCCCAATAGTTTACTTTTTACTTTTAATCCATAACTTTTATCTATTGCTTTATTTAATATTTCTTAGAAGTTCTGTGAAAAACTTTCAAATTGATTATGAAAATAAGAAATGATGAGATTTCATAAAGTATGAAATAAAATCATGCATTGCTTCACATGTGGGACTAGATGGAAGGAAAAGAAAATCAAAGATTCTAATTTCTAGTTAATTTCAATATTTCTTACTGCAGAAAACCAAGAGGAATAATGGGAAAAAAGAGAACATTAATGATATTATAGTAAAAATGTTGCAAGAAAGCTATTAGAACAAAAGTAAGAGTTTTATAAAATATATATTTTAAATGACTGAATAATTTATTTAAATAAAATATTTGCCAGAAATCAAGTAGTAAAAAGACTTTATTGTTGTATCATACATATATAATACAACTGTGATTACATATATCAATCATATAAATAAATATAGAAAAGCTTAGCTATATAAGCTATGAAAAGAGAAACCTAGAATTTTTAGTTTACTGATTAAATATATAAAAATCTATAATGTATGTGAGACACATTAAAATAAGGGTTTGGAAAGATTATGCTGAGAGAAAGGGTGTTGGGAAAAATTAAAAGTAAAAAAAATGGTTTTAGGCAAATTCAAATTAAAAGAAATTAGAGGTCATGAAAGTGATATCCATGGTCATGGAATTCCAAACAAGAAATACAAAAAGAGAACTTTATATTGCTATTGACTATAAAGTACAATAAAGTATAATAGTCATTTTTCATTTATGTACCTTCTATTAAGCAAGAATCACATAGGTAGACACAGAGATACAGTAAGAAAGAGACATTCAGTGCATTCATAATAGAAGCCCACAGTTCATCTTCAATACATTAAGGTCAAATAAACAAAATTAATTCTCAGCATACGTCCTTTGCAAATGCAAATAGTAATATTTATAAAACTGATCATGCCTTAAGTACCCAAAGAAACCTCAAAAAAGCCAAACAATAGAAGTGATACAAGCAGCATTCCTAATCACAGTGCCATTAAATTATTAACTAATTTTAAAATTACTTAAAAGAGTTTATTTTCCTGAAAATTTAATAAAATATTTTCAACCATGTTTTGGATTATAGATGGAATTTCAGTTTAAAATTTTAAAATTTCTTGAATATAGTAATAGAATAGATTACATTATAAACTTTACATAAAATAGCAATTATCATAAATTAATTTATTATCAGAGAAAATTTAGAGTATTTAAAATTACTTAAAAAATTAAAATGTTGACAAGAATCAACAAATGGGGCGAATTCAAACTAAAAAGTTTTTTCTCAGCAAGAGAAATAATATGTGAGGTGAATAGGAAATCTACGTCCTGGGAACAAATTTTTACCCCCCACACATCAGATAGAGCTCTAATCTCTAGAGTATACAAAGAACTCAAAAAGTTAAACAACAACAACAACAAAAATAAATAACCCAATCAACAAATGGGCCAAGGACCTGAACAGACATTTCTCAGAAGAGGATATACAATCAATCAACAAATACATGAAAAAATGCTCACCATCTCTAGCAATCAGAGAAATGCAAATTAAAACCACTCTAAGATACTACCTCACTCCAGTAAGAATGGCAGCCGTTATGAAGTCAAACAACAACAAATGCAGGCAAGGATGTGGGAAAAAGGGTACACTTGTACATTGCTGGTGGGACTGCAAATTGGTGCAGCCAATTTGGAAAGCAGTATGGAGATACCTTGGAAAGCTGGGAATGGAACCACCATTTGACCCAGCTATTCCCCTTCTCGGACTATACCCAAAAGAACTAAAAAGAGCATACTACAGGGACACAGCCACATTAATGTTTATAGCAGCACAATTCACAATAGCTAGACTGTGGAACCAACCTAGATGCCCTTCAATAGATGAATGGATAAAAAATGTGGCATTTATACACAATGGAATATTACTCAGCACTAAAAAATAACAAGATCATGGCATTTGCAGGGAAATGGACGGCATTAGAGTAGATTATGCTAAGTGAAGTTAGCCAATCCCTTAAACAAAAATGCCAAATGTCTTCTCTGATATAAGGGGGGGTGACTCAAAATAGGGTAGGGAGGAAGAGCATGAGAAGAAGATTACCACTAAATAGGGAAGAGAGGTGGGAGGGAAAAGGAGGGAGAAGAGGAATTGCATGGAAGATGGAAGGAGACCCTCATCATTATACAGAATACATGTATGATGTTGAGAGGAGGAAAAAAAAAAAAAAAGAAGTGTGTCCCATTAGATTGGGTAGAGAGAAGTGATAGGAGGGGAGGGGCGGGGAGGGGGGATAGGAAGGACAGCAGAATAAAATAGACATTATGATTGCTGTATGTATATAGGTGACTATATGACCAACGTGATTCTGCAACCTGTACAATCAGAAAAATGAGAAATTATACCTCATTTGATTCAAATGCATGAATTGTCAAGATCATTGTACTGTCATGTGTAACTAATAAAAAAATTAAAATGTTGAAATAAATTCCTTAGCATGAATCCAAAAAGCAAAATAGCAAAATAATAACGTAATAAAATAAAAAGAATGGAGACTTAATAAATATAAAATCATGATTTATTAAAAAGATAAAGAACATCATTAAAGCTCACTAGAACTTTAAATATATCCAGATTATGATTCTTTGACAAAATTAATGAACTACATAAAACACTAATCAAATAAGCAAGAGAAAATATATGGCACAAATATAAAGGTCTTTTTAAAATACAAGACTATGTTGCACAATACATACAATAGTATTCCAAATTTTTGACTAATCTCAATAAAGGGTATAATTTTCTGGGACAAAAACACCCAAAGTGATTCAAGTAGAAATTGAAATTCTAGGAAGATATCTGGCTTAAAGTTTATAAAAGTTAGAGTTCTTTGTATCAGACTTATTTTTCCAGGTAATTTTGAAATAATTTCTACTAACAAATGATGCCAGTACTAGTGAAAAATAATCACAAAAAAATAGAAAAAGAAAAAAGTAACTTTGTAGTTCTTTCTATGATATGAACAGAACGACTTCCAAAACTGCCTGCAGATAAATTTCATTCAGTATGGATACTGATGAAAAAATTAATGCACAGATTGGAAGACAGAATCCAATGATCCATTAAAAACAACACATTATGAGTTAGTGGGTTAATCACAATAATCGAGGGCAGTTCAAAATTTGTAAACCCATTGAGATTATTTGTCAGTATATGAAGAGGAAAAATTTAAAGTAATTCCATTAGAAGTAGGAAACTATAAGGCAATTCACTGTTCATTAATTCATTTGTAATTTATTGATAATAACATAACTAAATACATAAAATATAAAAGTTTTGATACTAAAGTCAGCATTTTACTTAATGGGGATACACTAGAAAATTTACCAAGTTGGAATATGATGAAATAACCTATTTTTTTTACTTCTTTTTAATACTGTGTAATGAATATTAATATTTGTTGGAAGTACTTGATTAAAAATAGGAAACAATTGTAAGTATTGGAAGGAAAGAAGTCAAGCCAACTTTATTTATGATTACATATTTACACACCTAGGAGAACCAATGAGATTAACTTCAAACAATAAAAGAATTAGGGAAATTATCAAGTTAAAGAGTTGATGGAGGAAAATCAAAAACTCTTAAATAAAAGGCAACTAGAAAACACATGGAAATGGAGACCATATATAAGATAACAAAACAAGGAAAACAAGCTTTTGATCAAACAAAAATCTTAGTATAAACTTGACAGGAGGTAATTTATAGAAGGGAAACCCTAAAATATTTCAGGAAGACACAGAAGTAGACTTAAAAAATGAAAAGACATATGATATTTTTTGATAGGAATAATCAACTTTATAAAAAAGATAATACTCCTAATTAGCACCTTACATGTTATCATCACAACAGGAATATCTTCAGGGTAAATTTTTCTGGAATCAGGCAAGTTGATTAGAATTATACTTGGAAGAAAAAGCAATTATGATTAAATCTTGAAACCCCAGAAAAAGAAGATCAGAGATAGAGCCTAGTTCTACGTCATTCGAATATATACTTAAAACTTTTCTAAATTTGATTGTGTCATATTAAGATAGGCACACACCAAAAAATGGCATAGAAATTCCATACGTAGACCCAATTGAAAAGACTCATGTATATACTCACAAGGCTGTTACAGAAATCAGCAGGAAAAAGATGAGTTTTTATGCAAGTTGTTAGAATAGATAAATGATACAATAGGGCAAATTCCATATGAATTAGATTAAAACAAATAACATGAAAAAATACCATTCATATTATCTGGAGATGCAGAAATTTATCTAATTATGACTCTAAATTCAGTTGCAATAATGGAAATATTGATTCTTTAACTATATATTAGCATGCATAGTGAAAGACAAAGATATAATTTTTTTTAAAAAGACATAGGAAATGTTTTCCTAGAGAATGGACAAAACTTTAATTTAGGTCTAGGTCAGGATAAATAAATCATGGTGCTCAGGTCAAATCTAGCTTGCTTTTAGTTTTTATATAGTTAATAAATTTAGACTGGTTTTTGAATTGTTAAATTGTCAGGAAAAATCAAGGAAAGAAAAAAATTTTATGACATGTAAAATTTAATTGTAAATCCATTTTATTATCAATAAATTTTGGTTTTGGGAACACAGCCATGCTCATTTTGTAATGTATTATCTTTGGCTGCAAAGCACAGTTCAATGGTGTGATAGAGATGATATTGTCCACAAAACCTAAAATATTTGCTAGTTAGCTCTTTACAGAAAAAAGCTTGTCAATCTATGTTTATACAAAAAGATATATCCCTAATATACAAAGAGCTTTTAAAAATAAAAAAATACCCCCCAAACTTCATAAAAATGGGGAAATGGTATAGAATTTATGGAAAAGGAAATATAAATGACTCTTAAAATATGAAAAGATGGTCAACCTCACTTACAACAAGATCAATGCAAATTAAAATTAAATCCAGTTGACTATTATGTGAGCAACAATGCAAGTATTGATAATATATTCTATTTGTGCAGAAATAGGAAAGCCTGTACTTAGATACATTGTTTAATTGTAAGCAAAATGTATTTCTTGTCTCTAAAAAAGTTGAATTTGAAAACAAAAAACTTTAAAAATCATGCATACATTTATCTTGACCTTTCAATTCCATTTATTGCAATGAATTCCAGTCACATAAATAAAATAGATAAAAGCATAAGAACCTTTAATATATCTATTTGTATTATCTAAGGAATAGAAAACACCTTCATTTCATTTATATGGTACTTTCAGAACAAAGTATGCTATATCATCAAATGGGACACAAAAAAGTTGAAAATGTAATGAAAGATATTTCTTAATAGTTCTGAGTAGGGGGGCTGGGGATGTGGCTCAAGCAGTAGCGCGCTCTCGCCTGCCATGCGTGTGGCCCGGGTTCGATCCTCAGCACCACATACAAACAGAGATGTTGTGTCTGCCGAATACTAAAAAATGAATATTAAAAAATTCTCTCTCTCTCTCTCTCTCTCTCTCTCCCCCTCTCTCATTCTCTCTTTAAAAAAAAATGTAAAAGATAGTGTGGCATATGATAGAGAGCAATAGAAGATGAATTTTCCAGAAGGCAGCTGGTTTTGTGGATTTATTTTTTTTTTAAATTATATATATTTTACATTTATAAAATTTAATTGTAGTAATTTCTGTGTATTAAGAGAAAAAAGTAACAGGTGAAAATAACTATATACCAAGGTATTATTTTCAGTTATCACATTAGTGGTGTTAATGTAAGGACAAAAAAAATAAAAATCTTAAGCTTGTTTCATTAATGATTGTGTCTATGTAATATTGATATTATTTTGTATTATGTTTCTCGTGTGTGGTGAAATAAGTAAGAAATGAGGTTGATGCCATTGAGAGTTGGGTCATTCAGTAGAAAAAAATAAACCCCCAAAGAAATACACATACAATTAAAGAGGCTGAATTAAAAATCCCAGAAGACCTGATTTTAAATCTTAGTGTGAATCAACTATGGTATTTTATCAAAACTATCAATTTATTGGTCCCCCCCACTGAAAAGATCTAGATACAATGACCAACTGTATGCTTGAATGGTAATCTCTACATATCATATTTTGCTAAGAGGAACCAGCATTATTTGAAGCAATAGATGATCCCTGATCTAGAAATAACCAAATTGTGCCTGGAGAACTTTATTATTGATAGGAAAAAGAAAGCTATCCCAGAGTTCTGAATACAGGTCAAAGGACCCAGAAGACAATTTATTTAAGCTTTACTCACCAAATGTGGGACTATTTGCACATGAATAAATAATAGAAATTGATTAAAATATTTCAACTGTATTTAAATACATGAATTCCTAATGATAATTTAAACATTTTTTAAAATAAAGCTTACTAAAGACTTGTGAAGGATAAGGTGAACCAATTTATTATTTTTGGAAACTGGATTCAAGAATTAAGAATTTGTCAGGCCTTTACTGCACAAACTATATAGCTCAGGGTAACCAAAATAGCTAAATGTGGAAGTTTATCTTTGCAGAAGCAATTCAGATAATTGGGAGCTTCAGAAGAACATGTTGAACAACGCCATGGGATGCAGTTTGCAAAATCTAGATTGTATGAAATCTGTTCAGAAAATGGCCCAGGGTCTTTAAAGGATAAAGAGAAAAGAAACACATAGTTGGTATTGGGGACATGGAAGCAGATGGATGGTATTCAGAATTTTCTGGTTTCACTATATGCATTTCACTAAATGCTTTTTTCACTATATGCATTTCACTAAATTTTTCTTGCCATTCTCAATTTGGGAATAAATACTGAAGGATTTGACCCAAATTATAGAACCTATAGGGAGATGGCACTTCCTTGACCGTGCCCTGATGTAAAGAGAATAGTAACACAGACATTTGTTTTAAGGACACCTTGGGTGCCCTGGCAACCCACTTTAGATGAACAGCTTATCAAGAATGAAAAGTGTGGCTAAGAGTCTTCCTAAACGAAATATGCTGATAAGAAGTAAGAGTCGCGGAACAAAGATTTATTTATTTTTAAAGTTTGTTTCTTTGCTGAAATATCTTGTTGAGTAGCTGGCATCATCTTAAAAATAATAAGAAAAATTGGTTGAGCAGTACACAAAAGCCATTTACAGGTATATTGCACTTACTGCATTTCTCTCTTAAATTTTATTTATTTTTTAAACACATGAATAGATAATCTCATAGGAACTTTAGAATATGTGGCTGTATCAGAATCTATACTCACTAGTAGTAGGTAGCACAGATGGTCTGGGAGGGAGAGAAGTGATGCACAGTCTGGTTCCTGTGGAGTCTGAATTCATCATAATGTTGTGGTATCCTATTCTAGCCTCTTGCCAAATCCAGAATGCATTAATGGACCCATGACAGGAAAATTATATGAGAAAAGCGAATTGATTAACTGGAAGATAATTAGGGGTGTAAGAGAAAGACTAAACTCTATCTACATATTTAAAAACTGTGCAACTACTAAACCAGATAAAGGTTAAAAAAAGAAAAAAAAAAGGAAAACCCAGATCTTTATAAATTTTTTTAAAATTTTGGAATAATATTTGATTTTTAGAGAGGTATCATAAATAGTGCATTACAACTCTCATTCAGTATCCATATTGTTAACATGAGCAAACTGATGTTGGTATATAACTATGGACTAAATTGCAGGCTTTGACTTTCGGCGGTGTTTTTAATAATATCCTCTCTTAATATGCTTTTTTCTTGTTTTACATTGCCCATTAATATATTACATTTAGCTATATGTCTCACCAGTTACTTACATCTGTGATAATTTCTCAGTCTTTGCTGTTTCAACTTGAGAGTTTTTGGAAGTGTCTAGGTATTCTGTAGTATTTTCCCATATATAGATTTTTACATTTCATTTTCTCATAATTAGGTGGGGATTGTAAGAGTTTACAACATTGGACAAATGTCCTTCTTGCGACATGAAATGAGAAGAATGGGATATTCACATGACATCTCTGGTGATGTTAACATTTATTACCTGGCTAACATAACGTTAGTCAGAATATGCAGTGTAGAGTTTCTTATTCCCTACTTTTTGGAAGTGACTTAGGTTAGTCCACCCTCAAGATAGTAGATGGTAAACATTAAGATTTTCCAAGCATCTCTTTTACATATTAAGTATATATTCATTTAACTCAATAGTTGTTCAATTATTATTGAGTGGCTTTCAATATGTGATTTCTAGTTCTTTCTATAATATTTTCTAATTCATCTCCTGGTAAAAAGCAGAAAGAATTTGTTCATCCATGATTGTTATTTACTTTCTTTGAATTTACATCTCTATACTAAATTGACAATACAGTCTCCACTTAAATATATGCATCAGTATTTTGATGTCATTACCATTATATTAACAACATACTTATTTGCAATTTGTTTTATCCTTCTGATTTTGGGTACAGGAAATTTTAGGTTCTACTGTGAAACTGACAAGAAACCATATATTAGTATAATACGATCAAGGGCTTTAAAAATAACAAGTTTGAAAAACATTAAAACTTTTCGAAGAATTATAAGGATGCAGCTAAGATAAGAATGCAGCTAGCATTACTCTTATTTAACATAGCATTGCAAACCATAGCCAATGCAATAAGAGAAGAAAAGTAAATAAGATAAAAGTTTAATGTAAATGGCATCATTTGCAGACATTGTTGTATTCATACAAAAATCAAAAGACACAATGTCCAGAAAAATTAAGAAAACAGCTAAGTTATTGGGGACAGTGTGGGAGAAATAGACAAACTTTAGATAGGGAAAAGGGGAGGGAGGGGAAAGGAGTGGTCATGGAGGGAGGGGAAAGGAGTGGTCATGGAGGGAGGGGAAAGAGGGTGGAATGAGACAGACATAATTACCCTAAGTACATGTATGAAAACATAAATGGTGTGACTCTGTTTTGTGTAAAACCAGAGACATGACAAATTGTGCTATTCTATTTTTGTAAGATGAATTGAATTTTATTCTGCTGCCATATATAACAAATTAAAATAAATAAAATAAAATAAATAGTAGAGATTAAAAAAGAAAAAAAGAAAATTGCTGTTAGTTGATTTCAGGACCCAAATTTTAAAAATGCTGGTTTTATTCTATATGTGCATTAACTCTTTAGAAAGTGTCAAACTAAAAATTCATTTGCCATAGAATTGATAGAGTATAAATGAAAAATAGTGACAAAAATTTACAAATAGTTTATGCAACAGACTTTGAAACTTTATGAACAGATTATTTTAAATGACCTGAATAGATACAGAACTATAAAATATTCATAAGTAGAATGAATCAGCATGCAATCACTAGTTTTTTTTACAATTTCAATAATAATTTAATATAATTACATTCAAAATAGGATTCTCATTACTTTTTTTTGAGAATTGATGAATTTTATGATGCATATGAAAGATAACAATACACAAAATTTAAAAGAATTTTTAAAAGAAGGCCGAAATAAGAATGCTAATATTATAAAAAGGGGCCAAGAGACCTTGACTGATATTGCCACACAAATCAGTTGAACATGCTATGGTCATCAATTAGAAAAAATTAGTCTCATATTTCATTACTTAAAAAAATATATTTTAATTATATTAAATACCTAATAATGCATGGAAAACTTATTCTAATATGAAAAGTAAAGAATAAACTTTAAAATGTATTTGATTATACTTTGATTCTTATACCCCAAATAAAGTACTAAAATATAATAGTCCAAGAAAGCATTGGAAGGAGCTATCCTTAAGGTCTCTGAAAGATAAGATCTTTTTATTCAAATAAAATAATTTTGTGTCTCTATGATTATTTTAAGATCAAGTGTTGAATTTCATCGAATTCCCTCAGTCTCCCACCTCACTGAGAAGCAATATTCCAGCTGCTCGAATGTCCAGCCACAGACCTGCTGGGACATGCACCCTTCCTCTAATCTGCCATCTCCCAGCACTGTACTTTTTTTTATATTACATTCTTGGCTCCATTTTCTCAGCTGTAGGCTGATGAAAGTTTGGAGTTCTTTATAGCATGGTGCAGGAATGCTCATAATTTGTGCTGTAAGAATTCAGATTTTCACATCAAAGTTTCTTTTCAGTGTTCAGTGCATTGTTACAGGTGAATCCTTGGAAGCGCCAGTGCAGAAGTTGAAAAGCGGTATAATGTACAGAGTAACATGGAACCTTTGGTTGGACTGCCTGGATTGAAATCTCAGCTCTGCTATCCATTAGCTGTATCAGTGTGGGCAAGTTTCTTAAAATACCTGTGGCTCAGTTTCCTCATCTAAAGATAGGTGTGTGTCAGGAGCTTCCTCATGTGGTGATGATTAGAATAATCAATAAATTTATATTATTTAGAACACTGCTTGGCACACAGTAAACACCATGTTTACCAATATTAATATGTTTAATTTATATTTTTTATAATTATAGGGCACTTGAGAAACTAAGTAATTGAATTATGAGTTTAAGTCTCTTTAGGATTGAGATCATCTAACATGTCACATGGTCCTTGTCAGGTAATATAAGTTTAATGAACAGATACTGGATAGTAGAAGATAACCGTATATTATAGTAGCTGCAGGTAATATAACTACATATAATTGCCATCTTATATACCCATGTGAAAGAAAAGAGAATATTTGAATAATCTGTGCTCCAAACAAGGGTGATTACTTATATTTCCTAGATCAATGATTCTCCATACATGCATACTGTCCATTAGAATGATTTGAGGAATTTTTTTTAAATACAGATACTTGCCTATACTTAAATTATGAACTCCCAAATTGGTTGTTTTGTTACACACAGTAAATCAACATTGCTACTATTGATGAGATGAAGCCTAAAGGGAAAACAATAATCTCATAACTCTGGTAAAATTAATTTAGAGACAACAGCAAATGCATCTCAATATTGCTTAAACTCAGTTGTCTCTTACATCCTTTTTCTCTTTTCTGTTCCTCTCTATTTCCATCTCTCTCTCCAAGCTCTTTAGAGTTGAATCTCCATGATCCTGACCTATTTACCAGCATGGCATACCTCTCACCAGCATCCTGTATTGTGATTTTCTGTGTGTTTATTCAAAAATATAGTTTATCTTCTTAGAGCTCTGAATCTTGATTTCCATTTTATCATCCTCATTTAGTAATATAATCCTTTTATTTGATGACTGTTATTTTTGGCTCTTGCTCTAACTAGCTTCACCATAGCTTACTAACACATTCATACACACATGCACATACATGCACACACATATACATACACACACACACACACCTGTTTCTAGCTTTTGTTGGAACAATGTCACAGAAATCCACTTATATACTTAATGAAATAGTTCATTATGTCGATATGTGTAGAATCATGCAATCATTGGAATTGAAGTGGACAAATTAAGGACTCAGGAAGACCTTAGATAGAAAGTGGTCTTGGATTCTTGGTGTCCCTTGGAATCTTGGCAGTGGGATTTAGGAGTTAATATATTGTAACTCATAACTGTCAATAGGATTATTACTTCATTCCTTTTGACTGGCAAAGAACTTCCTCCTTGGTAAATTAAACATCTCTCCTGTTCTGTATGTGGCTCTGACTTACTCCAACCCTGATTTTTCCTCACAATGCTTTCCTAGCTTGTGCCTCACTACCAATTGCCAAAACCTCTTTATCATTTTCACAGTTCAAAGTTAGGAGGCTGGTGATGGCGCAGGTAAGCTGAGATAGTTCATACCGCTCACAGCCTGCAGCAATTCCAAAGGACGGACACCCCTTAGTTTCAGGCTTCCAACTTGTCTCCCAGCTGTCCTCATGCCCAGGAAGCAGGACATGGAATATTCCTCCTCAGCAGTAGCCTGAGGAAAAAGATGTAAACCTTACAAGGAGAGGTAAGCTGGGCCATAGTGATAGAGATCATGTTCATACAGGCATTGACACCTTCTGACAAGCATCAAAACTTCAGGATATAAGTTTTGAAAAGTCTTCCATATTATCTATAAAATATCGAGTTGCTGAGCATGTCAAATGCAAGAACTTTTTCAAAGCTATTGAGGACATCCATATCTTGAGGGAGTGGATAAAATATTACACTGCATGTGGTATGATTTTAGGACCTCAAGAATGCTTTCTACCCAAAAAATCTCCCTTTGTTTTTAACCGGACTGTTATTTCCTTAAACCCTTGGGCTATGGAATTTGTCTCCGAGAGTTTACCTGTCAAAATGGTACTAAAAGCTTTCTGATGGAGGGAACTCTGTACTCTTTCTTCTTTGCAGCTGTACTTTTCAGGGCTTTCCGGGAAAGTGTTCAGTATATGGCACATTGTTTACCAAGAGCTTTCTGGTCTAAGAACCACTGACTTCATTTTGCTCAGGATTTTGGCACAGTGTGTGACATACGAAATTCACAATAAATATGTATGAAATCAATTGCAATAAAATAATGACTGAAAAATCTCTATGCACTCACTAATGGTTTTTGATAAGAATTAGAGTTATACATTCATGTATGCATGGAGAATGAGACAAGAGACAAGAGCAGGTAGGATTTAAAAATTATGAGGCTTTGGTTTAGCTAGAAATTTGCAAGTCTAGAGGTAAAGATACCAAAATAGTTTTCCGCTCATGAAACTTCCTCATCTAGTTCAGAAAATACCGACTAATAACCGACTCCAGACAGAATAAACAGAAGCAGTAATTCCAGAGTTTTAGGCCATTAAGAAAATTAAAAAAGAGCACAGAAAGAAAAGAAAGAAATGCAGGACTGCAAATGCATAATTTTCCTAAATACAGAGAAGTTTATATTGGTTTTGTTTTGGCTTATTTTGGTCTTAGTTATGTGGATGTGGTTTGTTCAAAGAAGCGGCATCATGCACCATTGTTGTATAATATTCAACCTTTCCAAACTCTGAGCCCAATCAAGGGATTACTAGCATGTTGTATAATTATTCCCACCAAGTTGTTTAAGACGTTCAAATACCTTTCCTGTGCCAGGTGTTGTAAGTGTTGTTGCTGTGAATAATCTCTAATTATTTAACTGTGTATATGCTTGATTAATATATTATTAACCAAATTTGTTAGTGTTCTGTGTGAGAGAAGTCTGCTCTTAAACCTGTGTGTGCTAAAATATAAAATGAAAGATGCTTATATCTGTGAAGCTAAATGCACTCTTATAATTTTGTTTTGTTTATTCAAACATGACAATGTCATTTCAATGTTAGAGATTCGCAGTTTTGATAATTACCCATTTATTCTCTGTAAAAAGTAATCTCAGGCAAGAAAATAGATGCATATGCTTTTAAAGTTCTTTGGAAAAGGCCACATTTATGGGTGAAAATAAAAAAAAAAGTCTTTAGTCTCCAAATATATCTTTTACATTGGAGACCTTAAAAAGTGCATGATATTCTGTTAGAAAGGAGATGACACTAGATGTCAAAAAAATATTTTTCCCCCCTGGAGGCATCCTTACTTCTTTTTAATCATAAAAGAAATGTGTAGATATTGTAGGAAAATTTCTATAGATTATAAAATGCAGAATAAACTCTTACAGGTTTAAGTTATCCATCTCTGGCAGTATCTTCTAATGCTTAGAAAAATGCAAATCTGAATCAACTTCCTGTTAGATAGTCTATCTTTTATCTTTGAAAGTTTCATACTTTTTGACCCAGTTGTAAATTTGCCTCTCCTTTAGGGAAAAAAAAAAAAAAAAAACAAATAAAAAGAACTTTTTAAATACATTTGTTAGGAAGTTCAAAGTAGTTCACATTTCAAGGAGTCAATACTATCATTAAAGATACAGTCTCTTTTTCGTTATCTGTCTTTGGAAGAGTGCCCAGTGTTTCCTACTTGTGTTTCTGCTTGGTCCTAACACTAACCTCTGTGACTTCATGACAACATGGATGATTCTCACCAAAAGTCTCTATCATGTAGACTAGAGACCCATTCATCTTCTTGATTGTTCTTAATATTTTTGTGATTTGGCAATGTAAGTCCTTTATTCTCTTCTGGAAAATATCTTCTCTTAGTCCCTAGGATAGTATGTGGCTTTATCCTGTCTCCCTAACCCTGCACACCCAAGTCAGTATACTGCATTTCCTTTTCCTTTTTCTATTCTAAGGCTTCCCCCTGGACTTTAGTTGCACTATCTCACTTAATTCTTGTCACACTTTATAGGTAATTCTCCAGCTCACTTTTCTTCCTAGTAAGGCGACATTGCTAAAAATTCTGTTTAGAGTTTTACTTCTTAGAAAAAGAAGTTTTCTTGCCCTCTCAACCAACACATAAGTAGGTCTACAGGAGCACATGGTGAATGTAGGTCTCACGTTATTGTGTTCCTTTCACTTAAGGATCTTGGACCCTCAAGTTATAATAGCATTTGGTTGTACCCTGATGCATTCAAAGTTATTTAAAAGCATAAGTTCGTTTTGGTTTTGTTTTTAGTGCTTCTCAGCGGGGTATTGGATTCTATCCAAGTTGTTTCATCAAGACCAGAAATAAAACACTGCCAAGGCAGTGTCTCTCAAATGGCCTGACAGCTCTAACACTGGTCCATAATGAGATCAGAAACCTGTGTTAGAACATATACCAGTACTGTTTCCTTCTTCTAGAGTCTTATATGTCCCCCATCCTCAAATGTCCACAGAACAGAACTTTTTTTTTTTTTTTTTTTTGGCATTCTTATGCCTTAGTTGATTTGCATTTTAGTACAAACTCCTTATTTCATTTCAGTTGTAAAGAAACAATTTATTGCTAGGTACAGTAGCTCTCACCTGTAATCTCAGCAATGCAGAAGGTAGGAGAATCACAAGTTCAAGGTCAGCCTCAGAAACTTAGTAAGAACCTGTTTCAAATTTTAAAAATAAAATAAAAAGTTAAAAGGGCTGGTAGAGTACCTCTGGGCTCAATCCCCGATATTGAAAAAAGAAGGAGGAGGAGGAGAAAGAAAAGGAGAAGGAAAGAAAAAGAAACATTTCATTGACCAGCTCTCTAAAGCCCTTACTAAATACAGAACCAGAAAATGAGGCATGATAAAACCAAGAGCAAACCTGGGCTTGTGCTGGTAACTCACAGCCTATTGCTGAGCATCCCTTGTATGGGATGCCTGTCCTGCTCGACAAAGCTTTCATTGCTGCCACAATTGTTCTGAAAAATGCTGGGGTATTACTTCAGATTAATTATACTAAAAGAGCTTTCTCTTCTGCTGTCACAGTCTAGGTCTTATTTATTCACTCTGAACCTTACCCCCATCCTGAAATGTGGATCTTTCTCAGGATTTACTTCTGTCTGCGCAGCCTGAAGAATTCTCATGGTACAAATTGTCCATACTCTGGTAGTACCCATTGTCACTAATCCATCCATATTTAAAAAAAAAAATAGAACAGAACATGCTCAACTTAATCAAGACATCCACAGACACCCACAGGGAACATCAGATTCAATGGTGAAAGACTTTTCACCTAAGGTCAGGAACAAAAGATATCTGCTTTTGCCAATTCTGACCCACACTATAATAGAGATTATGGCCAGGGAAATTCAGCAAGGAAATAAACAAAACTACCTGATAGAGAAAGGAAAAAATAAAACTGTTACTCTTTACAGATAACAAAAACTTGAATATGGAAATTCCTAAGGAACCCATTTGAAACAAATAGATTTAATTGGAAGTAATAGTTTTAATGAGAAGTAGTAGTTTTAATTTGCATGCTATGTATGAAATTGCTAAACCCATAAAATAATTTTGATGTCATTAATTTCAATGGCTTTCATTTTTAAGGTTAACCTGTGAAATTCAGACTTGAACCGAAGGTCCTTTCCTCAAACAGTATTTAAATATGAAAGAGATACATAAGTTGCTGACCTCATCCATTTCCCCTGAAGAGCTAAAATACTCAGACTTCTTAGGAAAATATGAACTGAAAATAGTACATTCCAATAGTTAACCAAATGTGTGACTCCAAGAGATTGAATCCATGTGCCAAATGCAAAATTTACATGAAGCATAACATCAACAAAAACAAAAAATCTATTAAATCATAATAGGTTTGAGGTTCCCCTACAAAGCCAAATGTGTGACTACTTGTGTACACTTAGTTTGACTTTTCTTCCATGTCTTTACATCATCTGAATGTAACACTGTGTACTATTCCATTATACATTTTAAGGAAAAGTACATTGAATTCACCATAGTTTAAAAGTATAACATTAAAAATGTCAACAAACACCTTGTCGAAGTTTCAGTCAAATGATTAACAATATGATTTTTTAACTACATAAATTAATAGAAACTAGACATGCTGACAGGTTTTAAAATTGTTAAGAGAGTTTCTTGATACATGCAAGATAAAAACATTAATCTGGATTATTCCACTTGGCTTTAGAAGTGTCCTTTTTAATTTTATGGAGTCTTCTTTTGTTTACTTTTTTTTTGAAAAAAATAAAGGAATTACTGCCTCTTGAAGCTTTATACCAAAGTACATTGTAAAAGATAACATTTTTGTTTTATTCTAGATGTATATGTGTTTGTATCTGATCTACCCATAAAAGACAAAATTAAATGCTTCATTTTACCATTTGAGCTACCAATTTCTCATGCCTTCCTGCTCTTCAGAAAAATGAAAAACTTTTCTTCTCATTCTTAGGGCAGCCATATGGAGTAGGCAGTATTTTCATTTTATAGATGAGGGAGGATCACACATACTAGGTAATTCTCAAGGCATGCCGAAGTTAATCACAAGGAGGGTAAGAGATTAATAATCAACATCCCCAAATGGGCTTAGGAACTGAACAGACACTTCACAGAAGAAGAAATACTATTGATCAACAAACATATGAAAAAATGTTCAACATCTCTAACAATTAGAGAAATGTAAATAAAAACTGCTCAAAGATTTCATCTCATTCCAGTCAGAAAGGCAATCATCAAGAATATGAGCAACAATAAATGTTGGCGAGGATGTAGGGAAAAAGGTACACTCAGACATTGCTGGGAGAATGTAAATTATTGCATCCATTATGAAAAGCAGTATGACAATCCCTCAGGAAACTTGGAATGGAACCACCATTTGACCCAGCTATCCCACTCCTCAGTTTAAACTCAAAGGATGTAAAAACAGCATACTACAGTGATGCAACCACATCAATGTTTATAGCAGCTCAATTCAAAAGAGCTAAACTATGGAACCAACCTAGATGCCCATCAACAGATGAATGGATAAAGGAACCCTGGTATATATACAAAATGGAATGTTACTCAACCTTAAAGAAGAATGAAATGATGGCATTTGCAGGTAAATGGATGGAGCTGGAGAGAATATCTTGCTAAGGGAAATAAGCCAATCCCCAAAACCAAAAGCTGAATGTTTTCTCTGATATGCAGATGCTAATTCACAATAAGAAGGTGAGGGCTAAGGAAGAATAGAGAGAGGTACTTTGAATTAGGCAGAGGAGACTGAAGGGAGGGGAGCGGGTATGATGGTGGGAAGGACAACAGAATGAATCAGATATTATTACCTTATGTGCATATATGATTATTTGATTCTACATCTTGTACAACAGAAGAATGAGAAGTTATATTCCATTTATCTATGATGTGTCAAAATGCATTGCACTGTCATATACAACTAATTAGAAGAAAAAAAGAAGAAAAAAACAATAACAAAAAATGACCAGAATCCCAACAGATCTGTGCAACTTCAGAAAGCAAACTGTGTGGTTAAGATTGTGTGTCTGTTAGGCTCATGGGTTCATTCCAAGTCAACGTCTTTAGTCTTGTCCTACCAGATGTATAGGGGTGAAGCTTCAGGAACAAATTGGCTGGACAGCAGAACTCACTCAGAGGGATCAGTTTTCTCTTGGATATTTTGGTTCTGTTGCTTCAACAGCACAGGCCTGTGGTCAGGGCTGATATTAGGGCAGGATTCAGAAACAATAAAAAGAGAAAGAAAGAAAACAGGGAATTTCCTTATACTCTTGAGCTCAAAGTCCTATTTTCTGATAATCTGGACAGAAATGAGGGTTTCTTTCGTTATTTCACTGTGCATTCTATAATGAGGCTGCCCTTAGGTCAGAGCCAAGAGATGAATGAAGGAAAAGAAATCTTAGGCTGTTTTCCAAAGTGATGACTTCCTTCCTCAATCCAACCATGCTACTGTTTGTGTTCTGGAGTCCTTGGAAGTTTCTCTTTATGTTATGATTATACTAAATGAATGAAGCAGACTGTAGTGGGTTTAATTTGTGTTGGATGTTACTGGGAACTCATTGACAGGTTTTAAGCAGTAGCTTTTAATCATCTGCTATTTCTGATAGAGAAGATATTAAGGAGAGGCAGAAATTAGGTGATGGAGCCAAGAAGAGAAGACACATTTGGGATAAAATAATTGGCTACCAGCTTTTGAATCCTCTTCATTTCAAAAGAGCAAGGCAAAATATATCTGGTCCATCTAATTTTGGGGAATATATATATATATATATATATATATATATATATATATATATATATAATATGAAGAATAGCTTAGAAATAATGAAAGCTAAACTTGAAGGAAAATTAAATTAACCCAAATGTACTTCATTCATTTAAATATTTCCATTAAGGTTTCTATTCACAAAATGGGAAACTAGGGAAATAATTAGGAGGAAGTCCTTTTAAAGTTAGAAGTATTCATCTAATGGTTGAGCCACACCAGAAATTTAATGAAAAAGCTATGTGTGGGTACTTAGTTTAGGAATAGCTCCCCTAATATATTACATTACACAGATGTTAGTAAAACATTGAGTTTTATCACTTTGCCTTAAGAAAGGCAGCATAAATGGCTAAGTCAAGTTACTTACCATAATGTGCCTGCCCTGTCATCAATATTCCAAAGTATGACCATGCTGATGGGTTTACTGGCAATGACCATGGCCACTAATCTTCTACCAGTCTCTGAACTCCAGAATCCTCCACTAAAGTGTGTGTTTCATTTCCAACTTGACAAAGGTAAATATACCAGTCTGAGGAATACAGTGTACTGTTAAAAATATGTCATGGTGTAATTGAAACTGAGTGTTCCTATTTTCTGTAATGTAGCTCTTGTCTTCTTCATCACTGAATGAGAAAAATGATAAAATTATATTTGAACAAAGACTATTAAAATCAATATAACTATTGGTGGCAACCACAAAATAATAGATAACCATTCAGAGAGATAATTACCATTCTCAGCATTAGTTTGTGTGTATTTTTTAAAAAATCATATATATATGTATATATATACATATATATATATATGATGGGAGGCTATTAGAAGCTTCATTTCATTGAATATTGAGATGACAAATCTTCATATGGTTAACTTTCATTATTCTCATATTTTCTTTCATGTATGTGTAGTACATCTTGTTTGGTGGAGATAATCAGCTCCTTGTTGGTAAGAATGCCATCATTTGTTTTTTGCACAACCCAGAGTACATGGTACTGTACAAGATACCTAGAAGGTATTAAGCAATAGTCAATAAGTTCAAATTTAACTGAAAGTAAACACTTTACACCCCTAAAATATAAAAATAAAACCACCTCCATTGCATGATCAAATCTCCTCCCAGTATTTTTTTTCCTGAAATTAACTTTAGATTTATTCTCAGTTTGAAAAAATCAATAATTAGAATTTTGAGATCTACTAAAAATTGCTACAAAGGTAGATTTCAATAGCAATGGTAATAACAGATGTTATGTATCTTTACTCTATGACAAGTTGTCTTGAAATTAAAAGACAGGACTATAAAGGATTTAACTATAAAGTGACAACTAAATATCAAATATTGTGATTAGTGTACCCACCTTCTGTCAAGTATTATGTCACTCCATGGTCTGTCCTCAAACTGGAGCTACAAAAGGAATGAGATTAAGTTATCGCATTCCATGTGTGTGTGCAGCATGTTATTTCTTAATTCCTACAATTTGCAGTGTGGATCAGTAGCACACTAAGAAGCAGTAGAATGAGATTATTTTTCTCAATTACCATTCACTGCCCTTTAAAACAAAGGCACATCATTGATTTTCTTCTA
This sequence comes from Callospermophilus lateralis, assembly GCF_048772815.1. Taxonomy (NCBI): domain Eukaryota; kingdom Metazoa; phylum Chordata; class Mammalia; order Rodentia; family Sciuridae; genus Callospermophilus; species Callospermophilus lateralis. Next base: position 27,285,230 of record NC_135318.1, on the reverse strand, counting down.
GTTTCTCAGTGGTAGCTGGCAGAAGTAGACATGACATTCTTGACCTTCATGATGTTATACAACCTATGAAATTAAATCATGATGACAGAAAAAGAGAAGAAAACAAATTGCTGGCATTGTTCTGTAGAAATTGGGTAAATTGAGCAAATATTTGACAGTGTGGTGAGACATGGCAGAAAAGAGGAAATATTCGATTTTACCATGTTCCAGTCAATTCTCTCTCTTCATCCCTGAAGAAATATAATCCTAGATATATGCGTTAAAATAAGAGGAGTTCACTGCCTGTTGGATAACTGTATGTTTATAATCACAAACTCAAGGAAAACACCTTCAGGAGGAGCAGAATCCTGTTCAACCTAGAGACCTATTTGTCATTTGGGATGGAGTCAGACATATACTGACATATATTGCATCAAAATTAATGCAACTTCATGACCATGAATGCTTGTAAATGCATATACCCCCAGAAGTGCTCATTGTTAGTACTGAATGATAATTAGAACTATCAGTAATCTCTTCAGAGATTTGAAAGTGGTAACTGGCAAAGATGGTCATCTTTAGTAAAACAATTTTCCAACATATCCTTCCTAAGGGAAAATTGCAAAAAAAAAAAAAAAAAAAAAAAAGAACTTGTGAAATATCACTATCTAAAATGTTCTCATGAGGGATTCATGATTGACTAAGTTTATATGAAGACTATTAGTTCTTTCTTTTATTAATTTCAAGTTTCGTCTAAGCCTTCTTTCTTTCATTTAGCCTATTTTCTTTCATATCATAGATATGTCCTACTCTCCTTCTCTGACCAGTGTTATTTCTAGATTTATCTGATGATTTTCCTTATAATTCAGGTTCTCCACTCATTTCCCCCTGTCTGTAAAGCAGCTGTTGTTCAGCAGTTCAGAGGAAGCTAACAACATTCTGTTAACACAACAGCAGAAACAGGCCTGTTGTACCCTGTATGACGCAGAGCGAATGGCAAAACAGAGGGTCAATTAGAGTGTCCCACCTTAAGAAGGCACTGGAGAGGCTCACTAAGGTTAGAACAGGCTTCTAATTATCAAGGTCAGTTTTTTTTTTTAAAATTACAAAAGATACCAAGAATATGAAAGGATTTTAGTCCTCAGAGAATGTTACAAGTTGGTGATTTATTTATAGATAGCATCAAGCTATTTAAATGTTAAAATTATTCTACCAAATGAGTGCCAGAATTTTTTTAAACATTTTATTTGAAGATAACAACTATTAAATTAGATTTGCTCATTGTCCCGATCTGTGAACATAAAAGTGAAGGAGAAAAATATGTGTGTGTGAGATTGGAAAATTGAAAAGCCAACCAACAAATGACTAATCAGGATTTAATATTTATTCTAATAAAACTTCAGTCTGCAGTTGTCACTTTCTCTGAATTTCTTAGTAGGTTTCGAAGAGATGAGAGCAGATCCACTTATTTCTTATTTCTTTTTCTGCAAAACTTAGTGCAGAGAAAATAAATGTTTAAGAATTAAGTAAATAAATGCACCAATGAAGTTTTAATTTCATGAGGGGATCTCAGAAGTTTGATGATATCTATAGCAATAATAATTGGGGTTGGCTTTTATTACTATTATTATTTTATTATTTTGTCCCAAAGCATATTTTTAGACATAGGCTCATGTGGGTTTAGAAATATTACGTTTATTATCTACTCATGGGTAGTAATGATCAAGGGAGTGGATGGTCTATGAAAATGCATTAATGCATTTTTATGCTTTCTATCTTAAAATGTCAATATTCAATTTCACAGAAGGAATTCTCTAAAACATTTGTATCCAGAGTTTGGTCACTCCAATTACATATCAAGTTCTTCTTTGTACCCAATTCACTGGGCACCTGAGCTGATCTCTATCTCTATCTCTATCTCATCTCTGTCTCTGTCTCTGGTGTCCAGGAGGTCATTCCAAAAGGCATCTGGAAAGCTGATCATTTCCTTACAGTTTACAATTAAGTATGCAGCACATTTAATTCTCACTGAAGAACTTGATTTTTTTCACACAACTTGGTACAGCTCATTGTTTCCCCATGACTAATATAATGAAGTACCTAAATGAGAAAATAGAAGAATATTGCCAAAAAGTTAAATTAACTTATCTTTTTGCTGCTGGGAAAACTGCCATTAATTTACACATGGACTTCCATATGCAGTAAGCCATTGCAGAGAGCAGATTGACTTTGATTTTGGTTTGAGAGAGGTATGGGAGCATGCTTATTTAATTTATACCCAAATGATTTCACACTTTCTCTTTTAATCTAAATTTTAGTTTTGAGGCCAAATTATGAAAATAGTGGGAAATAGTGGAAAAATAGCGTGTTAAATAATTACATGCTATAACTCTTAATTTATCACAAGGCTTGCCATTTAATCTAACGAGCCTATTTTAGTAAGCTTTTGCATAAAACAAACAAAAAGTCTATTAAGACAATTTCCTGTCTTTTCTTAAAAATTAGTAAATTATTGAATACCTTGTATCTGAATATTATCCGTAATATTTGAGATCCTAGGAGAAAAAGATTGAGGAATATGATTAAGAGGAATCCTCTGACTACCTCTTTCCTATAGGAGTGAGTGGTCAGGCCATGCTGAGGGTTTGCTGTAAATATCTGGTTGGAACAAAGGTGATGGGGTTTGTCCCTAAACACAGAGCACACTATATTGGGGTTTTAGAAAAGGCAGTCATAGGGAAAGAGCTGCACCTTCAGCTTATCCATAAAGCATAGTTCTGAGAATGGAGACACTCTGAGTCTGGACTTTTTTATATAATAATAATTGTATAAATGTTGCTAATGTGTAATGAAAGACACTGACTTGAAAGCATGAAATGTACCACTACATCAGAGTAAAATCTATGTTTCCAGTTTCTGGTAAGAATGACAATGTGTACTCCTGAAATACGTTCCTTAATGAGCACATGGTCTGTATGTGTCCTCCAAAACTCCTACCTTGAAAACTGAAGGCCAACTGCAACAGTGTTGGGAGGTAAGGTCCTTGGAGAGGTGTTTGGGTGATGAGAGCTCCATCCTAATGCTGTTACAAAAGGACTTGATGGAGGGATGTTGTCCCTTCTGCCCTCCCACCTTGGGAGCATGCAGAAATCCTCCCCTCCAATGAGAGGGACCCAAGTAGCTCAGCTGTATCTATACAAAACATTCACTTACTCTTCAAAGCTAGTTTTTCTGGGGACAGAGTTCAAGGATAATGCTTACATTCTCTCAGCACTTCCACCAGTCTAATTGTTATTTTCATCAGTGAACTCCCCTTTTCATTTGGACTGACTTAATCTTAGTTCATTACTTTCTGCAGTTTTGTTTGAATGTCTTTAAGGGTGGATTTATAATTACTTATTCTTTGTGGTATATAAGATGATTTATATTTCTAGATTTTAGTATATCAAGTATCCTAAAAAAATTTCAGCCATTGAATTTTCTAATAGTGTCTCTTTTCCAACTTCTTTTTCTCCCCTTTTTGTTGAACTGTGGTTAGGTTTCTCAGACCTTCTCATTCAGTACTTCAAGTCATTTAGGCTTTGCTCTCCTATGTTAATTTTCTTTATCTATGTGCTTGGTACAGTCTCCATATGAGGTGTCTTAGTAAGCTCATGTGATAGAAAATGCAGGAATGTTTAGAAGTGATTAGATTGCAAGAGCTGTATCCTCATCATTGGATAACCATTTGACGGGGGTAATAGTTTGAAGGGATATCCATTAATCCATTCAAATATTAATGGTAACTGTAGGTAGTAGCTGTAGTGGTGACTATAGGTAAATTGGATGTGGCTGGAGGAAATAGGTCCCAGCTCCTTTATCTCTGCTTCTGTGTAGCCACAAACAGCTTTCCTCTGCCACACCCTTCCAACATGATGTTCTTCCTTACTCAGGCCCAGAGCAAGGGAGTTGGCCTATCATGAACTGAACCTCTGAACCCGGGAGCCCAAAATAAACTTTTTTCCTCTAAGTTTTTCTTGTCAGGTGTTTGGGCCAAGTGTCTGAGAGCTGTGTCCTTACTTTTGTTAGTGCTCACTTTCAGTTCAATAATTGACTCTGTAGCTGTACTAATCTAATATCTATTTATTTATTGCATTTAATTATATTTATCTTCATAGTTTACTTCCTTTCCCATCTTCTGAATCACATCCGTAATCACAATCTTTCTTTTCTTATGTTTAAAAATTGGATTTTTTGGTATTTCATTCATAATTCCTTTTTTTTTTGGTATTCTTTATGGTAATTCTAGTATTAAGATTTTTAAAACTTCTCCTTTGTTTAAAATTTCATCAATGATGGCTTTTGTTTGTGTGATTGGGGATCAGTATTTATTTCATTTTGATACTGAGTTAATGTTCTTGGATCTGAATCTTGTAGGTTTAAATTGAACATGCTTCCCCCCCCAAAAAAAAAATTTGACTTATGTGTATTCTTGAAGTTAGGTGGTGATTGGGCCTGTTATAGGTTGAGATCTTCAGGAAACAGACTCATGGAGATTTTCAAAAGAGAGTTGTTTTTTTTTTTTTTTCGTGTGTGTGTGTGTGTGTGTGTTTGTGTGTGTATAGTACTTTTAGAAACAGAACCTGTGAAGGAGAGAGAGGAACAACAGTTGGCTGAGGGAAATGAAAAGTGATGTAGTTTCAGCTGCTTCTGCTAGAGCTCTGGAGTTTGATACCTATAAAGATGTTCACTAAATTAAGACAAAGACATTAAGCATTTGTACCCTTGAATCAATCAGTTGTTAGAGGTGGTTTCAAACAGAAAGGGTGTGTGTGTGATTGGGTGACACAGCTCCCTTTGACCATGGCAATTTGTGAATGAGAACAAAAATACAAGCCATCAGTCACATCCTGTCCCAGGAATTGGGAGCATCAGTGTATTGTTCCTGAAGATGGGTGTCTAGGCCACCACCACACCCCGTACAGTTCAGTCCTTGTTGCCCCGTTGAATCCTAATTCCTTATTTAGTAAGGACACCTAATTTGTGAACACTTTTCCAGGATTTTGTTTGGCTTCATATTCTGAGACGACATAAGAGAAAAGTTCATGGGACTAACTACAGCCCCACATGCTGTGGTTATCCCAAGGCTATCACTGACAATTTCCTCTATGTGCTTTCCCTCACTGCTATTTTAGGTGGCTCACTTAGTGATGTAGACAAATATTTTCCCTGAGGAATGTGATCTCCTGATTGATAAGTCCTTTTCAGATTCTGACTTCTGCATTTGTCCATATATTATCAAAATGGGCAGGGGGAGTTGTTAACAACCAACGTTACACTGAATTGCCTGAGAGCCTCATAAAGATTCACCCTTCCCTGAGCTACTGTTTAATGACAACCCTTCTCCTGTCTGATGATTAGGCTCAATAACCCCTGGTGGTATGGTGATTCTTCCTTGCTTGCTTATCTGTTTGCATGAGAAGTTTAAAATAACTGGCTGGCCATCATAGCTTGAATTTTAATGGGATTCTTACTGTGTCTTTTGATGAAAGCCTTCCGAGTCTAGAAATCAAGGTTTCTGGACTGTGAAATACTAACTTTCATGAGAAAAAAAAGAATAAATTACCCATGTGAATGGCTGGGAACAATTGTAAAGTATAACACATTTCAACCTCTTGTTCCCTGGATATATATATCAGCACAATAGAATGGTTACTGATTAAAACAAAAAAACAAAACAAAACAAAACACTATAATATATATATATATATATAACATTACGTCCTGGAAGGATGATTTCCCATCCTTGTACCATAGTCTTTCTGAGCATTATCTTCAAAAGGCATTCCATTCTTCACAATGCTGGCAATGAACACCATGAACATATACCAACTGCTGCTTCTGCTTTGTTATGAATTCCCTTATTCTATGTCATTGTTGTGTAGCATGCCATATCAGGGTAGTGCTAGCCAAGGCCTTGTGGACAAGGTAGGCAAACGTGTCCTTGAATATGTACTGATCTCGGCCATGATAAATAATCATACCTTCCAGCACAGAAGAGGCCCCAAATAATCAACTTGCCATAAAGTGGATGATTGACTACCTCAAGACAGAGTGCTAGTCTCTGGTTTGGTTTGCTTTTGTGTCACTATCACACACACACACACACACACACACACACACACACACACAAACCTTAAAGCATAACTTAGAGGAGGAAAATTTTATTTGGGGCTCACAGTTTCAGAGGTTTCAGTCCATATGGCCAGCTGCATTGCTTTTGGCTCAAAGTGAGGCAAGGGTTGGCTGAAGGATAGGCTCAGTGGGAGAAAGCTGCTCAGCTCAAGGTATGGTCAAGAAGCAGAGAGGGAGGGGGAAGGGGATGCAGGGAAGAGTCAGCCTTCCATGGCATGCCCCAGGGACTCATCTCCTCTAGCCATGACCCACCTGCCTATAGTTACCACTTAGTCCATTCAAACTAGGATGGACTGATTAGGTCATAGCTCCCACAATTAATCATTTTATCTCTGAATATTCCTGCAATAACAGGAGCTTTTGGGTGATACCTCATCTCCAAACCTTAAGAATTTTGATGCTGGGAGGTTAGATAATGTTAGAGGAAGAAAATAAATCAATGTAGGTCAATGGGGATTCACATTTTGGGGCTCATGCATAGCTTCTGTCTCCGGCTCCAAGGCTGCTCTGTCCAGGAGCCCATTATACCAGCATATGGATGGCCAATGATGAAGCCAAGCTGATTTCAACCAATTAGATTCTTCTACATGTTTTGTGGCTAAATGTCTTTTTCATAGTGGATTTTCCCTTATATGCATGAATATTTGGTATGAGTATTTTCACACTTTGCGCTGATTCCAATAAATAACAGTGATGCTCATCTCCAGAATATGTTGTGTTCATTCTTATGGATAAGGAAGCGGTGATAACACAGCATTAGTGGGTCAAAAGGTTCTTAGATGTCTGCATGTAGCGATTGTCTGTGTCCCCTCACCACGCTTATGCCCAATCCTGGATATGTCTTACATTCCGCTGTGGTGCAGGGTCTAGTCAAACCGTTGTTCATAATGGATAATTCTGGCCTCACAGTCACTTGGGGTGCCTCTCCCCCTTTTTTGTGACTTAGTTTTCACATACCAGTGAAAATATTTGACTTTTGGCTTTTTGGGACTGTTTATTTCACTTAGCATTATAGTCTTCTAGATCATTCATTTACTTGCAAATGTCATGAAATTGTTCTTCTTGATGATTGAGTAGTACTCCATCAGGTATATATACCACATTTTCTTTATCCATTCTTCTTCTGATGAGTTCTTAAATTATTGTATTTCTTATCTTTCATATAACAAGTCATCCCAAATACTTGCCACTGTTTGTTTCTCTGGTTCAATTTACATCTTGTGTTCTATATAAACTAAGTTTACATTTACAGAATGTCTAGAATGTCCAGGTTCCTTTAGACTATAGCATGACAGAAGTGGGGAGGGAGAATTAATAGCACTGGAATGGATAGTATATGGTAAATATACAGTATCATTCACCCTACGCATAAGTGAAGTGACTCTGATCTTAATTCTCAGGAGACATAGTAGAAAGTGCTTACCTCAAACCACATAACATGTACCTAAGGCTATATGAATGTTTTCACAAGTTACTGTGTCATGTAAATTAGCTGCAATTTGGCTGGGGTTTCTTTGCTAATTGTAAAGTCACAGCCTTGTTTGCAAGAGCCAGCTGTTAAATACCAGAATTCATATGACAGGGAGAGTATTTCAGAGAACCCCAAATGAATAAATCAAATTGAAAAATTGAGAACATTCATTGGTGATGCTTGAGTCTTTAATGATTGCAGTAATCTCTGGCATTCCAGATGAGATGTTATATTTTTTTCACCTTTTTGAAATATTTATTTTTATTAAGGCCCTATTTAAATATAATGATTTCTTCTGGTTACAGTGCATAGTTGTATGAACTTTATAATTGTATTTATGGTTGTATTAACAATGCAATCAGTGTTTGTATATATTGATTAATTTCTTTACCTGAGATACTTCCTTGTGCTTCTTTGCTGTTGATCCCTCCCCTCTTCCAAGCCTGGTAAACTATTGCTATGGTTTCTGTCACGGTAGTTTTGCCTTTTCTAGAATTTTATGGGAATGAATTCATATGATGTATATTTTTTTTGTGTTTGATTTTTAATTATTAAAATGATTGTGAGACTAACCTATGGCATTGCATGTATTCACAATTAATTTATTTTGGTCACTAAATTGTCAGGTAGTAAATATTAGATGATATTTAAGTTGTGTCCAAGTTTTGGCAATTATGGTTATTGCTGACATGAATACTTATGTATACATCTTTTGGTAGGATTTGTTTTCAGTTCTCTTACACGTGGAGGAGTATTGCTGGGGATAATGGTTATTGTTTAACTTTAAATGATGCTGCCATATTATTTTCCCAAATGGCAGTACAATTTTTATATTCAAATCAGCAAAATATGAAAATTATAGTTTCTCTGTGTTCTTACCAACATTTAGAATAGTCTCTCTGTTTAATGTTAGTCAATCTGGTGAATGGTTAATTATATTTTATTATAGGTTTAATTTGTATGCCTCTGAAGTCTAATGATGTTGAATATCTTTCTCTGTGCTTATTAGTCACTGATATATATTCTCTTATAACATAGCTGTATACATCTTTGATATTTTTTTAAATTTGGTTTGTTTGTTTTCTTATTTTTGAATGGTAAAATTCTTTAAATATTCTTTATATGAACTTTTTGTTTTTATAAAACTTTGGCTTATCTGTGGCATGTCTTTTTGCTTTCTTAACTATGTCTCTCAAAAATCGAACATTTTTAATCATGATGAAATCTATTCTATTAATTTATCATTTCTTATGTTTTTTTATCCTGTTTTAGAAATCATTTCCCAACCTTATGTTTTATTATGGAGCTGTAAAAGTTTACCACTTACATGCAGATTTATGATCTAGTTCAGGTTAATTTTTGTGTGTCATCTAGGGTGAGGGTTGAAATTAATTTTTTTTCCTTGTAGACATCCATTTGTTGGAGTAGCCTTTGTTGAAAAGACTATCTTTCCTTAATGAATTACTTTGCCATTGAACTACCTTTTTAGAAAATCAATAAGCCATGTAAATGTGGGTCTATTCCTGTATTCTATTTTGTCCATTAGTTTATGTGTATAAACTTTTTCCAATCATCTTGATTACTGTTGTTTCATGATAAGTTTGGAAAAAAAGGTAATGTGCCATGTGATACTTTTTTTCAATTATAAAATTCTTATAGATATTCTAGATCCTTTGATTTTTGCATATAAATTTAAAGTCAACTTGTCAATCTATTTATACCTGTTGAGATTAAGATAAAATTTGCATTGAATCTATACATTAATATGAGAAATGTATTAATCAGCATTCTCCAGAAAAATATAGAATAATAATGTGTATATATACATATGTATGTGTACGCATATGTATATGTACACATACATAGGCATATATATACATATATACATAAATTGAACATATATACAAAGAAGCATATGTGTATTTGTATGTGTGTGTGTGTGATGCGTGTGTGTGTGTGTGTTTGTGTGTGTGTGTGTGTGTGTGTATGAGAGAGAGAGACAGAGAGAGATATTATGAGAATTTAAGAATTGGTTCATGATTCATGCTATTTTGGAGCTTCATTGAGGATATTATAATAGATGCTTCAAAATCTGAAAAGTGAGCCAAGAAAGTCAATGGTATTATTCATGTAATTAAGTACAGGTCTGAAGTCTTGAGAACCAGAAGTTTCAGTATCCAGAGGCAGGAGAAGATTGATGTCCTAGCTCAAGCAGAGAAAGCAATATGTTCTTCCTCTGAATCTTCAGTTGATTGGATGAAGCCCACACACATTGGTGAGGGCATGCTTATTTAGTCAGTCTGTTGATCCAAATGCTAGTGTCTTCAGAATCACCCCTTGGACACAAGCAGAATACATTACTACCTATCTGGGTATTGTTCTCTTTCTGCTTTCAGTGTCATTGACAGTTTGATTATAATATACCATGGTGTGTGTGTGGTGGGGGGGTTGATGTTCATTTAGTCTTTTACATTTGCGAATCTCTATCTTTGGTTAAATTTGGGAACTACTTACAATTATTTTTTCAATATTTGCTTTTCTGCCTGATTTCTTTTCTGTACTTCTGTTATTTCAGTTACATATAGGTTTTAGAGTTTAATAATATCTATCAGGGATCTGAGGTTCTCTTTAAAAATTTTTTTTCTTCTTGATGATTTTCATCTAGAATAATTCCTATTTCTTTATATTTAAGTTCATTTACCCCTTTCTCTGCTATAAGCATTTATGTGTCAGTTCTATCCAGTGAACTTTATTTCAGAAATTTTATTTTTCAGTTGAAAAATTTCTATTTGTTTTGTCGCTCCATTGATGAATCTTCCCATTCCTTTGCTGAGATTTTTGTCTATTTGAAACAGGTTTTGTTTTACTTCATTGAGGATATCATAATAGATGCTTAAAAATCCTGTTCATTTAGTTACACATCTATTCATTTGGAGCCAGATTTGATTGCTTGTCTTTTATCTTGATACTTTTGTTAAATTTTCTTGATTCTCATATGTCAGGTAGTTTGGGATCACATTGTGGACACAGAGCGTTAGGTTATATAGAATCCAAATTTTGTTTGTTTTGTAAGATTTTGTTTCTTTGCTTTAGCAGAGATTTTGCTGCAAGAGTTTGTTCTTTTGGACAAGTGAAGTCTTGGTCCCCCACCCTCTCCTTTTTCTTCTCTTAAGTTGTTTTGTGTCTGTACAAAAGAAATTTGTTAAGGAGTTAGCCGGAGATGTTGGATAGTCAGAGTTTAACTCTCTGGGCTTCTCCTTTCTGGGATTTATCTATTTCACCACTTCTAGTTTTCTCATTTCTGTTTTCTGACCCTACAGGTAGAAATACTGTGAAGTTTTCATTTGAGAACTACTACTGCTGTGTATGCAGTGTGGATTACATTTGTCCCTAGGCTGAAATCTGGTGGTAAGGAGCTCACTGATAGAAGCTCCTGTTATCTCCTCCTTCCAGTAGACATGCACAGTTTGTATCTTGTATTGAATTATATCAAGGCTTTTGATTGTTTCTTGAAGGAATTTAACTCATTCTCTTCTAGGCAAGTCAAGAATTGTATCCAAATATATTTTAGTCTCGTCTAAAATATCCCCAAAGTGGAAATATACATTTTAAAACTTACTGTCTTTCCTTTTTTTTTTGTATTATAGACTATTATCACTATGATATCTCTTATCCAATAGGTTGAGGAACCACTATGAGATTTCTGACAACCATTCAGGGTCCCACTGAGGAAGGAGTGGAAGAATCATTACCGTATACGCAAGCCGTGGTGCTGCCAGATCCTTTCTAGTCAATCTTTTCCAAATCTGGAAACTGACTCAATTGTGGGAATTGATGATTTGTTTATTTTTAATCATCTTCTTCTGTCTCTTGGAGCCTTATCTTGATTTCTTTTGCTTTCTGGACCAGAAAAATGATTTGGTTGGGAGTAGTCCTGTGAACTGTAGGTTGTTTTGCAGCACCCCTGACCTCAGCCTTCTAGATGTGAGAGTACTCCTTAAGTTTTGATAGCCAAACATGTTTCCAGAAATTTCCAAACATCACTTTCTTGGGGGTAGAAGTATCAAAATTGCTTCCAAATGAGAAATACTGGTATAGATTAGTCAATAATGCACTTGCTGACTATATATCTATCTTGATCCTAGAAGTTCAATTCCTATTAGACATCTCCATAATTTCTTTCAAGTCAAGTACCTTGGCTGCAGCTTTTTCTTTGTCTACTCACTGAAATACTTGTGCCTCCTTTACTTTTGATGATAAGGTACCATCATTTTCCCTTTCTTACATTGGGCAAACTATCTACCATCACCATTTCTGCTAGTGAGCAGAAATGTAGGATGTACTCACAAGTGCCGGTTCACCTTCTACCTGCACATTTCCTATTGCTTTGGTAAAGAAAGTATGTTCTTGGCAACACTCAGACACACTCAGCTTTTGGGTTTTCTGACTTTACACAGATTATCCATTCTTGGATGGCCACTTCTTTGAGCTTTTTGCTTCTTTCCTCCTCCATCTGCTACAGAGTTCTAGCATTTCTACTCACTAATTGTAGCCCATCACTACTCCTCCCCCAATTTTTCAAAAGTCATACCAGGGGCATCCTGAATCATCACCATGATGCAATGTAAAGCATTTTGTCCAATTGGTAAACTTTCTCTTATCCAACTTATATCCCACCTTTCTTGCTTCACATCATAAATATCCAGCCCATACATAGACCTGTAGCTCTTGCCAGTGTGTGATGACTAGGTTCTTCTTTAGCATACAGTTCCTTTCTTCCTGGGGCCAGTCTAGTACTTCCCTAGATAGGTTATGCTGAAATTTTATTTTTATTATGGTTCTAGCTGCCAGAAAGGGTAGATACTGATGGAGGGTGGTCAGGTTGACTTACAAGCCAGTGGCTCCTGGATCAGTAATGAAGAGAGAACTCACTTTTAACACAGAGGAGTGGGCCACTTCTGCAGGCTTAGATGGTTCAGAAGGATTTTCCCTTGTGTTGCTAAATATACGAGTTTCTTTGTACTCTGTCAAGATAAATCTGTGATTATTATTCCTTCATATTGTTCATTAATTACTCTGAACTTTTTACTGTCTATCTTCAATGTATCAGAATCTCTCAGTGTCTGATATCAATTTTATAATTGTATTGTTCCTACAGTTATCACACCAGCTAGTGTTTTCTCCTCCACTGATTCCCATCCCAGCTTTAGCAATTGCATCCTCTCAGTGTGCTCGGTCTATTACAATTATGTCTATCACTAGGATTGTGATCCCTGTTACCAACCCATGAACTAATTATCCAATTCAAAATATTCATTGTAGGATCTCCTTCCTGGGACCACTCCTAGTACCAAAATATTTTCTGATGGGTCTTCAGGAAATAGATTCTGAGATGGAGATTTCTAGGCAGAAAGTTTGTTGTGGAGGATGCTTGGGAAGAGTAACAGTAAAGGAATGATGGATATAGGGTTGAGCAGATGGAGAAGTTGAAGCATGATTATAGCTCAGGCATCAGCTGATTCTGTAATGAGTTATGGAGCTGGAATATACCTTCAGTGTTTTCCTGCATAGTGGGAGAAGAGTCCTGGGCATTCATCTTAGCACCTCCCTCATCAACTCATTTTTGCCCCTTCTTTCCCCAGGAGGGAGTATAAGTTTGGACCCCTGAGCATCATTCCACTAAAAACAGTTTGCCATACTTTGGGGAAATGAATGTTGAATCCTATAGGAGGAATAAAGTTTGCGTACAGCATCAACCCCCATGTCTTTTTAGAACCTCTGTTTTGTATGACAGCATGGGCTTCAGCACTTTCACATTGCCTGAGTCCAGGGCATGGCATTCAGATCACACCTAGTGCTGATATTTGCATTTTCCTTAGGGGTGTGTGTGTGTATGTGTGTGTGTGTGTGTGTGTGTGTGTGTGTGTGTGTGTTTTAAAATCATCATTCTGCACTCTTGACATCTAATTCCAAGCTCAAGTTTGTGTTCTATTTTCTTTCATAAATTAAAGCAGTGCTCTTGAAAATTTCCCTTAGTTTTTCTGAACCTGGAAGAGAAAGCGTAAGTTATCCAGAGTCCAGTCCCTTGTTTCTTAATTTTTTGTGCTAAAGTTTTCATAACATACATTAAATTATTGAGTTGTAAGTAGATGTCCTTTTAGACTTAGAAATATACTAGCTGTAGTGAGCAACACTAAAATTCTCATTCTAAGAAGGAAGATCATGTTGCTCCCAGTAATATAAGTGCTAGTAACAACCGGCCTTCAACTCTCAGTGTCCCCAGGATTGCCTTGGATGTAGAGCTGTTTTTTTTCCATTTTGTGCTTTCCCCATAGTAACACAGGGCATATCCAGCTGATGATGTAGGAACATAAAGGCCCAGCTATTTTGGCCTTGACTGGATAACTCTGGACAAGTCCACAGAATTCCCTGTGCAGTCATCCGAGGCTGTCATTAAGCCTCCACCATGGACTCCTCTGTCCAATTATATTTCCTTCTTCTCTGTTTGTCTCAAAAGGGTTGATACTAAGTGTACTACGTAAGATATATCCTGCATACTAGACTTCTCCATTATGCTTTCTAGAGTACCCCAACTATTATCTGAGGTAAATATATATATATATATATATATATATATATATAGAGAGAGAGAGAGAGAGAGAGAGAGCTACATATATTTCTTTTCTTTCTGAGCCTATTATTAATCTTAGACTCAATGTGTTCAAGGTATTTACTGTATACTTATATATTACATAACTTGGTTTACTTATAAGTTTCTGTGGAAATGGTTACTCTACTTTTTCCATTATCATCCTTAGGTATCCTGGGGAAAATATGAAAAAAGCCAGGTAAAATGAAACAAGCTATATAATGTATTCTTACTACTTTAATAAAAATTGAATAGTCAATCATCCCATGTAAAAAAAATTGAACATTTCACTAAAATTCAACACATTTATTCATTTGTAAATTATTTTGTGGTTCTTTTATATATCTAAGATAATGAATAATGCTGGTTGAACAAATCCATTGTTTTTTTTAATCTTTCTTCAAATATTCCTATAAGCACCTAGCTGAGTATTAAAATTAGAATAACAAGATGCCCTTTGGGATGATTATTGGGGCCAAACTGGAAATGTGGATGAGTCCCTCACTTTATTCTCTAGGACCAAAGACAGCTCACTTTCATCTTTTGATGTCTCACTTTTTAAATCCAACATGCTGTGAGACTGCCTTCTTATAAATAAGATATGAAGAGTAATCTAACTCTGCAACACCTTGTTTTACTAAAATGTCTTTGCCTTGGACACGCTCATTTTGATATAGGGGAGCCCCCTCAGGAATGCGTACTTTGGAAAAACAAGAATTTTCATATGTAGTTATGACTAGAACCCAATGCATAATTCTCTGACCCCAGTGCTTTCGCTTTCCGTGGCCACATTCTAACTGAAAATTGAGCTGATTTCTAATTGTCCTGTAGCAATACTAGCTTCAGAGGAACATCATGTATGAATATGGCCTTTGTCTCCTTATCCTGGCATTTGAAAACTGGACAATATTATCTACTGAGAAATGTGGCTGTATGGAAATTAGTGCTCATCACTTTGGACAAATCCTTTACTGTGAATTATTATATGTTTAGTGCTTTACCAGGTGTCATTCACCCCATTCACTTGTCTCACATAGACAACACTCATTAAAGGTAGGCATTTTAAATCTTCCCCACTACATGTTACAGCTAAAGAAGGGGCGTAGTCACATAATTAATAATAAAACGGCCAGAATCTGAACCTAAGTCTGCCTGCAATTAATTCCCTAGCTTTGTGTTGGGCATTGTACTCCTCCATTTCTATTCTTTCATTTAATCATTAAGTTAATTCATTTGTGCAGTAGCTGTTTACTGACTATGATTGGGCACTGTTTTAGCCACTGTCAATCCAGCAGTGAACAAAGACCCTATCAGGAATGTAGATATATAAGTTTGAAGAGACAGACAACAGTTAATGAACTAATTATGTACCATGGTAATTGAAGATAAATGTTATGAACCAAGATGAAGAAAGGAATTGAAGAGTCCTCACAACTTACAAACAAAGCAAAAACAAAAACAAAAAAATCTTTATTTTTCATTAGTAAGATATGAAGAAGTTAAGTACTTTGTCCAGTGTTAGAGCTGGTGAGCAACCGGTAGCATTGGATCCTTTAACTGTGTAATTCCACAGTCAATGAACTGTTCAGTCCCATGCCTATTCACTGTTTTTCATTTATATCCCACATATTCCTTTTTGATTCTTTAGTCTTCTCCAAAATTGTCACTCTAACCTAGACTTGTTCCCTTGCTGCCTGGCAATAAGAAAGCATGACAATAGCCAATAGGTATATGAGAAATTGGTGCTTAGCATCACTAATTATCAGGGAAATGCCAATCAAAACCACAGTGAGGTATTGCCTCACTTCCGTAAGAAGGACTTACAAAGAAGCAAGTACTGGTGAGGATGTGGAGAAAAGGTAGGACTTGCACACCATTGTTGGGGATGTAAGTGGGTACAGCCCTGGTGGAAAAGAGTAGGGAGATATTTCCCAAAGTGAAAAATAGAGCTATATATATAAGATCTAGCAATCCCACCCTTGGGTATATATACAAAGAAAATGAAATTAGTATGCCAAAGACATTGCTGCAATCCCAGGTTTATTATGGCACTATTTACAATAATCAAAAAATGGAAAAAACCTAAGTGCTAAAAAAATGGAAAAACCTATGAACTGAACTAATGAATGGATAAAGAAAATGGGACACGTGTGCAGAGTGAAATATGATTCAGCCATAAAAAACCCCTAAAATCCTGTTATGCAACAACATGGATAGAACTGGAGATCATTTATGTTAAGTGAAATAAGCCAGGAACAGAAAGACATATCATCTCACTCCCATATTGAAACTAAAAAATTGATCTCAAAGTAGTTGAGAATTGATTGTGACTTTCTGTTCCTGGTTATTGCACTTAACATAAATGATCTCCAGTTCTATCCATTTTGAGAGTAGGGAGAGGGAGGGATAGGGATTGAGGAGAATAGGGGGAGGGAGGGATAGGGAAAGCTTGACCAATGCATACTAAGTTATAGTTAGATAAATAGAAGAAATTCTAGTGTGCTATTGCACAGTAGGTTGACTAGACATAAAAATTATGTGTTCTGTATTTCAAAAAAGTAGAAGAGTTTTGAATATGATTACCATAAAGAAATGTTAAGAATTGGAGGAGATACATACATTTATCCTAATTTAAACATTCTACAATATATCCTGTAATCAAAATATCACATGGTACCCCTTTAATGTGTACAATTTTTTATGTATCAAATATAAATTTAAATAATAATAAACAAAACAAAACAACAACAAAGAAAGCATGAGTGTAAAGTATTTCCCATGGAGAAATGCAAAAGAGAAAACAAGAAAAGGAGCCAGCTGAAAACGAAAGCCAGCGTGAACAACGTTTTTGCTGCATGGCAAGCTTATTTTCCAAGGTCCTCCCACACCACCCTGAGACTCTGCTCTCCTTTGAGTTCTTGTGATCTGTGTGTCTGCTGAGGGAACTATCTACTCGTCCCTTTTTGTTTTATTCAGCTTTATGTTGCTGTGACCAATATATTGGATAAGAACAACTTAGAGGAAGAAAAGTTTATTTTGGCTCCTCGTTCCAGTGGTGCAGTCCATGGTCAGCCAATTCCATAGGTCTAAGCTTAAGGGGAGATGGAATTTCATGGTGGAAGGGTGTGGTGAAGAAAAACTGCTCAGTTCATGACAATCAGGAGGGAGGTGGCAGACACCAGAGAAAAAATATAAACACCAAAGTGTTCCCCTAGTGTCCTACTTTCTCCAGTCTCACCCTACCTGCCTACAGCTACCACCCAGTTAATCCATTCAAATGGATTAACCCACTGATTAGTTTTGAACTCTCATAATCTCATAGTTTCACTTCTGACAATTCTTGCATTGTCTCACACATGAGGTTTGGGGGACCATCACATATCCAAACCATAACACTTCTCTCATCTCTTTTCTCTTCCTGTGCCCCTATTTATGCTATTTTACAAAAATAAAAAAGTTAATCAACTTAAGGTATTACAGCGTGAAATGGCTTAGTTCTAGAGGATGCTAAGAGAGATCTTACTTTGTACTGTTGACTTTAGGAATGATCATCTGAGTTGACACTAAGATTCCATTAGACATATAGAAAAGCCATGTTTTTTTCAGTAAATATTTATTGATCTTGTGAACACACAACAAGGAAACCATCGTAGTTGGCTGAGTGAGAAGTATTGTAACAATTTAATGACATCAGTTAGTTCATATCCTGATACAATTGTAGCTGTGATTTTCTTGACTGACACCCTTCAGTTCTCCAAAAAGTACATTCTTCTAGGTTTTTAAATCAAGTATAGATTACATAATCCTTTTCTGTACATCTAAAGATTATGAACTTGCCAGACTGCAATATCAGAGTTCCTATATTAGGTTTATCTATCTATCTATCAAATTGCTTAGGTATAATCAACAACTTTAAAACTTCGAAAAAAATTTTTTGAAATATTTCACATTTAATTATTTTCCCATAGGTTTCACAAACATAGGAGATATTTAACCACATGGGTAACAGCATAAAGAGATATTTAATCATTAATTATCTGAATCAAACAATTTCCTTTATGGCAAAGTAGATCTTAGTAACCTTGATACACTTAGCACATATTAAATACTTGTTCAATAAAGGAATGGCAGAACTCACCCTTGACTATCAACCAAAGGAAAGACTAGAGTTATAGTTGGAATGACAGTTTAGATGATGGCAATAGCCTAGAGAAGATTCTAGAACACGGAGTCATTTCTCAGTCACTTTAGTCTGACAAGAATAAATGTGCAGACTAGATATTTACAGACTTAAAAAAAATTTACAACTGGAGTTATTAGCTTTGCCTCAGACTTTCTAAATGAAAGACATGGATTAAATATTTATATGGCTTGTCATAGATTGTATCACTTCTGTCATGGCTTCCTTGTGTTCCATGGCCTTCACTGCAGGGTCTCTACCTATAGGAAGGTTGTATGTCTCTGTTCTATTTCATGCAGGCATGACTTGTTGACATGGTTTGTCCAATGAAATATGAGCAGAAGTTAGATGTGTTATTTTCTGGCAGAAGCCTTAAGAGTCAGGGCATATAGTTTGCTTATTCTTTTTTCTCTCTGCATGATAATAAGCAAAGTTCCATAAAAAAAAGTAGAGAAGCTAAGTTATAGCTGACTTGTGGTATCTATAGCAATGTGCATGGGAAATTCACGTTTGTAATAGTCATTGGAATTTGGGGACTGTTACTTCTTCAAGACATAACTTATCCTAACACATGTAAACTATCTTCATTCTACATTAACTATAGAACCTGGTGTTATTTAGGTGTTGGAGCTTTGGGATGAACTAAGCTCTCATCTTCCCGCTACCATATGTAGAAACCTACTTGATTTCACCTGTATCTAAATATTTTCCTCTTTAGTGGATAGAGCAACTAATGGTCAAGTCCTCTGCTTGTGCTGTGGATCCCATCCCCTCTCAAATAGTTACAGTTATTTTTCTCCTGCAGTGTCAATCTTTTCTTTGCTAAAGGACCATTAATGTCTTACTTGCTCTAAACAATTCTCTCTTGCCTCCATATTCCTTTCAGCTAACCCCTTCCCATTTCTCTCTCCTCTTTCTCAATCAAACATTTCAACTATTTAACACTGTGTGTGCTGTCTCTTTTTTATTTAATTTATTTTATTCTTTTAAATTCATGACAGTGGAATGCATTACAATTCTTATTACACATATATACCACAATTTTTTATATCTCTGTTTGTATATAAAGTAGTTAAGATATTCCTTTATTAATATTTTTCTGGCAGTTTTAAATTTTTATCTTAATTCTTATTTTTAATAAAATTTAAAATTTTATTTTTAATTTTTAAATAGCATTGTCATCTATATTCATATTGTTTATTCCACAGTACATTTCTTATGTGGATATAATAGTCAAATTGTTAATAATAGTGAAAATACTTTGAATTTAAAATACTGTTTATAGAGAAGGTGTAGGTATCATTTCCAACTTTTAATATGGTATTAATGTATCCAGCAAACTGTAAACACTCATTTCCCTAAAGAAAAGAAGTGTTTACTATTGTCAGTGATGGCATCTGCTTTCAGATTCATTCTGAGCAAGAAATTATGCTTAAATTAAAGCCATTATTAATCATATGCAAATAAAAAGATTATAAATTTCTAAAATTTGTTGGTATTTTGTTTTATTTACCACTTAAACTCCTATAAGAGGTTATAAGATGTAGTTAGAGATTGATCCTGAGTGATTTTGAAGATTATTTTCTGTCTGTTACAGAAGCCAAATGAGAATCATAGACCCATCTATTATCTATACAAACTAATATCATCTGGGACAAAATGATATTTTACAAATGTAAACATATGGTTCTTTGGGTTTTCTTATGGTGTTTCAATACATTTGTAGTCAAGTTGACAATTGTTTTTATTTTCTGTGACCTATGGAAACTTTCTGAGTGATATGCCTTTTAAATAATAATGCTGCTCCTAGATGGACATCATTACCCTAGGTACATGTATGACTGCACATATGGTGTGATGCTACATTGTGTACAACCATAGAAATGTAAAGTTGTGCTGCAATTGTGTACAATGAATCAAAATGCATTCTTCTGTCATATATACCTAATTAAAACCAATAAACTAATTAAAATAATAATAATATTGCTCCTTGCAAATAGTGGTGAATTAATGTCATTACTCCATGTGAGTATTTTAGGGAGGATGAAAATAAATGACTGATTTAACTCCCTACTGACCCCAAGGTTCTTCAGCATTACCTTGGTGTAATTGGCAGCTGAATTTCAACTCAAAATATTTCTCACTTGGCTGCCAGTTCTGCTGGAACTATGTAAACCTGGGAAAAACTCTAAAAACTTCTTTGAACTTCAGTTTCATTATCTATAAAGTGGGAATAATGTTATTTATTATTTCAGAGTGCTATGAGAATTAAATATGATAATACCTTGTACTTTCTGAACTATAAAGTACAATACAGGATAGAAGAAAACACATGTCCTGTTTATTAATCAAATTAAATTAAACACATTCTGATGAACTCTCTCTAGCCAGTAATGGAATATTATATAAAGCCTAGTAAATTATATTTTTATTTTTCTCACACTCTCCTGGAGCTAATCATGTTTCATCCATACAGCGATTCAAAAACTACTTGACAGATTCTTAGACTAAATGTAGTTGTTAAGATTTTTTTTTCCTGTTTAAAATTCTACTTTTATCACTTCAAGAAATGTCACCCTAAAAACACATGCTGACAAATGATTGAGGATTCTACTTAGAAGCAGTGTAGAAAGCAAATGAATTCTTGAGGGAAAAGTAAATTAGAAATATTGGATTCATTAGAAGGCACATAAGCTTTTGTGATCTGTCTGTTAGCAACGTGTCTCTTACCTAGAGAGACTTGATTTATCCAAACTATCACATCAATGAATTCAGAAGCAGGAAATATTAAAATGTGCATTGCAGTTGAAAAAGAAAACAATCCAGAAAACTCTGATATACAGGAATTGAGATTACTGACATTATCTTGATGAATAAAAACAAATGGAAATAATTTGGAAAACCTTGGACAATATCAGTGCTCCTTTGTATAGTACTCTTAAAGTAAAAAGTATTCCTTTAATAAGAAATATGAAATAGCATATATTACATATATAACTTGACTGAGGTCAAAGCAAACAAAGGAACATAACTGATGTAAATCATATCACACACACACACACACACATATACATCTGAAAAACAAATCCAACATTATCTTAATTATCTTTGGACTCTGTTGTATCACAGGTGTATTAAAATTAAAGATAATAGCATGAAATCTATAACCTACAGCTGGGCTTAATTATATTAGGTTGCATTTGCTTTGATAACCATCCAAATTTGGGGGAATTCCTCTCAGTGGGTGGTGTAGTCCCTTGAATGACCTCAGATAAGTAGCTAAATTTTAAAAATTATGTCACCAATTCAAATCATCCTACTAGATTCAGAAGATTGAAAGAAGTATACAGAAATATAGATTATTTAAGTAGATAAACACCATCAACCTCATGATTGAAAAACTTTTTTCTCACATGGTTATTTTTCTCTTGATATATGCACACAGTAACATCACAAGGTACAGAAACAAAGTTATTTAACTTATACATGTGATTGATATGGGTGCTCATAGTCATGAACAAAATTGACTGGAATGACTGGAGTCTATCTTCTTTGTCTTTAGTATGGAAAAAAACAACCCGATGAAGTCAAATTCACAAAATATGTTCTTTGGTGAAAGACTGTATCATAGTTTATAAATAAATTTTGACCTTGTGCAACAAAAAGTTATTCACAAAGTCCAAGGACAGTTAAAATCATTATCAGTGTAACACAACCTTGTGTCTTTAACATAGCACCTTCCTCTTTGGATGGTTTGGAATGTAAGGCATAATATGGTGTTATATGGCAAGAACACCAAGGAAGCATTATCTAGGATTCAATAGGTGCAGAAAACACTAAGTCTTTTGCATACAAAAACATGAAAATTCAAGAAACGACATTCCAAGTATTAATTGGATATAGAAGACCCTGTCTAGAAGGTTGGTCAATCTTTTCTTGAGGGACTATTGCATAGAAAACGGTGATGTAAAGAGGAGGGGGGGAAATGATAGTTTAGGTAGAAGGCTGACCACAAAACAGCTTTATTTTGTTAGTATACATATGCTCATTTGAAAATTTCTGAAGCTTATAAACCCATGTTTTTCATGCTTACTCTGATAAGGTCAGCTAAGTTCATAAATGGTGTGGTGATATATCCGCATTGCCTTGCAGAGTCTATTCAGCTCTTGGAAATACTTTATTAAAGAAAGTGTGATCTGGCCAACTGCGATTATTGCTAACTCTCAATGTCCTCTGTGCCTTAGGGTGGGGGGCAGTTGTAGTCCAGAAAGAGTTAGAATCTTGGAACAACACTTTATATCCCTATTCCTTAATGTAATATTGGTACCTGGATGACAATTTATTCTCATGAAGTGTTTGATTTAATAAATGGCTGAACAAATGGAGCTTTTGCTAAACATGAACCAGCAGAAAAAGAGATGGGTGTGGGTGTGATAATGTAGACTTGGAGCACAAAGTATGACAAAGACTGTAATATGAAATATCACTACTGGATTCCTTAGATATAATAATGAGGATACTGAATTATACTGAAGTAATTCCATTTTCTCTGAACAAATATTAAATACATATGATAGTAGTAGCTAAGTCTGGTTTTAATTTGTATTCATTTTACAGAAAATTTGCTAGAATGAACAGTGATTACACCTTTACAAATAAGTTATTAAATATTACTCTAAAATGAGAAACTAATTGGTATTATATAGACAGATTTCTGAAATAATTTATACTCTAAAATCGTGGGGGATCATTATCATAGCTTTATAAATTTGGTTTGAAGTTTTCACGTATCCATATTCTACAAAGCCCTGAGTATTATTTATTGAGCTACCAAACTACTTTCTATATGGTTTGACTGAAAAGAATCTTACTGGATAATCATATTGAAATTGTTCTGGTCAAAGCATCTTAGGTTATTTGTTCCTGTTCTGCACATGAGAAAGATAATCTGAAAAAGATTGAGGAATGTGCACAATGATGTAAATTGGGTGAAGTATAGGACTCTGTTTTTGTTATTTTATTTTTTTCTTTCATCATTGCAATCTTTTTCTTAGGGAGCACATGATGTATTTTCTTCATATACTAAGCTTAAACGCAGACAACTTCTAAGAGGTGCCTGCTCTAAAATTTTCATCTGTCAGCACACTTAGAGAAAATGTTTTCCCTTACTGCTTTGTGGCAATATTTTAATGGGCACATGTACAGCATTTTCATACCCTGTCACCTAATTCTCAATTTGCATGGTAACAACATAATAGCATAAAAAAGATATTAAGAAAAAATAAGCTCAACTGCTTATGACACCAAAATTGAAGATATGCCATAAAAGCATTCATTGTAGACTGGAAAACAGCACTTTTATCCCCTGCAGGCAAGGTTGTGATGAAGACTTAAGGGTTTATGAATACTAAAATTTGTTTCATCCAGTGATATCAGGATGTGCTTCTTTCTTTTTTTCTTACCAAGATCCCCTGTGACTAGTCACTCAATCTTTAGAAGGTGGTAGGAAGCTTTCAGTCCTGTAGAAAGACTACAAAAAATGCTGTTTGCTGTGGAGCACTTGTGCTTGTTTGTAGCAGGATATACCAGAAAGATCTCCTATATTGATTGGTTATACCATGATCTAGAATTCCTATATACTAAACACATATTCTCTAAGCACATTTTGTGTACATAAATTTCTGCCCTTGCACTTCACCAGCTGAACCATGATGTGGTTTAGTTTGTGAGGTTTTCACTTTACCATTGTAGAACTCTCAACCAGTGCTGGTTGTCCACTTGTTCAGATCCAACTTTATAGTGCTTTAAGGGCATTGGCTGTGTTTATGAAGAGGAATAGGAGGAAGACATTGTTCCTGATTCTCTTTGAATCTTGCAGTTGAAATCTGTTAACTGGCAGGACACAGGTGGAATAAAGATCATAGTCATCTTTTCCACTTGATACAGTTAAGTGTTCAATTAGTGTGGAACCCTATAAGATAATCTTGAACTTCTTTATATTCACAGAAATGATCATAGAAGGTCTTGAGGATGTGATAAAATTAAATATTATGCACAATTTTGTTTTGAAAGCTACTTAATGCCCCCATCTCATCAAGAATTGGGTGTTTGCAAATGCAAATTTCTGTACTCACTTCTTAGAATTAATGGGAATTTCTGTTGCTGGGGCTCTGATATGGGGTGCCCTAGGTAATTTGTTAAGCATAAAAATGTATGTGAAAAAATTTACTTGAAACATTTTATCTTGTGTCAGATTGTAGTACTCTCAGAATCTTCAGAGTCAATTATGGGAACCTAGGTATCTGGGTAGAACTGTAAAGCAGATAGGTAACGTTTTAAAATCTGCATCTCTCATGGTAGCTGATCCAACCGATTATGCTTGGTGACCTGCTTGAGAGTAATCTTAATTATAGTCAAGCATGGGGATTTTATATTTTTATTATAAAGCCCAATCAGAGATTTTATACTTTGATGCCCATCAGCATAATTTAGCTGTTTTTATTTATTTATAACATGTTCACCTGTATAGAAAAACAGTAACAAACAATGATGAGTTTAAAATCAATTCTTGTGTGTTTCTTATAGGATCTGTCTGTGAGAAGCAACCTGAGCAACGAGAGTTTTCCAACTACATAATGTGAGATGTAATATGTATATGCATTTGTGCCACAAAATATTTGTCTACCAGGAATTTGAGGTAAATATTGATTTCTTAGAAATAGTGCTTCTCCAGGGAGACACTAAAATTCTTCCTGTAGATTTTCAAAACACTCTGCTGATTACTATGGAATGCACATTTTACCAAGTAACATACGGAGTTGTCTTCATTATTTAAACAGTTCTTTTCACGCTAAGTCTGTGTGTCATATTTTATGATATGCTGAGTTCAAGATTTCTTTGTTTCATTTCAAGTAACATTGAATGTTGTTTAATAACACTTATCACTTAAATATGCATTCTTAGCATAGACACAGTGAATTTTTGATGGACTTCTATATTTTTTTAAAATATAGTTGTTTTGTAGATGAATAAATTCTTTGTAATTATATAGTATCTGTTTGAAGTATGCTTTATAAACATTCAGTTTTTCCAGCTTTATTTCATGAATTATTAAATTTAAATGTTGTTTGTTTTTAGAGGTCAGTGTTGGATCATTTGCATTATATGATACAAAGGTATTTATTTCATTCATTCATTTATTTATTTTTCAATGCCTACCTGTTGAATATATAAAATGAAATGACAGTAACACTGCTGCAATTTTTCAACATCTGTAACAATTATGGTAAATTATATATCCTTTGAAATAAGGGGGTGGTGGTGTATTTCTTCTCTTTTCAGTAGTTTTCTTATATATTAAATGAAGGGGTGGGCTAGATAATTTTGTAAATTGCTTTCCAGAACCAACATGCTCATATGTTGGGTTTTGTCAAAAAGAGAAACAAATCCATGACATTAGAACATCTATTCATTCATTCACTCAAAAATACCACATCAAGAGCAGTTGTTTGTCCAAGGCTGTGGTCATCAAAATTGTGTTAACCTCTGTCCTGGCAGCTGTAGTCTAGAATCAACATCCTCACTGCCACTCATACAATTTTTAGCAACTGTCTGCAACTGCCACAAGGTTGGAAACTTAATCATGAAACTTCTCTCCTCCTTTCTCTTTAGATTTTCCAGCCCCATCTCCTATTGTCAGAATCTAATGGGAAATTGTCTTTCAAAGAAGCCTGGGAAACATAGTTCTAGACACCCAGATTTAGCAGTCCAGAACACGTGTGGGGCTAAGAGATAACCATTAAATAAGTGTCATATAGGTGTAGAAATTATGTATTTACAACAATTGTTTATTAGGCTGAGGAATTGAAATAAGAATAAAGCTTTTCCACACTAAGAAAACAAATTGTTTATGATCACCCACAGCAAAAAATAGTACCTAATAACTTAAAGTCATAGATCAAAATAAATTGCATTGATGAGAGAAAATATAGTTACAAGTTACTATCAGGGTGCAAAGCAAGGTTCTGAGATACATGTTCAGGTAACAACTTTAGTTACCTGTCTTCATAACCTGCAATGTATTATTTTAAGGTTTTGATTGAAACTATCTGTGAATAGAAGGAAAATGAGTAAGCTACGTTTTATGCTTTTATTAGTTTTTCAGCATTTTCAGTAACCCGCATGTGTTTCACATAGGAAAACCATTTCACAAATTGCATTCGGGTATCCCCCTCTGTGACACTATGCCAAGTGTGCCACATGGAATTACTTTGGCCTCCCTCTGTGAGCCTGAATGAGTTATTCCAACTTTTACTTAACCATGCTTGTTTATTCTTTTATTTTAAAACTAATGTTACTTTACAGTAAACACCTGGAAGGGGATTGTAAGCAGTAGTCCAAGAAGAGGAAATTAACCATGAGGAATTTATCTTACTACTGAGAAAATGCTATTTTCAAAAAGTGAGCAATCAGGCAAAGGGAAGCAAAAGTCCAAAGCAAGATTTTAGGACAATCTGACTACCTAATTGGCATTCCAAAATTGAGGAGATTATTGATATAATTTGATCAGTAGATGTAAAGGTTGTCTAACAAATTATTCAGGGAAAAAAAGGAAAAAGCTATCAGAAGTTTGAGTGTGAAAAATTTTAAGTAGGAATTCAGAAACATATGGATAAAACCTACTGTGGTCAACAGATGCCAAAATTTTATTAGTTTCTGGGATTTTCTGTAGTGACTATTAGGTATTATATTCAGAATTAGAAGAAAAACTTTTCTATAGGTCCATACATTATTTTAGAAAGAAAATGTTTAGCCCTTAAGCACAGAATATTAGAAAGCATACTTTTTGGTATAGCCTACCCATACTCTAAGAAGTTTTGGAAGAATAGTGCTTTCAGCCAGAGAACTCAGAACAAGTTTTATGAAAGAAGATAGCAACTATATAGTAGGAAGAATATAGAAAGTTTTAGTTCTTGTGGTAATTAAAAATAACATATTATTACATATAATGTAGAATATACTAATGATAAATCCTTAGCATCCTACATGTTGTTCTAAGCACTTTAGTTATCCCCCAACCTTAGATGGCTGGTATTGTTATTACTCCCTTATTTAGTGAAGACATATGCAAAGCCAGATGAGACAAATTGCCCCAGACCATACAGCTAGTAAGTAGGGGACCCAAGATGGAAAGTTCTACACTTGAACTGTGGAGATTGGTCTGATTCCCACACTGTTTTACAGTTAAATGGATAGGGTTGCAGGAGATTGGGAGGCATTGACTATTGTAGAGCATACAATGTGAGTTATGTCTTAACTGAGCCACATTTTATCAACCAAATCATTTTTGTCACTTGTTATCAAATTAGTCAATATACATGGCACTCTTAATGGCAGACTGACTGATTTTAATCAAGTAAGCTTTCCTCATAGGTGTCATGACTGACACAGTTTACTTTCTGTGGCATGTTGCCATTTCACATAGATCCCGTGAAGAGGATTTCTTTCCTACATTCCAACCTGCCACACCCCTGTGATCTTCCATTTAAATGTTCTTGCTCCACAATCTTGGCTTATTTCAGGGAGAAAATATTCATTAGAACTGTGTTTCAATTACAGGAACGTACAATGCTTTTTTTTTTTTTTTAATTAAAACTTGTTATTTCCCAAACAGGTAAGTCAAAGAAGTGCAAACTATCAGTTTTAATTAATGTTTATGGTGTGCTTTAAATGTCTTCACATTTGAAGCTAAAGATTTTAAGTTAACATTCTAAGATTTATTTTGAACTAAAAACTTCTAACCATTTACCCATTTTTAAAAAGATGTTTGCTCTAGGGTTGCCTTTCTTTCTTTCTTTTTACCGGGGATTGAACTTAGGGGCACTCAACCGCTGAGCCACATCCCTAGTCCTATTTTGTATTTTATTATGAATGGTCTTACTGAGTTGATTAGTGCCTCGCCATTGGTGAGGCTGGCTTTGAACTTGCAATCCTTCTGTCTCAGCCTTAAGCCACAAGGATTTCCTTTCCATTAATTTTAATTGTATGTACTTTCCGGGAGCAAATATTATGGGGATTTACTCAGTCTTTTGTAAGGTGCTGCTGCTAACATGATATATTGCTAACTGCTAAGTTGTTGGTCTCTACAGATTATTAATTTGGTATGGTAAAACTTTTCTGTCGCGACCCCTTGCCCGCAAGGAAGACGCAACTCAGGAATCTTCTTTCAGCAGTTTATTCAGGCCTTGATTTAAGTATCTTTTAGTGACTCCCTTTCTTTCTTCTTCCTCCTGAGGGCCCAAGCACAGCCTAATAAAGCCTCCCACGTACCAATCTTAAGCCGCCGCGTGGATCTTTCTTATAGGGTGGCAAGAGATAGCGTGCCAACTCTCCACAAAGGAATTTGCTTATCACAGGCCACAGTGGAAGCCAGCGCCATCTTCTAATGGCGGCCACAATTTACAACAATGGCTTACTACACTTTTCCATTTTGGCATGAATATAATTACACAATCCTAATTTTCTCAATAGTGTTATCCAATATCTAGGGCCATTATCATTAAATATTTACTGGGTTTCTTTGTGCCTGGTTTTAGGATTCAAAAAGATATAAATAAAACTGTTCATCTGTAAGGAACTAAATTGCAAGCAAATTGTTAGAAAAATATTTTGGGTGAAATTTGTAGGTTAGATTCCATAACAAAAACTTAAGAAGTACTCCAAATTCTTTGTCTTCTTATTAATATCACTAAAGTTAAAGGTGAAGGTTAGATTTCTACAATCTCTTTCATTCTTTCTACATGCTGAGGTATTTGATAAGTGATTAATGTTCATTATCCTGTGTAACCTTTACAAAATTCTGAAAATGTGATTAGTTTTATTCTTGGTTTTAGGAGAGGGTTCAGAAAGGTCTGATAGAGGTGAAATGACTGAACTGGAGTCACACATCTATTAAAAAGCAGAGGTGAGACTTGAGCAAAAGTGTTTTAATTCCAAAACCACTGTTCTTCCTGCTACATTCTCTAAATAAATTAGACACACTGGTGGGACTGAAATCCTTTTCACAGAGTAGAGAGAAGAGATTCTTGAGACCTGATAGGAATAACTAAAAGCTTTTCTCATCAGCTTGGAAGAGACCTGGACCCAGAAATATGAATGAATGAAAATGAATTATAATATCTTTAATTAATGATAAATTAACATTACTTAACACATGATCAGGAACCCCTTAGAAAACAAGATAGACTGGGGCTTGCTCATAGGAGAAATGGCCAGTTACCAGAGAGAGTGAATCTTAATTTGTTTCCATAGGAACACAATGAGTAAAATATAGGTGGCTCCTACTGAGGAATCACAGGTTACATGTGTTGTTCTTCCTTGGAAGCAAGTTACTTCTCTACAAAAATTACACTGAGATTTTGGTCTTATTGTGATTTTTTGGTACTCATTTCTGACCTGGACTATGTGCTGATTCTGAAAGTTCCTTTTTTCTCTCTCTGTGATCTTTTTTGACTTCTGACCATTTCTGATACCCTCACCTCAGAAATGGTATTCTGTTGAGAGCCACAGCCTTAGGGGCCCCAGCAAACTTTCAGGCTGCCAGCTGATGATTGGCTCACAGCGGCCCCAGCAACATCTAGCTGATTGGCTCCTCTGCAGTGATGCTCATTGGGCTGTTTCCCTGCCCTTTCAGGTCACGGAGCTGCTCATTGGGGGACTTTTTGGCTCCACCCACACGACCCAGCCAATTGGCCTCAAGAGCAGAAGGATTGCGGGAGGTGGAGAGGCTAGGGGTTGGGGGTGTGGCTTGTGGGAAGCCGGTGGTGGCAGTTGGGCTCTGAGGGTTTTTCCTGAGGAGCTGGTTTGTTTGGCATGTGTGGTTCTAAAAATAAAGTTAGTTTCTTTTGACAAGGGGCTCCTGAATTGTGCCCAGCCAGACTGCGGCAGTATTCCAGACTGTGAGATGAGATTAATTTCATATTTGTGACTGTTCTCCCTTAGGAGCAGGTGTTTCTCCCCACCTGCTCCTAACTCAGTACAAGCTCCACGACCCCCTCCTGTGTTGCTAAGTTGAGGGCTCCCCACTTCCAGCCCAGGTCAGCCATGCTTTCCCTGTCTTGAACCCACTCTACCTCTCTGTGAGGCTGTCACTCACTCATTAGAAGGATGTATTTTACTAAGCATCCAGATCTCCACAGAGAGATTCTCTTTGCATGTGGAATCTGCAACGTACCAGTGCATTTCAAAAATAAACTCATTGGTGGGTCACTGATAAATTTTTTGGCTTACAGCTTCTAAAAAAACTAGATAAGTATGTGTCATTTCCCAAGCTGCCTCATACTTACCTCCATAGATTTAATTTCTAATGCGGTTTAATGTGAAATGAATTGTAATTATAGAAACCGATACAGCAAATTTAATTTAAAGGAAGCAGCATAATAACAAATAGTATTGTTTTGTTTTATATTTGTCACAGGTAGGCTGCTTGAGGAAAAGGGATTAAATAGAAGGTATAGAGGAGCTTCATAAATCTTAGGTGATTTTAAACTTTTAAGAACTATGTAGATTGGTATCACAGAGTGGTGATTAATTCTCTAGAATATTGCTTGAAAGTTTATAATGTACCTTTTCCTGTTGTTGTGAACCAAAACCACTAACTTAAAAATAACTGATGAGTTTGGAAGCATTAAATATAATGAATAGGATGTGATAGGAAAAGAAGGAGTGGGTCAGAAGGGAAAGACAGTTAATGATGAAGGGTAGAGAGTTTGCTGAAAAAAAAAATAAAGTGATGATTAGAAGACAGTTGAGAGGTTAAGAATATTTTTCAAATAAATTTGTGGGCAAGTTTGAAAACCAACTGAATCAAGATTACATTGATCAGAGAAAAGGTGGAGCCCATGATACCCACAGAATGCTTAGAAAAAATAAAATATGGGGAATTTGAATTATTGACTAATTACTATAGTTATTGGCCAAACATTTTACTGATTTGGGGACCAAAAAGAGGGATGGAATTGTTTATGCTGTTTGAAAGAGTTAGAGAATATTTACCTCTAACATGTTAAGCACTTATGACAAGAAAAATATCTATATCAAAATTCTATGATAATCATCTTCTTACTAACAGGGGCCCATCTATGTGCCTGCACATGGCTTATTTACAAATTCTCTGTAAAATTACAGTTCTTCTCTAAGTACATGATCTTTACATGTCTTTACATGGCAATTTGTTTTCTACCTTATTACCAGAATTTTACTGATGAATTATTTGCCTTGTTTTTGCCATCAAGATTAGAAAACCCATCATTGTACTCACTATTGAGGCATTCAAAAGCTAATAATTATATTTTCAATAAGAAAGAGAAGAAAGGCTCATTGTAATACTGATTTGTTTGCATACATGTACAGCCAAAATTGCTCAGTTGGAAAAAATTTGATTAGGAAAACAAATCAATTTACATAAAGGGAGGCAATAAGAAATAGCCTAAAATATTGAATGAGCTATTATCTATATAAAATAAAATAAAAACAATAATCCCACACTTGTAAGAATATTGCAGTCACTGTTAATAAAAAGAAGCTGCTAAAAATAGTAATATATTTAAAAATAAAAATATGTATTGAAAAATCTTTGTCAATAAATTCTGCATTTAGCTAATGTAATATAAGTAGATACATTATAAGAATAACTTACAAGGTAACTGAGATGATGATGAGACTATATCATTTATTCCTAATTCTACTGTATAACTCCTGCTCATTTTTTAATATTCTGTTTTCCCCTCCTGGCCACCAGTTTGAATTGACATTTTCCAAATAACTTTTATTATGTACTGGATATGTTTATGAACATCATGAATTTTCATTTTCCAAATATTTTTATTATATTTTATATGTTTATGAACATCATCAAATCCCATCTAAAAATGTCTCAAATATTCATACATCTTCACTAAGTTTTTATGTTGCTAATTATCAAAGAAGGAATGAGGTTAAACTTAAATGCACTGATGTGTGATTTCCAACACAAAGAGTGAAGTGGGAAAAATGGCAAACAACAACAACAAATTATAGGCACAGTATAACTCATTTAAGGGGAGAAATACCAAAGATAGATGGCACCTAACCAATATTGAGAACTCTTTTGTTTTGTTCCCAAATACAATGGTTACCAGAGAGAGAGGGAGAGTGAGAGGGAGAAAAAACGGGAAAGGGAGAGGGAAGAGAAGGAAAGGGAGAGAACCAAATGCTTAGACCACAGACTGCAGATGGGAGCGTTGACCAGGTCTCAGAGACTATGGAAAGGGGTCAAGAAGAATACACTCCCCAAAGTACATAGAAAATGACAATCTTGGCAAATCTTCCCACTTGAAGTGGGAAAGCCTAGCGGCTGTATAAATGCATGACTCTGAAGAGCACAAGGAAGGAAGAAACAGCAACCAACAGGACAGATGAAGAATACAATTGGAAAATGTCCAAGAAAGTGAATAAAATTCCTCAGCACTGTTCCCCACTGGGGAAGAACTGCATAGGTACATTAAATTAAAGCATTAGCACC
This sequence comes from Callospermophilus lateralis, assembly GCF_048772815.1. NCBI lineage: Eukaryota > Metazoa > Chordata > Mammalia > Rodentia > Sciuridae > Callospermophilus > Callospermophilus lateralis. The sequence goes on along the minus strand of NC_135318.1, from coordinate 27,252,217 downwards.
AAACATAGCGTAGTAGACAGATGAGTTTAGGCCATTTACATTCAATGTTATTATTGATATGGTATTTATTCCATCATTCTTATTTATTTTTGGTTTTTTAATTTGAATTGGTTTCTCTTTTGATTGACTATTTACTTCTATTGTAGTTCTTCCCTTTGCTGCTTTTCACTTTTATTTTTAATTTTTTCTTTATGAAATATTTTATTGCATATATTTTATAGTGTAAACTTTCTAGTTTTGAATTCTTTTAACTTTTGTTTATCATGGAAAATTTTTATTTCATCATCAATTCTGAAGCTTAATTTTGCTGAGTATGGTATTCTTGGCTGGCATCCATTTACTTTCAGAGCTTGGTATATCTTATTCCAAATCCTCATAGTTTTGAGGGTCTGGATTGAGAATTCAGCTGAGATCTGGACTGGTTTCCCTCTAAATATGGCTTTTCTTTTTCCCCTGCAGCCTTTAAAATTGTATCTTTATTCTGTATGTTAGGCATTTTCATAATAAGATGCTTTGGTGTGGGTGTGTTGTAATTTTGTATATAGGGCCCTGTAAACCTCCTGTATTGGATTTTTCATTTCATTCTTTAGATTTGGGAATTTTTTTGCTATTATTTCATTGAAAAGATTGTGCATTCCTTTGTTTTGTATCTCTGAGCCTTCATTTATCCCCAAAATCTTAACTTTGGTCTTTTCAGTTTATCCTATATTTCTTGGAATTTCTGTTCATGGTCTTTTAAAGTCTTTTCTACATGGTCAACTTTATTTTCAATATTATATATTTTTCTTGAAATATTATATATTTTGTCTTCAAATATTATATTAATATTATAATAAAATATTATATATTTTGTCTTCATTGCCTGAAACTCTGTCTTCCAAATGATCTAGTCTATTTTTGATGCTTTCTATTGAAATTTTAAATTGGTTTATCAATTCCTTTGTTCTAAGGACTTCTGCTTGATATTTTTTAAAAATCTCTATCTCTTTATTGAACTGATCTTTCATTTCCTATATTTTCTCTCTGATATCACTCCTTACATTGGTCTTTACCTCAAAGATTAGATTAATTATGTACATCCTAAACTCTTTTTCTGACATTTCTTCCACTGTGGTGATGATGGCTTCTGTTACTAAAGTGTCTTGGTTTATTTGGGACAATTTGTTCCCTTGTTTTTTCATCTTGTTTGTGTGTCTACCCCTCTAATAGTATGGATGCGAGGGAGTAGAGTTTCTATTTTGTAGACTTTTAGTATCCCTGAAGTTTTCTAGTACCTCACTTGCTAAGAAACGACCTGTCTGCTTTCCAGGAAAGCAACCTGCTCTATTCTGCCATCTTTAGACTGCCCAGCAATGGGTTGTTTTAATTCTGAGAATTTTGATAATATTATCCTCTTCCTTGTATTAAATAAATCATGTTTTTTACTTACTTAATTTTATCTATTCATCCATTGGTGAATATATAAAACATATGTAATATTGTGCACCTTAAATATATGTAATTAAAACATATGATTTACTCTATTCTTCAAGCCCTAGCTCTTTGTGCTAAATTTTCTTGAGATATGCAGATGATGTTAGGGCTTTGTAAACACCATGGCAATCATCTCTGATTCTCAGGGGGAGGGGAAGGATTATTGTCCCTTGTCCATGTCAGCACAGCCAGAATATTGCCAAATATCTTCCTGCTCTTGTTTCTCAATTTTTCATTCATTCATCACATATTTATTTAATACTTACTGTGTGCTAAACATTTTTCTACTGGGTATGAAAATAAAGCAATGAACAATGCAAACAAATTCTCTACCTCCAGAAAGTTTTCATTACTACAGAGTAAAAGACACAATTGCAATGTGAGGACACATTATTTTTCCACTGTAAATAACACTGCATTAGGACTAATCCAAGATTGCCCAACCTCAGCACAAATTGCATTTTGTGCTAGGTAATTCTATGGGTGAAAGATTGTTCTGTGCATTAATGGATGTTAATCAGCACTTTTAGCTTCTGGTCACTGGATACCAGTAGCACACCAAAGATGGGATAACCAAAAATGATTGCAGACATTGCTAAATACCTACTGACAGGCAAAATTACCTTGAGTTCAGCATCACTGGATGACATCTCTCACTGGGGTTCCCCTTTATCATATTCCAATTGTTATCCTACTCCTTTGCTGTATCAACTTCTATCCTTAGCTGATGTTCCCTTTAATTTCTGTTTTGGAAAAATGCAGCCACTTCTCAAGTCCACAATTTTGCAGACCAAAAATCACCTCACACCTGGGAGTAGGTGCTTAATATAAGAAACAATGTAAGTTTCTGATAAAGTAAATGTTTGTTTCTGTATTAAATAAATTTCACTTGAATTCTGAGTTTGGATACTACATAGTGATAACCTTTTCATCTCTATAATTGATTCATAATATGGTTGCTGATACTTTTGTTGCATCTTCCTCAACTTTCTTGATAGACACACAGATTTCTGTAGGCTTACTTCATGTTGTGCATCTAGTTATGCTGGGAACATAACCCTGTGCTGAACTACTAATTATTTTTTTATAAAATTCAGACTTACTGCTCTTTGTTTTCTCAGAATACCTCTCTCTTCAAATCAGTGATGAAATTAGCTGCAACCTTCTTTGGAAACTAGGTTCTACATTTTTCTTGGCAGTTTATTTTAGTATTAGGAAAGGGGTTTGGCATTGAGCTACCCTGTGATTGAAAATTTTCTTAATCAGAATTTTTCTGATTCTGTGGCAAATTTTGAAGATCTGGCTCTGTAAGTATATCCAAACTAAATATACCTGTCTTTAATTGCAGTCCTTTTCATGTCCTTTTGTTGTCCTTGAGAGATAGTTATTTGAAGTGCCTAAATTTGCATTCCAATAGAAGAAGAATTTATTCTATTACAAAGAATAACCAAAGATATATTTATAGTCTGTCAAAAAAACAGTATCTGCTCCTCTGCAATGCTACTCAGTCTAAACTGCACTAACAGTTATTTATATATGTGGAGCCTCCAGTTTCTCCTCTGGCTTTATGTGATCAATTTTGTGTGCTTATCACTTGTGGGCATGTTGTAGCACAGATTCGAATGCCTCACATGTCTATCCTGAGCACACTCCAGGTTTCATTGTACTTCTCTTTTTTATTCAAGACAATTGCTAAATGAGAGATCTATTCTCAGTAGCCAGTATGAATGAAATCATTTTTTGAGTAGCTACCACAACAGTGATAAAAGCAAGGTGACCAGAAAAGAATGTTCCACTCTCACAGTGCCTGTGTGAGCATACATGCACGTGTGAGTATGTATGCATGCATGTGCACACACACGACTTCCATGTGCCACACTGTTGATTCAAGAGCTGTAGAACTTTGCTTATAAAATTGTATCTTAATTCTCCTGTTGAATTAGGTACTTGGTTCACATGCTGTTTTGAGAGATATGATTGAAGACTCTCTATATACTAGGAAAGTCCTCTTTGTGAGAGTTGCATCACTGTTTTGGAAAGTTCATAAAATACCTGAGAATTTCATTGTTTTTTAAGAGAGCATTTTTTAAGGAAAGAGTTAAGAAGAGCAGAAAGCACAGTGAGGTCTGGCAGCTAGGTACCTTAGGCTAGCCTCAGTGCTCACTTCTAAATACTCCAAAACATGCTGGTTTTGGCCAAAAAATTCAAGAAAAATATGCGGAACTCCCAGGTGCAGAGCGATCAATGCTCTCTGATTAATGATCATGAAATTTTCTTTCTGTTTCTCCTCTCATCTGCAATATGTAACTTCTAACAGCTCTCTTTTAGCTTTATCAAAAATGGGCTTATAGCCTAAAGGAAAATGACAACTAGGCAACAACAGATTTTAATGGCTGTCTAGTCCAGAATGTGGGTTATTTTAAAATATTAAAATGGCAACCATGAACTCCCTTTGAATTCCTGAATGGTGTTTTATTCTGAAACACACGTAGATAACAAAAGACTGACAAATCTAAATTGCAGATGGTTTTTCCCTTTCTCTCATTTCATTCATTTTTAATGCAGATGATGGGATCTTTGGGACTTGGAGCCATATTTGACAGCTTTTTCATGTTTATTTGGACTGTGAGTTATGCTACAATTTGGATTTGAGGCACTCTTTCCAAGAATAAGTCATTTGTAACCCATGCATTTTTTAGTGGCTAAGATGTGAATAAGCAGGTTTTATTGTTTCTTTCTTGTGATTTATATGGTTATGTGTGTATATCTTTTTTTAACCAAAGACTCAGTTTTCTTCGGATTTTAGTCCAAATGGCTGGCTATCTTTTTGTTTTTAGTGTAGCAATGCTAAGAAGTGTGAAGGCAAACAAAAATTATCAAAGTGAAATCCCATTGTTTAAAAAAACAAAAAAAATCTTTAAATGCATAACTTATCTGTGTATTGATGATGTGAGCTCTTTTAATATTTGTCTCAGAACCAGTCAACATTCTGCACAGTCCAGATGAACAATATATATTTCAGACTTCACTAAAGAAAGCAATCAATTTCATGAATTCTTCCTGAAGACTTAGACAAGTGCCACCATCAAGACACACTGTTCTGCAGTACTATAGAATTTCAGCTATTTCTTCTCCTGCAAGATAAGCTCTATTACAGGTATTTTGCTTTAAAAAATATTAATGACATGCAATTTTCACATCAGATTTTTAAATAAACAGTTTTTATAATCCCTCATTCCCACATTGTTATTATCATACTTTTGTTGTCCACTTAGTTCTTACTGTGCAGTGAGGTTTGGGATAAGAATGGACATTGCAAGATGAAGAAATGGTCATTATGACCCATACATTCTCTATTCTGTTCTCCATGGCCAAGAGCATGGGATGTGGATAGGGTATATAACTTCTAAGTCTCAAGAACTTAAGAGGTATTTATTTGTCTCATTCTTTTAGTGATTTCTGTGGACCCAGTACCAGAATCAAAGCAGTTAAGATATTTTACTGGGGTTTGGAATTAATTAATTCCCCTTCCTCCTAACATGTTTTACTTCTGCAGACTTTTAGAAGTCTCCTTACTCATAAGTACTGCCAAGTTGATCTTTACTTTCTCAGAAATCTAAAAGAGACTCCTTATTTATTTATTTTGTAAAACTACTCATTTGGCACTTAATATACTAAGTAGAACTCTCAGATGGCAAGGACTGAATTTTGTTGTGTCATTTATGGTGTTCATTGTCATACCCCAAAATGCATAATATTTTGAGTTCCAGGTTTGCTAACAATGAGCTATACAACTTTAAATTTATCTTGATGTAATTTCTTGCATAAATAGATAAATAGACAAAAAAATGAAATGTCCAGATTCCTTCTCTAATACAGTCAAGAGTTCAACACATTATTTCTACTCTATGCTATAAGACACAGCCAGATACCATCTACTAATGATACCAAAGAAATCCCTACTCTATAAAAAAGGATGAAGTGATAGTTTTCTCCAAGTTTTTCTTCTTTGAACTTCAAAATGAAGGCGTCTGTAATCATTTATTCTCTAGTGAATGCTTGCAGATTACTATGTGGATGAAAAGCAGCAAATTAATATTCATTACTAAAATTAGAAATAGCCAATAATGTATCATTCAACTGCTTGAATATTTTGATAACCCTTAGTGTTTGTGAGTTTACTGGGCTATGAATACTTGGTGTCAGATTAAAATGATTTTCTTTAATCTCTGTCGTTTACTATGCAAGAATAACAAAGTCTCAGAACTTCCGTAAATTGAGGTAATGATGTGAACACCTCCATTTTAAATGGAAACTGGCTCATACACATTCATTTGTATGAAATATATCAGGATAAATAGGTCAGACTGGAGTATTTGATCAATTCAATGACTAATGGCAATTTATAAAGTGATTAAAATAGTCTTAAGAGCTTAGAAGAAGGCTCTGATTGTGTAGGCTATGGTACAACAAATTTGCCACTAAAAGCGAGGGAAAAGCCAGGCAAAATGCATGTTAAAATGTACTTGAAGCCATCCTGGGCTACTGAGGTAAATAAATTCGAGAAATCAAGATCCTGGAAGAAAGGAAGCTGTAGAGAGATGCCAACTTTCTGTCCTAGTTTACCCCATGATGAAATTTGCCAAATCTTAGCACTGGGTCAGAGGCTGGAAAGACCATCCTGAGGGGAGTTGTCAGAATTAGCACCTTGACAGTGTTGGAGCCCTAACATCCCAAGGCGGCAGGACTGGAGAGGCCAACATCCAGGAAAGATGGGAGGTGCTGAGAAAGGAGCCAAACCCTCTTTTTCTCCTCCCCGCACTCCCCGTGTGACATTTATTGAATTTCTACAGTGCTTGGGTAAAGAGACTAAGAAACTAAAATGATACCTGAAAATCAATAAAGTTATCATGAGTTTCATGGTGAAGGGTGACAGAAATAAGAGCTCTGGCAGCACAGAAGGCAGGTCTTCAGGAAACACAGGCTCTCTTGGTTGAGGCATAAAAGAGGGAAACAAAGGAGTTGGGCCAGAGAGAGGCACACAAAGCTCCCTCCAAATTCCATTACCTCCAATTCCCTGATTGGATAGAGTGATCTGCTCCCTCTCGGGTTTCCTAAGAATGGATACAGTCAATGCTATGTGAAAGAAGTGAATATTATTCAATAAATTTAAATGTTTCATGCATAGTACCCAGTGTTCAATTAGAAAATAACACATTACAAAATCACAAATATTGAAAAAAAAACACACAATAGGAAAAATAAAACATAGCACAGACGATTTAGGGTATAGTTATGAGACTAGATTTACATTTGTGCTTAATATATCCCAAAACATAAATAATATAATACAAAAATTTTTTTCAGGGAACTCTTATCTATTGAAAAAGAAAGAAATGAAAATTACTAAGTTATAAAAAAAGAAATAAGAAAAGTGTAATTCAGTGGATGGTGTTATGTAGAGATTGCTCAAAATCGAATAGGTGATTAAAATAATCAAGTAATAGAGGAACAAAAGAATCTGACCTGAATAAAGAGAACAATAAGTACAAAAGAAAGTATAGAGACATGTGGGGCACAGTGAAGACAACTGAAATACATGTGACAGTTATTCCAGAAGAAAAGCAGAGACAGAGGTAGACACAATATTTGAAGAGACAATGGTTAATAATTCCTGCAGCTTATGAAGACTCTCAAGCTACACAAATAAGTGTTATGAACAGCAAGCACATTTACATATTGAGAAATTCCTACCTAAGCATATTCCAGTGGCGCTTGATATCAGAAGGCAAAGGAAAAAATATTGCATGCAAAAGTAAATGGAGTCAGAACTGGCTTTGAAAGAGAGGGTAATAGAAATGGAGTGCCATCCTTAGAGAAGCACAAGGAAATACTACACATATAGAATTCAATTGCAACTTGAAACACCTTTAAAAATAAGGATAACATAGGATATTTCCATTCAAACAACAATCAAAGAAATGATTATCAGCAGACTCCACACTTAAACAAAATAAACAAAAACACTAGAAGGAATTCCATATCCACAAGTGATTGATCACAGCTAGAAGCCAAAAAATTCATGAGGGAATGAAAGCTCCAGAAACACTAATCATACAGGCAGATATTGATTGCACAAAAGAGTAATATTAATGTACTTGGGACATAAAATATATGTGGAGTTAAAATATATGACAAAGTAGCAAAAAGAAGAAGGAAATAAATGGAGTAAATGTATTATAAGGTCATCACAATTTCAGGTAAAAGGTAAAAAATAAAAAATTATTCCTAGCCATAATAAGTCAAAGATGCATAATATAACCACTGACATTATTTTAAAATACCTTGCTTATTAAGGTAATTAAAAGAAAATTGATCAATAATGGAACAGTTTATAAGAAGGAGAAAAGAAAAGAAATGAAACATGGAAAAAACAGAAAGAAATATCAAAGCAAACTAGAAAGCCAAATATTTCAAATAATGTACTTAGTGGAAGTAGACAAAATGTTTTAGCAAACATAGAGCCATCTTAAGGCTTGATTTGTAAAAAAAAAAAAAAAACCCTAATTTACTGACAAAAATACTTGGACTGCATTTGAAAGGTTAAAACAAAAAAGTTAGGAAAAGATATATCATTCAAAAAGACAGTGTCTCAAAATAGAAGCAAACTGGACCCAATGGCAAACAAACAAACACAAAAAGAGATAATTGGCAATGTTTAAAATGATCCAGAGGTCAAGATAATAGAAAGACATGACACTGTAACATTTATCTGAGCTAACAACAAGGATTTAAGGTATATAAAATAAATGTTAGCATAATGACCTAAGAAATGACAAATCTAAAGTGGGGTTTGTCCCTCAGATACAAAGCTGTTCAGCATATACAAATCTATAAAAGGGATACACCACATCAACACAATGAAGGCGGGGGGACATGATCTCCAAAAATGTAGAATAAACATTTGGTAAAATCCAACATCCCTTCGTAATAAAAATTCTCAACAAAATAGGTGTATAGTTGTATACATGTATAGCTGCCTTATGATAAAAATGATACAATGATACAGTGATGAGAGACTAAACTATTTAATAAATGCTGCTAACTTGATTGGGTATCTGCATAAGAAAGACAAATCTTGACACAATATACACAATATACAACCATCATCAATCTCAGAGAAGCAGATGGAAATATGAGAGGTCAATAGTACAACTTTTGAAATAAACACAGGAGAGCATCTTTTAGACCTAAGAGTAGAACACAACTACTCATGAAGGACACTAAAATGATTCATCATGAAATCAAACTTTGTAAATGGAGTTCACTAAAATTAAGACCTGAGTTCATCAAAAGACATCACCATCACATCTACTCTGTCTAATCATGGAAAACAACATGAGACACATTTTCCTTGAGTACCATTCTAAAAAATAGAGGCTGACACTAAATATACTATGGTATGCTGAACGGAATCCTGAGACAGAAAAACAAAAATGCCATTTGCCATTATAAATAAAAAAGGGATTTTGGATAACAGTAGAACCTTAACAATAAAAAGTAATTGTGTAAAGTTTTAAATAACATCATCAACCAACTTAACCTGATATATATGTATAGAATATATTGTTCAAGCACACAATAGAATGGCCATATACTGGATGTAAAGTCTTAAGAGATTTCCAATGACAGAAATAAAACAAATTACTTTTTCTGATCAGAGTGCAATTATGGTAGAAATTCATACTAGATGATGATATAACAAATGATAAGAAAAATGCACCACTTCAAAAATTTTCCAGTATAACTCAGAAAAAAGTATATGGTCTTAAAGAGTGCATAAGAAAAAGTAGAAATAATAAAAATTAAACAGTAAAATAACTAGGAAAGAAAAGATCTATGTACTTAATGGAATGTATTTGTAGCTTTCTTTTTGCATATCACATATGCACGTAATAAAACCAGTGAAAATTTAAAGAAAGGAAAAAAAGATATGTATACACATAAATAAAATAGAAATCAAATAATCAATTGAAAGATTAATCCTTTGGAAATAAAATAAAAATAATTAACTTTCAGTGATACTTATCAAGAAAGACGAGATACATTCCAAATAAATAATGTTAGGAATAAAGCAAGGTAAATAAGAAGAGATGTTACAAATTAAAAAGATAGTAAGAGGATTTAAAAATAATTCTGTACCAATAAATGTAGAACTAGAGACAAAAAGTATTTTGTTCAGAAATTACATCAAAATCATTTAAGAGAATATAAAAACTTGGATAATATTAAAGATATCTAATAAATGCTCAGAAATAGTTTTAGAAACTTAAATTCAGACAACTTTACTAGTGAGAGGTATTAATAATTTGATAAAATTAATTCTGGTGAACACAAACTACAGGAAACAATAAAAGAAGGGTATGGGGAAATCACTCCAATTAAATTGATACCACACAGAGAACACATTTTGTACCAAAAAGGAAAACTACAGGATAATTACATTTAAGTACATTGATGCAAAACAAAACATTTGCAAATCAAAATCTAAGCAATACATAAAAAGGATAGTCTTATGGCCAACTTGGAGGGTTCATAACAGAAATGAAAGGCAGTTTTATTTTTAAAAAGTCTGTTAATGTAATACACCAGATTAACAAACTAAAGAAGAATAGTCATAGGACCATACCAAGAGTTTCACAAAAACATTAAAATTGTTCAATTCTCATTCTTTCAAAACTCATAGCAAATAAAGAAAAAAATAATATTGTGACTTAAAAGAAAACACATCATAATATAAAATGAAATTTATTAAATGAATGTTCTATATTATTTCTCGGACATCCTGATATTCAGTCATTTTGTTATTGTCACAAATTTCAAAACCAAAAATCTAATATCACCTATTTTATAGAAACCCATTACTCTTTCAAGAAACTCCAACAACTTCTTGCTTGTTCTCTCAAGTGTTTACTTCTAGTTGCTGACAATATATGACACAGACATTATGAAGGAAAATGCATTTGATCATTTATGTCTTTGATTATCAAAATTATTTTCCCTTTCTATTTTTTTCTTTTTGCTGAATAAACAAATTCTATGTATTTAGAGAAAAAATACAAAAAATAGCAAGCATTTGGCTATCATGCCATCATAAGCATAAATCCCCAGTTGACCTTCATCTGCTTTAATTCCCAGTAAAGCTTTCACATGATTGCAGGTGATTAGTTGTCAACTTCCATGTTCATTTCTTAAGTGTCCAGAATCATTCATGCCTGGATAGTGGGGCTTCTGAATGAAAAATTACTATACATTTTAAAAGTCACCATGAAACCCTGTTTTGATTGAATAAAGGGCATATGTGTCCTTCTAACTTAAGAAAATAGAAAGTAGATGGAAGCATGATAAACAATGTAGTACAGAAAAGAGAAAAGGTACAAGACTCCATTAGAGAGTATCATATCTAGAAAAAAATCTGTTCAGGCCAGTGTTTCAAGGACTATGTTAAATAGAAGTGGAGAAAGAGGGCAGATGAAAGAAATGCGAGGGAGACATATAGGAAAAGAAGAACTTAAATTAGCTCTATTTGCTGACAATATGATTCTATACCTAGAAGACCCAAAAAGCTCCACCAGAAAACTTCTAGAACTAGTAAATGAATTCAGCAAAGTAGCAGGTTATAAAATCAATACCCATAAATCAAAGGCATTTCTGTATATCAGTGATTAAATCCTCTGAGAAGGGAATGAGGAAAACTACCTCATTTACAATAGCCTCAAAAAAAGAAGATACTTGGGGATCAACTTAATAAAAGAGGTGAAATTTGTATACAATGAAAATTACAGAATCCTAAAAAAAGAAATCTAAGAAGACCTTAGAAGGTGGAAGGATCTACCTTGCTCTTGGACAGGCAGAATTAATATTGTCAAAATGACCATACTTCCAAAAGCACTATACAGATTTAATGCAATTCTGATCAAAATCCCGATGGCATTCTTCATATAAATAGAAAAATTAACCATGAAATTCATCTGGAAAAATAATAGACCCAGAATAACTAAAGCAATCCTTAGCAAGAAGAATGAAGCAGCTGGCATCACTATACCAGACCTTAAACTATATTACAGAGCAATAGTAACAAAAACAGCATGGTATTGGCACCCAAACAGAATAGTAGACCAATGGTACAGAACAGAGGACACAGAGACTAACCCACAAAATTACAATTATATTAAACAAAGGTGCCAAAACATGCATTGGAGAAAAGATAGCATCTTCAACAAATGGTGCTGGGAAAACTGGAAATCCATATACAACAAAATGAAATTAAACCCCTATCTCTCACCATGCACAAAACTCAACTCAAAATGGATTAAGGATTTAGGAATACAACCAGAGATCCTGCTTCTAATAGAAGAAAAAGTAGGCCCTAATCTTCATCATGTGGGATTAGGCCCCAACTTCCTTAATAGGACTCCTCTAGCACAAGAATTAAAACCAAGAATCAATTAATGGGATAGACTCAAACTAAAAAGTTTCTTCTCAGCAAAAGAAACAATCTGTGAGGTGAATAGAGAGCTACATCTTGGGAGCAAATTTTTATCCCTCACACATCAGATAGAACACTAATCTCTAAGGTATATAAAGTATTTAAAAAGCTAAACACCAACAAAGCAAATAACCCAATCAATAAATGGGCCAAGGAACATGAACAGACACTTCTCAGAATAGAATATACAATCAATCAACAAATATACGAAAAAATGTTCATCATCTCTAGCAATTAGAGAAATGCAAATCAAAACTACACTAAGAATCTATTTCACTCCAATCAGAATGGCAGCTATTATGAAGACAAAGAACAATAAGTGTTGGTGAGGTTGTAGGGGAAGAAGCACACTCATACATTGCTGGTGGGACTGCAAATCGGTGCAGCCAATATGCAAAGTAGCATGGATATTCCTTGGAAATCTGGGAATGGAACCACCACTTGACCCAGCTATGCCTCTCCTCAGACTATACCCAAAGGACTTAAAAACATACTACAGGGACACAGCCACATCAATGTTTATAGCAACACAATTCACAATAGCTAAACTGTGAAGCCAACCTAGATGCCCTTCAGTAGAAAAATGGATAAAAAAATGTGGCATATATACACAATGGAATTTTACTCAACAATAAAAGAGAATAAAATCATGGCATTTGCAGGTAAATGGATGGCATTGGAGAAGATAATGCTAAGTGAAGTTAGCCAATCCCCCCAAAACAAATGTCAAATGTTTTTTTTTCTGATATAAGGAGGCTGACTCATAGTGGGGTAGGGAAGGAGAGCATGGAAGAAATAGATGAATTCTAGATAGGGCAGAGGGGTGGGAGGGAAAGGGAGGGGGCAAGGGATTAGCAAGGATGGTGGAATATGATAGACATCATTATCCAAAGTGCATGTATGAAGACATGAATTAGCATGAACATGCTTTATATACAAACAGAGGTATGAAAAATTGTTCTATATGTGCAATAAGAATTGTGTTGCATTTTGCTGTCATATATTTTAAAAAGAAGACCAATAAAAAATTTAAAAAAAAAGACTAGACACAGTCTGGGAGAAGATACTTGCCAACTATATATCTAGAAATCAATATATTATGCATTATAAGTATGTAATAGAAAAGAAATATGCACATGATACTATAGAAATACAATTTTAAGGGCTAAATATTCTAAAAGGAAGTTATAAATGTTATTTTTTCCTATAAATTGTTGTATTATATATGCATTGAGTAAAAATTGAAAAAGAAAAAAAATCTGTTCATACAGAAAAATTCTAAAATTGCTCAGAAATTCAGTCAGTATGTATTATGATAGAGAAAAGGCTAAAAACAGAAGAGATATTTGGAAGTACACATTCAGAGCAATTGGAATGCCAGGTCTCCACCTCTGACTTGCACATTCAGATGATTCTCTCCATTCTCTACACTGGCATCATAGGAGAAGTTTATTCACAGAAGAAACTAAACCAGAGAGATCTCTGATTCCAAGACATCTGGCTCATAACAGGCTGGGAAAGAGGTGTCTTTTGAAAAATGTTTATGCTGAAGAGGGGAGATTCCAGCTTACACCCTAGCATTGTCCCTGAGTAACAAAAGACATCTAAGTTTCCCCAACATCAAACCCCTATCTTCAAAGCAGAGATGTTCAGGTTCTTTTGTGATAAACTGAATATCCCAGGAATAAGAACCATGGATCCCACCATGTGGGTGACCTGGGAGGAAAAACCCTAATACATTTTTTTTATCACTGGAATGAAACTCAGTGATTTATTCACAATTGTCATGCATATAGAAGATTTTAGTGCCTTATTCTCAGTTGTGAATGAACACACATCACCAGATATTTGAAGAAAGCCTCCATTACAGAGAGCAGAAAACAAAATAAAAAGAGAAAGGTATACAGTGAAAAGAGATAATGCACAGAAAGATATTAAAAGAATGAAATTAATGTGCTGAGAGGTAGAGTAGAAAATATAGGATTCATAAAAAAGAAAGGGAAACAGGAAAAAGAAAGAGGAATTCATCTAAGGAGTATTTAAAAAAACCATAACTGACATACATATTTGTCCAGATAAAAGAAAGGTAAGTACACTTAAAGTCCAACAAAATGGATGAAAACAAGAGATCCATACCAAGTTATATACTTACCAAGTTTTAGAACACTAGGGACACAGAGACACTCCTAGAGGTTTCAGAGTAAAAGCAATTTATACATAATATAAGTTATTTTAAAAGCGTATGAAATAAGATTGTGATTGGACTCTGCATAACAAAACTGGAACCAACATCAGCATTCATTATACATTTAAATTTTAACTAAGGATTCAAGTGACAAGTTTAGAAATTTTCCCTTTTATTATTTTTTCAGAAAACTAATTTAGACTGTGTTTTCCTAAAATGAGGCGATGGACTCTGCCTCCCACCCTCCAGCCCACACACACAAACAATTTTTAAAAAAGATGACAAAACAAAGGAATCAATGCAGAAGAGGGATGAGGAAAATTCCCTCTGTGATGGGAAAAGGAAAACCGGAGGAGATACCTGTGTTGAGAGCCACCAAATGAATTTAATCCAATGTGGAGCAGGAGAGTTGAACTGTGCCTGAAAGAATATTCCCAGAAAAAAAAAAAAAAGAAAGAAAGAAAAGAAAATTAGAGTTGATAATTATCACTAGGCTTTTAATAAAATTATTAGATGAAACTGGAAATTTTATTCAAATATGCAAAGAAAAGTAGACAAATGAAAAAAAGAAAAAGGAAACTATAATTAACTCCAGGGAAAATATTAACAAAAAATTCTGCTGTTATCAATATTGATGTAATACAGGAGATGCTGATTACATATTTGATCAAAACCAAATCCAATTGTATTCAAAGGATGGAAGTGAGGAAAAAGTGGAAGAAATTGAAATTGGATTGTTACCTATCATATTAGGTAGTCATTTTAAAAAAATTTTAGACATTGATAGGCCTTTATTTTGCTCATTTATTTATATGTCGTGCCAACAATCGAACCCAGTGCCTCACAGACACTAGATAAGTGCTCTACCACTGAGCTATAACCTCAGCTCCTTAGGTAGTCATTTTCTAATGTTGAATGCTAAATGTTCAATAGATAAGCAATCCAAGAGTAGTATTTACATATTCACATTATCTGAATTTAAGAGTTTGCAAATACAAATAAATCATGAAACTAAAAAAAAATATAAACCATAGCATATGTATTGTGAATAGAGAATAGAATTATGAATAGAGAATAAATATTTCACATACTGAGCTGCTCTTTCTTCCTAGGTTGGGTTTGATATTCAAAATTATTTTAAAGAAACCTTTCAGATTTTATTATCTTGCTAAACTTTCTTCATTGAAGGATACATTGCTACACAGTAAGAAGTATAGTAAATATTCCTCTTTTAAATAACCTGCTGAGAACTTTTATAGGTGAAAGAAAAATCCATTTAGAAGCACTTGAACCTAGAACCTGAGTCTATTTTATATATAATCACAGATAGTTATTTGTTTAGTTTTAATATACATAAACTGAATATTTCAGCTATGAAAATACCCTGTAAAGCAAGAGATGACAATTCTCTGTGGTGTTTAGCTCACCAGTACAGAACACCTAGAGTACTCAGTGGTTTTAGCTGTCTTTTCCACAATGATTCTTTGTATTATACATTATAATACAGCATTGAGCAATATTAAGGTATCTAACGGTGTTTTTATTATAAATTGCTTTCATTCTATTTCTTATTTATATTTAAGGTAGGTTTTTCTACTAATAGTTTTTCATTATACATGTGGGGATTTATATTATCTCTGAATATTATCTCGGAATTTAATTTAGAAAATTGGAGGAAGATTGGCAAAATATCTGGTATAAATAATGTTCTGGTCTATTAGAACTGACTACTGCAGATAGATAGCAAATGGACACTCTTTGGTCATCCCTCCCATATGTTTGATGTTTCGGTATCAATACCTATCTGACTTTCCAGAGAGAGTCCTTGAATGATAATACTAATAAGTCCAGGTGGTCCTTTCTGTTTATTCCAGAATCCTTGTTCATATAGCTCTCCAGGCATCCACTCCCATGTTAGCATATTAGGTAGAAGATATTTGCCACTTCTGAGAAAGGGTCATATCATACCATATATTCACTATCTGTTCCTCACACACTCACCTGCAGTATGTTCTAAGGAAATAGAATTTTTAAAAGTAGTTTTGAAAAGTTTTGAAACTACACGTTTTTTTTTGAATTCTGAAATAACCTTTTGGCTTATGGAAAATATTTCTGGTAAATTATCACTTTCCTTTTCTTTTTGTATATAGCAAACTATTCCACACTTGATGGCATGAAACAATAATCATCTTATTAAGATTGTTTGCTATCTGCACCTTACTTCTGGCCTGGCTTTACTTCTGGTGTGCCAGCTTGTAATGAGTTAGTGGCTAAACTGAGTCAAGACATTCTAGAGTGGACTTCTGCACACATCTGACAGTTGGCAGGGTTATTAGTTATTAGTTGTTCATTATTAGCTTCCCCCTGCTACAAGTGTCTTTTGCTTTTCCTTCTACTACCCTTCCTTCTGCAGTGAACTCAGCCTTCCAAGGAGAAGCAAGACTGGGCAAGAACAAATGTCAGTTTGAAGCTTCTACTTGCTTTACATTTGCTAATGTCTTGGTGGTCAAAGCAAGTCACATGGCCACAACCAGATTCAAGGACTCCATAAATGAATTCTATGTCTTGAGAGGAATTACAAAATATTGTGTCTATATTTTGTATTATGTGTCACCTTCCCCCTGAATCCTTAAGGATCACAGAATCCTCATTATATAATTGTCATGTATGTATCACACCTATATTCTGCTCACACTTAATCTCATAACTTTTGTCTAAAATATAAATTTTGGTTTGTTTCCTTTGTGTCAACTAAACACACACACACACACACACACACACACACACACACATTACCAAAAGAGCAGAGTCAGATTTTCTAAAAGGTTTGCTTAAGATAGCTTATTTTTTGCCCCATAACTAGTTTATGTTGCTCAGTAGGACTATACTTATTTTAGTGTAGAATAAAATACTGCAATACATGGTTTAATACATATTTTCTTTAAAAAAAACTCTCTCATAGATTTAAATATCCTGGTAGAAAGTAAGGCTAGAAGCATCCCAGGCAGACTTATCCCATATGTATCCTTTATCATGAAGTCAAATACCAACCAGGATGGACAGCACAAGGTCCAAGCTTATTCTTGGGAAGCTATTCTTTAAGCTGCTATGAATCGTTCTTTAACATACCCAGAATTCCAGGAAGAAGTTAAAGGGGTGAACATAATGGGTGCTGCTATTCTTTTGAAGAGAAGATTAAATTTTCTTTCTTACTTTCATTTCACTCTAAATAAAACACAGAGATATAATTTTATACAATATTTAAAATAAGACAAAATCACTTAAATCAACTTGCCTATAATTTCTACATTTGAAGAGTAAACTCTTTCCTGAAAGATGGCAAGGTATGGTTTGAAATCCCAAAGCAACCCCTAAATTTAAGCTAGAATTGTATGTATTGAGGACTTGTTTTATAAGTCAGTTCAAACAACTTTCTCCTATGAATTGCTCCAGCTAATGGAGCCTTTGTTACATGGCCTGGAGTGACTCTATAGAATGCTGACATTAACATGAACTAAGGATTTAACACACAATTAAAAGTTTCACTGTAAACCAAATAATTTTTCCAATGATGCAATTTTAAATCTTATTTATATACCAGTGAAATTTAATTTTTAAATTTAGATATCTATATCAAATATATTAAAAATGAAAAAATATAGTCAATGTTCTGTCTTTAGTGTTGCAAATTATATAAGGATATCTCAACATTTAGTTTTGTTTCACTTAATATTCTCAGCAGTAAACTCATAATAATAGGTAGTCTGATTTTTATTGCATTAAAGAAATAACTGCTGTAAATTTTGGTATGTCTATCTCATTAGGAAAAAAAAATCCTTGGATAAAGTTTTACAGATGCAGAAAAGTCAGTTATGTGATTTTTTTTATTGTTAAAGTTTCAGAGCAAATTAGAATGTACTGTAGAATTGACAACTTAATTTGAGACTGCTTTTTGTCATTTTTACATGTAGAAATTTTTTAGTATGCATTTAAATCTTTGGAAAATTTCCAAAATACAGTAACTGAGTTCTCTAAATGAGGTGTAGATCTATGACTGGAACTTACAGGTTAAAAACAAGACTGCATAAGCCCCAATTAGCATTTTTACATGAATAAATTCTAGCCCTTACAGTGATTCAGGGGAAGAATACCAAACTTCTCTCTATATAAAATCTTGAGCCGAACAATATTGGAAAGGTGTGAATCAAAGATTCATATGCAATGGTAAGAACCCAAAATTTTATAAAAAATTTGCTCATGTTCACTTGAGCTAAGCAGAAACAAAATAACAGTAGTAATGAATTTTTCATCCTGAAAACATGAAATTCACCTTTAAGGTGATAGAGCAAATACATTTACCATTTGGATTACTTATACAGGAAGCTTTTGGCCCCTAAAATACCTCCGTCAGAAATTGCTTTCTTTTTTACCCCCAAACACTGTACATGAAATTTTTATAAAAATGAACTCAATTTTACCTGATTATTCATTTAAAATGCATATACACTGCTATAGTCACTCCTGTAAAATTGGTTCCTCACATACCTCATTTTATAATAACATAATACCCTAGAATAGCAGCTTAGGAAATGAAGAACTGTGTCGTTTACTTTGGTTTGGGTCAGGCTGACTTTACAATTTCAAAAATAAGTGGGTTAATAGAATAAAGAGAAGAATAAAACTACAAGTGGTTTTGCAGCCAATAGAGTGAAACAGGGGATAAATGTCCTTTAGTCATTTAGACACTTGACATACCGAGGCAGAGAGAGTCATTCTACTAATTCCTCTCTCTCCCTCTCTCTCTTCCTTCCTCCCTTTCTTTCTTTTTCTTCTTCTCCTTCCTTTGCACAGAACACTATAAGCACAATACTTGTTCTCAAGAATTTCAGTCTAATGTGAAACAAGGGAATGTAAACTAATGGTTCCATTCTAGATATGCTAATAATTCAAGATCCTGGTTTTAGAGGTTTATGTGCAGACTGCTGAAAGTCTAGCCTACTCTCTGAGACAACTGTCTCCCATGATAGTTCCAGATTCAATTTTTTATCAAAAATATTTCTACTCTTTATCTCAACAGAGAAGAGAGAGAAATGAAGTGTTGAATGTTGGCAATTAAATGCCTTTATGTATATGTCACTTTCTCCCACAGTTCACTTGCATATCAAGTCACATAGCCACATCCACTTATAATGGTACAGAAGAGGTACATTCTACCCATAAGCTCAGAAGACAGAGTCCCTAATGTTACTGTTCACTGATGATGTCTGCCACATAACAAATGAAATACCAAAAGTAGTGCAAATAGAATATGTTAAATTTTATAAGGACCAGAGGAAGTATTGCTTTAAAGCACAGTCTTAAGAAGTCATCTTGAAGAAAGACCAGGCATTTTCATAGTTAAAACAGCTATGCCAAGTGCACCGAATGATGGTTGAAATGGGACAAATCTGGAAAAGAAGGAAGAGGTAGGATTTCAAGCAAAGAGAATTATCTTGGAAATTTCCATTTCTAAGGAACTTAAATTTTTGTTTCAGGGAGAGGGGACAAAACAAGGATTTTAAGAAGAGAAGTAAAGTGATAAGATTTTTTTCTTTAAAAATTTCCTCTCCTTAGAGAAGAGAGAAAAGACTTGAGATGGATAATACTGCAGGGCCTGCACAGGAGATGTGACTCAGAGGGACATAACCGTAGCATTGACACTACAGGTGGATTTGAGAGACAGAGAAGGCAGAAACCAACCTAGCCGTTAATGGACTGCTGTCTACTGGAAACTGTACTGTGCATAAAAATATAAAGAGACAATCTCTCTCCCCTTCTAAGTATCTTAAAATCTAGCAGGAAATCAGATGTGTAAAGAAAGAATGACCGTGAGAGTATTAAGTGCTCTGACAGGCAGCGGTCTGTAAGAGAAAGCTACAGAGAGCATTGCACCCTTAGATTTAGAGTCATGCTGACCTCTTTTGCTTTTTAAATTGATATATATTTCAGAATTATTTCTTGGCTTTCTTTTTTGCTTCTATATATTGACATTGAACCATTCCATGCATGTCTAGCCAAGAGTATGTTCTTCCCTGCAGTGACCTGCATGCCTGTCCATTCTGAACCACTCTTTCCCACAAACACCCAGATGCTACTATCAACAGAACTACCGCACTTCTATGTATTCAGTAAACCTTCTTCTCTGACCACATCCTTGGGTGATGATATTTGAAATCTGGATACTTGATGGTGGGAGTAGATTCAGGAGCAGTTAAAATGGAAACATCCCTCAAGTTTTGGGCCTTTATTCTGAAAGAATGGCTTAATTTGCAACATATAGTATTAGTGTTTTCACCATAATTGGACAGAAATATAATATGGAGGACGTTACATATAACTAATGACATTCATTCTTTCTATGTCTCTTTACAATCATCTCTGATAATTTTCTCTGTGACCCACTACAAATAATTAAACATGATCATTACCATAGCCTTTTACATACAGTGGTGTCCAAGGAGATTCTGAAATTTCTGTGCTATTTGCTTCTTTCCCATTTCCTGTTTTTGCTAAGGAACAAAGAGAGAAACTGTAATAATTAGCTCTAGTACATATACGATACTTTTCTTCCTAAGAAAACAAGACTTTTATTATTAAGTACCAGTTGAAATATGCAAGCCATTATTTATGGCATACAAATCAATCATAGTAATGTTATTTTGTGTAATGGGAATTGACCTAATTATGCCCTGCTTTCTTTTGTCATTTACTTATAAACATGTCAACTTTTATATAACTGTTTTACTTTTTGAGCTCACATAGGGCAAGAATTCCATTTAAGCTACTCTACATAACACTACGGAGCCTCCTTCATTCATGTTCTTTTGATATTTTGCGTTTTGTGAATGACATTGAAATTATTTGAAATTTGGGAGCCGTAGAGCTAATTTTCACTGCATAGGGCTTGCCAAAAAAATAAGGTTATTTACTTAATTAGATACCAATATTTATGGTAAACCTTAATTTTCCTAAAATATTCATATAGAGAGACGCTGAAAGTATCTATGGCATTCAATAACCACCACAACACATTGACTAAATTTGTTTTTTCTCTAAGTTTTTGCCAAAATATTTTGAAATAAATATGTAAGTTATTCTTCATACTTCAAACAAACAAACAAACAAACATTTTACTTGTTCACAGAACCAAACTCTGCATGTATAGAAATAAAAATGGGTTATGTTATTTGTACAGAAATGAATTATAAAATAAGTTTTAAGGGAGACATTAGGAACTATTTCTAGTATAAAGCTGAAAAACTTAAGACACAGGAGGGCAAGTGATTTCTAAAGATGGTTTGACAAAGAGAAACATTTTTCCATGGAAAGATTACTGATATGGAAATTTGAAAGCTCTAGTTTATTTCCAGCTATGCCAAATATTTGTCAGACCCCAGTTTTCCAATCACTTGAATCAGGGATGAATTGAATGCATTATTTTCAAGTTCTTTTCCTATTTTAGAGTTCAAAATTTTGAAATTAATGTCACACTAGAATTAACAAGAATGACTGAAATCCTGAGGGCTGAAACAGTGTCCAATGGAGAAAAGTGTAATAGACAAACTTTGGCAACAGCAGGACAGGGCAAAGCAAGAGTGCCAGTATTGAGAGCCAGACAAGATGAATATAGTTGTTACCAAGAACAACACCATGTAAGAGAGAGTCAAGACCTGGTAACCCAGACAAGCTAGTGCATACATGATCTGGTGGATAAGAAGCTCAGAGGTCAGTGAAACTAAAGAGCCAAGAACACATTAGGAGAAATCTTGCAAGATTTTGGGCAACCAGAAGCTCTGGGTTGCAAGAGGTCTGCATAATCAGAAGTTTCATTTCAGCAGCAAAATATGGGGTTAATGCTGAGCCTAGAGTTTTGAGTTCAATATCATAAGTAATACCAGAGATTGGACAGACATGGAACTATAGAGAATGACTGTTAGAGATCAGAAGGAGAAGGATCGGGGACAAAGCAGAATCTGCCATGAGTTTTCTTTCTCCAAATATACATAATTTTATCTCTTAAAGTATCTTTTGCTTTGCTTCATTCCAGAAAGTGGGCAACTTCAATTCAAGCTACATTTGAAAGGATACTGGTAATTGAATCTCTCAGGTATGCAAAAGGAGAAGAGTTCCCTCTGCATCTTCCCTGTGTGGACTTAGATCTGTGTGCATCTGAGAACTCTCTGGCTCTTGCTCAGAGCTATGTTTCCAGCTGGGAGAAGCACAGTTCCCCTTAGCAAAAGACAAATACTTTCCACTTTTCAAAAGGTATTATCTGTTCTGCTGAAGATAAAGCAGGGTGTAAACCTGACCTACTGGTAGCCCATCAGGAGAAATTTATCTGGCTACTTCCCCTGAGGAGCTGTAACTGAAACCGACACCTGAAGAAAACAGAGGAAAACTGGTTAAACTAGTTTGAGCACTGACATATAGCCATCGCCTAGATATGCCATCTCTTTAGCCAGTCACCTTACTCTTCCTCCTGCTGCTTTGAGGGTTGACTGCTAATCTAAAAATTTTCTGACAAGTTTCTTCTTTCCATTTAGTACTCCTTTCCTATCCCATCTTTGTGTACAATTTTAATCTTGGCTTTTTCTTATCAGTTAGCTCCTATTCTGTGGTTTCCCAATGTATAATCTGCTTCCACTTTGGCAATTCATACCGTTTTCCGAGTCATATTGACCTGTTTCTTCCTTCCCTTGAATCTGAACTACTACTCCCAATATAATTTCCCTGTACTCTGATGCCATTATTTCCCTAAAAAATATTATCTCAAATGATGGCCATCCTTGCTGTTATTCCCATCATATCTTAGTGAAGAAGAGGGGTCTTTTTCAAAGTCTGATTCTGCTTGTAGATTTTAGTAATGCCAGGGATACTCCTCAGCCCCTTTCCTTTGAACTCTGTCTTCATCCACACCACTCATTTATATCACCTTCTGCTAATCCTTGTTTTATTGGATTCTTACCCAGTTGAGTGTTTATGATGTGCAAGGCATTATGGTTGGTTTATGGCACAAGTATATCACTATGAGACAGAAACACAGATGAAGTGCTGTGGGATATCAGAGGAAGTAAACGTTTCTTTTAGTGTGAATAATGGATGAAAGTTCCTGGAAAGAGGAACAGGAAGGAGAAAATTGGGCCTGTAAAACTTAGAGAACAACAAAAAAACAATGGAATGGAAATTTAAAATCTTAGAATCTGCTACCAGAAAAGTAGGCAGTTCAGCTAGACACAGCAAATGCTGACCTTGGAGAGATGTATGTAGAGATTGATAATGAAAGTATATACAGATTGGAGAAGGTAAAGAAGAGCCAGAGAAAGGGGTCAACTTTGATTGACTGTTCTCCTCCAGAGGTGAGAGATTGGAGAGAAGCCAGATCAGAGGACAACTAGAGATACAAACTCAATGGGAGGCAGGAGTTTTAACAAGAAAATTGCTATCAAGAAGATTGAAAACTGAATGGAGATCAAAAAGGTTGTGGTCTAAAAAGCAGTTGTTGGTGTGATCCTTAAGTGGTCATTAGTGAATTTCAAAAGAAAGATCTCAATAAAGTCAAGGGGACTAAGTGCAATTAATTAAGGAGTGAATCAGTAATGAGTGAATCAGTAATGAATAATTAATTAATTAATTATATTATTGGGAGAATATGTAGACTATTTTTAGAAATTAGTAAAATAGGTCAAAGTTTCAGGGGCTCACTGATTCAAGAAGGAGTTAATATTGTAAAATATAACAAAATGAGACTAAGTTGCATATTTAGTATCTTTTTCCTGGATCCCTCCTTTCGGGAATGAAAGGATTCTGGTTTGCCCTTTATTTCCTAACTTTTAGTCTGATAGAATATGAGTAGTGAGGAAATAGAGAAACTTTAGGAAATATAAAGGGCTAAAATAATTTTTTAAATGAAGTTCTCACCTGAGTCCTAAGAGTGATCAACAGCCCATCCTAGCAGACTTTGGGGTGTTTTTAAGAATTAGGACCTACATGAGTGATGTGGAGACAGCTACAGTTTGAGGCATGGGGAGTAAAATGATAGACTGAACTTTCAAGAAGCACAGATCTGCCTTATGTAGATGTTCCTTCTTTTTGCAATTTCACCAAAAAATTTTAATAAAAATTTAAATCAACAAGTATTTTGAATGTTAGTTTAAGTATTCTATAATAGAATATCCTGCTGATAATGGAGGAGGCATTTCTGTGTATAGTTCTTTGTAGGTGTCTCTCGATGTCTTCAGGTGTATAGCTCTGTATGTATCCTGTATTCCAACATATGTATAATTTAATAGACGGAGATAGAAAATACAAGAAGTAAAAGTAGCTGATGAAGTAGTCAGGGAGCATTAGATAAAAAAACATGAGAGCACACTCAGAGTGAGTAGGGAAACTCTATCCACTGAGAGAAGAAGGAAGCAAAAAAGAAACTCTGAGCTAGAGGACAAAAAAGCTAAATACTCCATGTACAGAAGTAGATGAAATGCCATCTTTAGAGAAGGAAGCTCTTGGAGGCTTCAATAAGTGGACAAGAATTGATGTGTTAGGTAATGTTGGTAGAAAATAAAAATTGTTTAGAACTATGGCCCCATAGCAATGCAAAACCTAATAGAGAAGTTTAAGATTCATTTTTTAAGGAATCATATCAAATTATCATATGAATCTCTTCTGTAGCTATCATCATGCAGAAGTAGAAGCAAAATTTTATTCTGTGAACTTCACAAAAAGACATAGGGTTGGTAGTTGGCAGACTGCCATTAATTAGTGGTAGGGTAAATTCTTCTTCAATTTTGCATGTAGACTCCCACCATTTATTCTTTTTTGTTTGTTTTTAATTGATACATTATAATTCCACAGAACAATGGGATCCATTGTGGCATATTCATGCATACAATTAACATAATTTAGTCAATTTCATTCTCCAGTACCTCATTTTATTATGGTATATGAAACTGGGTTTAAAGATGAGACAATGAAGTGAAGAAATCCCTTTGTAGAGACAGAATAGAGAAGGAAGAGCTGACACTGACTGATCCAACTCCACAACTAGATTTTTAGGTGCATACAGGAAGGAAGGAGGAAGGAAAACCAATCGTCCATTAGCAAACACATCAAAGTAAAAATTGTGCATTGCAATGTTAGGGTCTGTAAACAAGTCAAGATGGCGCCTGGCATTTTGCCAGAGGGAGTGGTTTGTGAAGTAACGCCAGCGAGCCATTAAGTGTGGAGATTCCTTATTGGTTGACTGCTGTATCTAGTTCATGTTAATTAAGATAAGCTGTGTGTAATGTATATATACCCCTCCTGTCTTACAATAAACAGCTCCCACTCCTGCTGTATCAATGTACACAAGTTGCTTGTCACCCCCTCACCCCCCACCCCACCCCCCACCCCCGTTATTCTGCCAGGTCCCTGTGTTTTATATCCTTTGAAATTCAATGTTTTACAATGATAACTACCTTTTTTTTTCTGCTTTCACCTCACTTTTAAGTTGCAAATGCTCTTTAGTAAGATAATCATGTGTCTTACACTAAACACATCTGTACCACAGACTTCTAACAGCAATCTGTTATTGCCAGGTATAATGGTCAATTTCAATTGTTAACTTGATTGGATTAAGAGATGCTGATGATTAAGGAGCTTATGGGTTTGTCAATGAGGGTGTGTCTAGGAATGGTTGGCATGTGGGGATAGTCAACTGAAATGGAGGTGTGCGGGTAGTACCATCCAATAGGATGATGGCTTGGATGAAATAAAAGTTGGCAGAACAGGGAAGCTGCAGCAGATGCAAGCTTGATTCTTCTTGAGAGGGTGCTTGTTTGCTGCTGTGATCATCTGAGGATATTAGACCCTTGCTTCTTCACTCTTCCAAAGCGGGCTCAGCCAGTGATTCTCCAGAAACCTTTGGTCTTGGTCTAGGATAGCACTTTGATCCCTCTTGTTCTGGAGCTTCAGCCTCATGGACTGTGAAGCTGCTGTTTCTTCCAATTCTGCATCCTGCAGAGGGCCTTGCCTTGTGAACTATCCCGGTTCTGGTTGTGTAAGCCAACCTAATAAATCTCCTTTATATAATTATACTTCCTGTTCATTCTGTTCCTCTAGCGGATCCCTACTAACGCACCAGGAGACACCATCAGTTGAGAACCAAGGATCCAATGTTATGCTCCTAAAAGAAAATTACTTCAGATATGTATGTCTCCCTGGTCTTCTGGAAATCAACAATTTCTGGTTTTTCTTTTTTGTGAACTTGACAGCTCTGAGGAGTACTGAGGTCATTTATATTTTACAAAATTCTAGATTTTACAGAGTGTAGGATGCCTTTTGGATTTCATCTGGTTTTCTCTGCATTGGACTAGAGTTATACAGAGGCAAAAATGCCATTTTATTACATAAGTACAAAGGGTATATAATATCAACATAATTTATCATCATTGATGTGCACGAGGAGTACAGCCGCTGATGTAGTATTTGTCTCCTCCCTGAAATTACTCTCTCCTTCTGTCTCCTTCTTGTGACCTGGGATGAAGTCACTGCAAACAATCTGTAATTCAGGATTTGGGGCTCTGCTCCACCTGCTTGGACAGGAACTATCCACATACTTTGTAAAATTATGCATGGGAGATTAGCCTATTAGTCTATTCTTATCATCTATCTATCTATCTATCTGTCATATCTTATATATCATCTATTATTTTTTCAATCATTTCTATTAGTATGGACTCAGGGGTATTCATTTTCTACTTTGGTTTACATTCCAACAATGCAACATTGATTTTTCTGGCTCTAATCTTTGTGCATTGGGGGTGTTTTCATAGTTGGTTTCTGTATGCATCGAACATACATTTATTGTTGTCCATTTCATGTCTCTCTTTGAAAAGAGATGACACTGACTATATTCTCTCAAATATTTTTAAACTCCTAGGTGGAAGACAATTTTAGGTTTTCTGTTTTCCCATGTCAATGAAAAGCAATGCACAAAGAAGCGCTTAAGCTGAATGTTTATCTTCATTTGATGCCTACTATAACCATTTGAATGTTCCATTGTTATTTTTTTATTCAGACTTCACAGTGTGTTTTATGAGCACATAAATACTCAATACTTGAACCTGCAAGTTTTTGCTTGTTATATTAAAAATATTGTGAATTTAGTAGAAAATAAACCTTAATTACATTACCTTACATAGAAAAGAAATTTGGAATTGTCTAATACTTGGTTAAACTCCCATCAAAATCATCTTCTTAATGTACCATTTGGAAAAGAACTTTCAACTATGTATAATTTAAGTGTAATCTATTGTACTGTATTATATCTGCCCTTTGATACTCTAGAATTTAATTGCAGATTATACTTATCATCATCTATTTATTATATTTTACCATCACAAATCAAGTTATTTGCATCTATTTTGAATTTATCTGTTCTTGTATTTATGATTGTGATACATTCACAAATGTAAAATTAGAATATATTTATTTGTCAAATTAAGCATAATTTAACAGTGAGGCAAAATATTCCTTGTCAAAACTGATCACACTGTTGAGATATAATGGTAAAGTAGAAAGTAGAGCAATAAAACAATGAGTACCTTCCCTGTTGTCTTCCCCTCACCCCAGTACTGGGGATTGAACCCAGGTGCACTCTACCATTGTATTACATCCCAGCCTCCTTTCTCCCTTTTAAAATTTTTGACACAGGGCCTTGCTTAGTGCCCAGGCTGGCCTGAATCCTGCAATCCTCTTGCCTCAGCCTCTTGAGTAGCTGAGATTGCAGATTTGTTCCACCATGTACTGCTCTGAGCACATTTTATGGAGTATTATCCATTAGGTTCACAATTATTTTATTAACCTTTCCATAGTGAATCTAACTATCTTTTCAAGGTCAAATGATGAGTGGGACCAAAACATCCTAACTCTTGTCATCAATTCAACAACTATCAAATGAATTCTATATATCAGGAAGTTATATTTGCATGGGACATAGCACTGAATAGCCAGAAAAATTATTTAGTTGGTGACACTTGCAAGTTCTCCATATCAGAGCTGTCAGCAGAGATATAATGCAGGTAGCAACTATGTTTAAAAAAAGATAAAATTAATTTTAATACTCTTTTATTTAACCCAATATATCCAAAATATCCCTTTATGTAATCATATAGGGTAATTAAAGGGGTAGTTTATATCCTTCATTTTTATTTCAAGGTTTTGTGATTTGAGATGTATTTTTTACTTATAGAATGTCTCAGTTCGCACTGTGAAAGTGCTTCCAGCCACATATGGCTTATGGCTTCTATGTTGATTATCACATTTTCAGACTATAATCACCACAATCATGGATAATTTTAAGATAACTTACATAAACTTGGAAGATTTCAATATGAATGTCTTTTATTCCAAATCTTATGAGGATTTGCAGCAAAAATGTGAATTTTCTAATATTTGTACATAGTTTCATAAAAAAGTTTCAATATTTAAACATTCTTAAAACCAGAGTTGGAGAAAACCTCTATTGTACATTTTTATATTTGGACAATAGCACTATTTCCAATTTATTAAAGAAGTAAAAGATATCTGAATTTACTTAGTATTGCTTGCAGAGATGACCTAGAAATGAGTACAATTTGAAAGCTCAAATGTATGGATATTACTGGTAAATGATAGGCTTCTGTACAACCTCATGAAGGGTTTACTTATCTAAATAGTCTCTCCCACTCAGCTCACTATTTTTATTCCAGGATGATATTTCTTATCCCTATTTGTGCCTCCTGATTCACTCAAACACCTTTGTCTCCTTGGGTTATATGCTTCATCTACTTCTTATACAAGGAACTTGGTTTAAAGATTATTGAAACTTGTTCATACCTTTGACTTTTTGAATAGTAGCTAAGGTTTTTCATGTACTTTTCTTGTATAGGGTGGAAATATTCATGAGAGGCAGTAAATGGGTAAGAGAGGTAGGGTAAGGACCCATAAACAGAAAACTTGGCTGGAGTGTTTGGATCAGAATCTTATTTTCTCAAAATTTTTAAAATCATTGTTGACATATTTATTTTAATGATAATGGGTATGCTTTTGGTTTATTTCTTAAACTTCATTCAGTTAAAGTTCTCTAGTAAAAACAGATTTCTCTCTAAAGATTGCAAAAATTTATATGTGCCTTCAAAGTTGATGGCTAGAATGAATAAGATTTTCTTCTACTTAATAGATTTTGAATTAGTAGATCATAACTAGAATTCAGTTTGTTTAAAAGACTGAGGGCAATACGATGTGTAATAGGCATACACATTAATGACCTCTTTTTCCAAAAATGTATTTGACACTTCTATCAAAGCCTGACATTCACTAATGTGCAAAATTTATTCATAAGGTCCAAGGAGACAGTGTGAGGGGTGTGGGAGATAGGTGTTTCAGACTGTCTTTTCACTTCTGTGATCAAAATACCATAAGAGGGCTGGGGATGTGGCTCAAGCAGTAGTGCGCTCGCCTGGCATGTGCAGGGCACTGGGTTCAATCCTCAGCACCACATAAAAATAAAATAAAGATGTTGTGTCCACCGAAAAACTAAAAAATAAATATTAAAACTCTCTCTCTCTCTCTTTAAAAAAAATACCATAAGAACAATTTCAGAGGAGAAAAAGTTTACTTGGGGTTCAAGGTTTCAGAGTCTTAGTCCATAGATGGCTGACTCCAGTCCTCAGGATCTGAGGTATGACAGAACAACATGGCATAGGAGTGTGCTGGAGGAAAGTGCCTCAAGACATGATACCAGGAAGCTGAGAGAGAGCGTCATTCTCCAGGAACAAAATATATCTCTACTTCATAGCATGTCTCATGGTTTCATTATTTCAACCGGAAAATATAAGGTACTCTCCCAATGACCTACCTCCTCCAGCCACACCCTATCTGCTGATAGTTACCTTCCACTTACTACCCATCAGGGATTAATGCACTGATTAGGTTAAGGCTTTAATAACACAATCATTCCACCTCTAGATTTGCTTGCATAGACTCACATATGGGCTTTCCAGGGATACCTCATATCTAAACCATAACGGTGGGCGAGGTCCTTGTCTTTGTTCCTTGTCTTTGTTCCTAAGTGTATATAGTTCTCTGAACTTCCTTTGTGGCTTTTTGCTTCCCTGTTTGATTAGAAAATTGGTTCAAGATATTTATTCTTCCTCTAACGACATTAGGATAAAATTGTTGTATTTCATACTTAAGCCTTGAATTTAATGTCTTAAGAGGAGAATAATAATTACTGAAATTCATTCTCTTTCTATTCCTAGCATGTCACATCTGCCTAAGCTTCATAACAGAGGATAATTATTTTTATTTTGGTTTGACTTTTCCTAACATTCAACTAAGTTTTACTTGTTTACTCTTAATTTTACTCCTTGTCTGATACTGTTTAATTAATAAATCAAGTATGTGTTCAAAACTTAAATTTAGCTGGGAGTATGGACATGAAAGTCTTAAGGAAATAGTTGTGTGTGTGCATGTGCATGTGTGTGTAGAGAAAGATGTCACACAAAAAGCAACACAAAGGATCAGGCCTAGAATACAGAAGTCTCCTTTGAAAGCTACAATAGGAGACCACTTTCTAATATTGATTTTCATACTGTATTCTAGGTCTGATCTTCAGAGAATAATAAAGAGAGTTTGAAATGCCCACAGACAATGTCTGTCATCAACAGTGTTAATAAGGTATATGCAAATTCAGTGGGCTCAACTGTATTTTCACAGATCCAATATCTAAAAAGTATCTGCCAGTGTGAGAGACTTTACATGTAGGAATCCTACACAAAGGTTTTAAAGCAAGGAGTGACTGAAATAACATTTTTAACAGAGTAAGCTTCCTGAAAATCATATCACGCTTTTTTAAACATCTAAAATATATGTAATAGTATATCAGGTGATTTTCTCTATGCTTCCATAAATTTCATATTATCTAATGTAATGGTTCTATTCATTCTGTAAACCATGCACCTATCCAGTTGGACATTTATTCATAAAAATTTTTCAGGAGTATTTTTGAAGAACTCATAATTGCTATCATAGCAACATAAAGTCTAAGGTCTCATAATATCCACATAAACTCCTCAACCAATGCAATTAATTATAACAAAATAGGCTTGTTCTCTGAGTTTTTTCAGGTACAGTGTTGATATCTTGCTGTTGTGTCTTGATGCCAAAGAAATCCAGGAAGAAATGAGAGGCAGATGTCTAGTCTAATTTCTGAAATACCTTCTTGGCTTACTGGACTTTGGGCTGTAAACCCCCTTTCATTCTTGTCCATTTTTTTTCATCTAGGATATGAAAATGACTTCTCTACTATGAAATAAAATTTATTTAGTTTTTCAAGCTTTAAAGATTCCTCAAACATCCCTTATGAAATGACCTACAAGGACTTGATTTCAGGAGTTACAATATTTAAAGAAGAAAGACTAATAGTCATCAGCATCTTTAAAAAATCCCCATTATCCAGTAGCAGTATGATTATGTATCTGAATAAAACATTTACCCAGTTTTAAAAAAATGATAAAACTAATTTACAGACAAACAAGAATTAAAAACAATATGGCTTAATATCATTGCATTTACCTCCAGCTTAGAATATAAAATACTAAGTTAAAACACCCTGTGAGTCCTTAATAACTTTCCTCTTTCTCCATTCCCATAGGTAACCATGATGCTGAAATTTATGTGCATGATTTATATATTTATTTCATTCATTTACTTCCAATCCTTACAGTCTCTTGACACCCTTATCAACTTTCTAGCCTTGCAGGTGGATTCCTAATGAATACTGCTAATGTCCCAGCAAGTGTGTTAGAAGTTCACAGCACCAACCCCAGGCAGCTTCCAGATGAGCTTTTCAACACTTCAGTGAGTAGTTTTCTACTGGCAAATCTCGGTCTGTGGCTCTTTATTAAACTGCTCCACCATGCATTAGGCTATAGTCAGACCCTATAAAATGAAGTCTACATCTCAGCCTTAGGGAAGGGGGATTTCTCTCCTTCTTTGGTACCTTGCCTCAGCTCTGGGTTGCCTCAGCAGTTGCTTCCTAAATCTGTGGCTTCTGCATTTGATAGATTTCTCTTTATTCCCTGCTATCCATTTTTCTATTTCTATTAACAATCTTTTGTATTTAACATTTGTTGTTCATATTGCTCTGTGGCTTCTTTTTTCTGATTTTATTTTGAATATTATGATATTTAAGCATATTTCTACTTTATAACATGTCTCGTGGTTTCATTATTTCAACCAGAAAATATAAAAGGTAGTTAGGAGTCTAAAATGTATATTATTTTCTTTTCATTTTTAAATCTAGAAAATGATTGTATCAAGATGCCTAAGGACCACAGGAGATCAAATTCAATTCACACTGATTGAAAAATTCCTGCTGTCTTGTCATGGGGTTAAGCACATTCATTTATTTAATACATAGGTTAATATAAATACATAGATAATATACTTCTGTGGCTACTGAGGCATAGAGTGTTTTGGTAACTCGCTCAAAGTTTTGTATGCATTAAAGCAGGAACTGAATATTAATTTGAGGTTTTTATGGGTATTAATATAGTTCTTACTATATTGTTATTTCATGTTTTTCTTATGTTGTTTACTGCATTTCAATTTCATGAGACTGGGCACCAAAAGACACAACAACCAATGTACCAATGGTTATTTTAAAATTCTTTTTTTTCTTTTTAAGTCATGCTTCATTTATGTCCAGTCTTTCTTTTCCTGTGTATACTTTTTTTTTTATTTAGAATGATAACAGACATGAATTTCATATTCCTTCCAACCTACATTACCCAGACTGAGTGCAATTTTAAAGCAATACATTAAGTGTTGATTTTGGTTCCATGATTTGCATATTATGATACAATTTTTGTAAACTCTTGTATGTAGTTCTTCCAAAGTTTTTCCCTAACACTGATCATTACTGAGCCCCACTCCACATTCATGAACATGGTGTTAATTATTCATTATATTTCACCCAAGGGAATCAATGGACCTTCATATGAGCTGTGTACGTTTGTATGATTTTTTTTTTCTGCTTGGTGGTTTAGGTAAAGTTAGTTATGCAGTTGGAATTGCATGAGATATAGTTTAACAAATTGTGGGCATAATAAGCAGGCAACAAATAGGTGGTCATATAGGCAGATAGATAAACATTTATTTGTAAAAATCTTCAAATGGGAATGTGTATAACTGGTGTCCTTACATAAAATGACAAGGCTGGGAATGGGGAGCTGCTGGTGACTTAGAAAGATCAATGTTATGAGTTGCTGGTAATTTGTTAGGAAAAAAATACAGATATTTCAATCAGTGTGAATTGAATGTATATATATTATCAAAAATTTTAAAAATATACATGATCCAACATTAGATTAATGTTTAGTTTAAGCTTTGTTTAGGGTCAGAGTCTTGGCCTACTGTACTACAACTCAAGGTTTCATGCTTAATGATCTAGTAGTTCTCTTAGTGAGAGGAAATAGAAAAAAAGGGGCTAGTAGTCTTTGTTGTATAACTCAAATTAGCCTAGCTTTAACTTCGGCTTTTACTACCTTCTAACTAGTGATCTGGCTTAAGTTACTTTAGCTCTCTGTATTTTAAATTCTTCATCAATAAATAAGCATGATACTATTTATATGTCATAGGGCAGCCTTTATTTGGAGGATTACTCAAAACTGCTTAAAATAGTAAACAAAATAAATAATACATGTTATTATACCATCACTAACATGGAATGTAGCAGAAATCAGTGCATTCAGATATCGTCTGAAAAACAATTTTCACTAGATTAAGGGTACCAGGGGAAAATAATCTTCTTATTTTTCTGACTGGAGAATGAAACAGTTTGGCCTGTGAATGAAAATATTCCAAAATACCAAAAAATGAGAGTAAGCTTACTCTTTGCACGGGCACATATTCAACACCAGGAAACACATTGCAGCTGGAACATGGGGGAGGTAAATCAGGACCTGGTATGGGCTTCTATAAGAACAAAATCAGCACATGCCAGGTGAGCCTCTATATTTAGCAATAGAATTTTAGTGCATTTTCCAATTTCAGGCTCCTTTCCCCTGATTTGTTTTATATATATATATATATATATTAAACTACCTTGACTGATTTAAGGTCTTTCAGTTTCTCATTGTTCTAAATTCTAGGAGTGACTGTCAGTGTTATTATATTCAATGATTTCACATTCCCTGGAGTGGCATAAACCTCAGGTCTCCTTATGCTTTGGGCTTCTCTGTGGTTCATTATGGCAGTTGGAACAAAAGTGAACCTGGTGTTAGAATGTTTTATTTTCTTAAGCATATCTTGCAATAATAGGCTTATCATTTTATTATATAAAAAATATTTATTTACATGTGATCATCTGCTTTTACACCCAAAGCTGTAAAGAGCTTGTTTAACATGTGTCAAGTGCGCATCGGAAGGCAGCTTTTTCCCTCAGAACTCCTATAAAGTAGACAAACTGTCAGAGCACTCAACTGTTGGATATATCCAAGGAAGCATCACTGTCCACCTTCCTCATACCAATTTGGTAATAGAAAACAAACAAAACAACATTAATATTTACTGTTCAAAACAAAATTCTATTTTATTTTTTTTTCTGGAAGTAATCTATCAAAAGAACTTGGTAAAGGATTGATTTAAATTAGGCAATCAATATTGCATTTCTGAAATTATGCCAGTTGGTTATTAGCATTATTTAGAAAAGGCGATAGTTAGGAGCAAATATCCAAAGAAGAGGATTGGTAAACTATGATGAGGGATTTTTATGCACAGACTCCATAAGTCATAGGTAAACAGAATATTTAATGGTATTGAGGAGTATTTTACCTCATGTTCTATTTTAAAAATTCAAAAAGTGAAACACTGTATACAATATGCTTTTATTCCTTCCCCACACATGTCTCCACAAACAAACCTAAACATAGAATTTTTACAATCTTAGAAAAATAATCAGAGTGAAGTCACAGACAGGAAGAGTGCTTCTCATTTGACTGTGGGATAGTAGATTATTTTTAGATTTTTAATCTGTTCTTTCTCTATTTTTCTTTTGTCTCCATTGAATGTGCCTTATTTTGTAATGAGAAGAAGTGTTCATTTTTTTAAAGGATACCATCCCATCGAGGCCTCCTACTCTCCAAGTAGTTTCCTAGGTGAAAAGAGACAGACAAGCTTTACATTCTAAAGAGTCAAGCTGATTGGAAGCTGAAAGAGTTCATTCATTCTCAAGCATGATGAGCTTTTACAGTGGGTGAATATAGCCATGCTATGCAAATGAAGCAGAAATTTCATCCAGGTGGGAAAACCCTACCTGTGGAAGGGATCTAGAAGCTAAAGCCCAAAGGATATACTTAGTCAGGATTCATTTTGTGGGGAATAAAGAAGGTAGTATGAAAGCTCAAGAATTTCTTGGCCAGAATTGCATAGATGAAGGCCTTTGGAAAGAGAAAGCAGGCCCCTCCAAAATAACTGAAAAAAACAGCAAAGGAGAAGAAGATAGGTGTAAAGTGAGACTGGACATCTTGCAAGGGCTGGATCTGGTGGGACTATAAGCTTATTGATGATGCTCAACTTTACCCTCAGGGCTAAGGAAGCCATTAACAGTTGTAAAAAGCGTGACACAATCAGGTTTGCTATTTTAATTGATTATTTTGACTGCTGGGTGGAGGACAAAGCAAAGAGAACAGGAGTCAAATATTCGAAACCAGTTGGGAAATTATTTCAGTAACAGGCAAGAAAAACTAATGACTCGAATTAAGGAAATAGTAACAGAGGATAAAAAATGAAAATATCAAGAAAGACTTAGGAATTAAACTTTCTTGAAAGACTCGGGATGGGTCTGTTGTATGGTGTGAGGAAGACACTGGTATACAGGATTCTGGCTTTTAGTGTGGAAAATTAGGTACTACCTTTGCAACCACGATCCTAATACAAAGAGAAGAAAAGTGTAAAGAAGTCATTGTTGAAAGCCGAGAGTGAAGTTTCATGTAATTTCCAGAACCATCACCCAAGTGCAAATTACAACATTCTAGGACCTGGATCAATGATATCAAGGCTAGGAACTAGTTGAATGCTATAATAGCTAATGAGTATTCATATAATGAACACTGGCAAAATACCTTATTGATTTCATGGTTGTCCCAATTCCAGAGCCCCTAATAGGATGAGCTAAAGCCTTTGCTGTGACTGTGACTGCTTTTCAACTCCCCCCTCTACCCAATCCTGCCTCCTTCATTCTCCCCACGGGTTTCTGAAGGTTCTCCCCAGTAAATTTCCTTCAAGCAAATCTCCATCTCAAAGTCTGCTTCCTGGTGGAACCAACATGTAGCAACATTTCAGCAAGGTTTCATTTTTAGCCCTTTTCATCTAGATACAGGCAGTATTTGTCGAGCACATATCTGTGATTTTGCCTCCTGTGTTCTGACATCTGAAAACACTGGACTTTAGAGATCTGTTTGAGTATGTTGCTCTTTCGTCAGAAGTTCGTTAGTGGCCTTGTGAAATTGGTATTAAGGATTAACGCACTTTGCAATGCTAAATTCCTTTGTAATAGTAGCATTTAGCGGTCAAATCTTGTAATTGGTCTTTGGGCAATTTTGATAATACCATAATCTTGATAAAGCCAAGGATATTTACATCCATCTTTCCAGACATGCTTTAGTTATAATGGTAATTATATCAAGTCCTCCTGTCTCATTCTGCTATGATTTGTATTCACAATCATGTTATAAATGAAGTGTCTCCTGAAATTTAAAAAAAAAAAATCAAAACAAGAACTGCTGATGGTAATACAATAATGGAAGGAGGGATAATTATAGAGCTTTCGCAAAAATTGTTTGTGGACCTATATGGCTCCTGATTTAATTTTGATTTCTCTTTCTTTAAAAGGCAACTGAGAACCTATAGCTATGTATTTATATGTGATGTCAGGAAAAATGCTGGAAACTGTTCATCTTCAAAATGAAGAGATATACATATCCCTGAATAAATGAAGATAGAATTTGAGGGAAATAACAGTATAAAAATATGTTAAATTTTGTGTGTTTGTGCTACAAATGCTTTGTGAAGAAAAAATGAAATGTGAAGTGTTATAAGATGAATGGGTTGGGTAATGTGGAAGATGGCATTTTTGTTGTTGTTAAATTTTCATAAGCATTCTGGAGATGTGGTATAGGTTGCTATGTTAGGAGTCTCACAGCTCCTTGCAATGTGATGAGTAAAAAGTGGATTCTGTTTCACTTGTTCCAGAGAATATCTTGCCTTGACATGATCAGATGGAAACTAGAAGATTACCATTTGATGAGCTCTACTAAATCTCTGCCATTAGGTTTCCAGGGATGTCATTAAAATAACCAGGAAGCCCAAAGGTGTTAGTAGATTCATCTGTGCTCACTGTGTGTGTGTTGGGAGTAAGTGTCGGGGAGTTGCATGTCAGACGGAAATTCATTTAAAACATGAATAAGAGAAATACACACATTTAGCATTTGGAAATACCTATTTCTACCTTGAAATATTTTACTAATTGATTCATATAGGCATTCAGTAGGCTACATACTTTCTACCTCAAAATGGGCACTAAATCAAACAAAATCCAACAATGTACAAAAATCTCAAAAAATATATTTTCAAAAAAGCTAAGGAAAGCATTAAACACAATGAAACCAAACAAAATACGAATACCCAGAACATCACCTAACCCAATAGATGTTTCAAACGTGCAGGGCATGAACTAGCATTTGACACTGAATGGAAGAAAAATGTGGGTAACTCAATAACTTGTTTCTTTTCCAGGACAATTAAAATTGAGAAAAAGCCCTGCCTGCCCAAGGCTAGTTTTTACACTGAGCCATAAAGCATACAAAATCTCCTGGTGTGTATGAATTCATTTTCAAATCTAAAGCTGAAACTTGAAACATTCAAATTCAGAATTTTATGCTCAACATAGCTTTTAGAAGGTATAAAATTCCCTCTTTATTGTTATCTAATATCTACATTTATTTTCATGGTTCTTAATTGTTTTTCACTTTTCTTTTAGAGTCTTAATTATTATTAAGTTCCTGGGCTAACTCACTGTGAAACGAGTTATCATTGTAAGAAATAAAGACAACGAGTCCCAAACTGATTTACTGTGATCCCTAAGGGATGACAGCCAGTCTCCTGCAGACCCCAAATCAGTATTTTCAGCCTTTATCACCATTGCCTGCTGAGTGTTTTCTCTATCTGCAGGAAGAAAGCTGGATGGCATTACCATATAATTTGTGATTTTGAGAGAGTATGCTTCTCACCATCATTTCAAACATTTCGTCTTTTTTATTCTCACAACACAATATTCTACGATTTAGATCTCTTGGGAAATGTAGAAAAAGAATGGAGTCTATAGCAAAATGGAAACAAAGAC
The DNA here is from genome assembly GCF_048772815.1 of Callospermophilus lateralis. Classification (NCBI taxonomy): domain Eukaryota; kingdom Metazoa; phylum Chordata; class Mammalia; order Rodentia; family Sciuridae; genus Callospermophilus; species Callospermophilus lateralis. Next base: position 27,213,550 of record NC_135318.1, on the reverse strand, counting down.
AGATAGTTCACATATTCCAGGCACTTGGGAGGTTCCAGAATGGTAATGTGATTTGGGGAGCACAACAAGACTATCACCTTCACCCTAAAGATCTGTGATTGAAATTTTATTTTCTTCTTCTATAAAAATAACAACAACAACAAAAAAGCAGCTGTTATTTATATTCAGTGAATGGAGCAGGTGTTTCACATATATGTTCATTTATTTATTCATTAATTTTTCCACATTTGTTAAGTATCTATGTAAGAAATTATTATTTACCACTGAAAGGGTTCATACATTTTAGGAGAGGAAGACCATTATAAATTAGATAATCAATAGAGTATTAATACTTAATACCCTTTAGAATATTAGAAAAGGGGCATATAACCTAGCCTTTGACTTTAAGAAAGAGAAAGAATAAAACTGGGTGAAGAAACTGAAACCAAACTAACTCCCAAAATGTTTTCAAGACCATGTTCTTCTATAAATAAATCTCAGATTTTTTTGTTTAATCTTTTAATCTACAAACTGTAATGTTCACCTTATGATTTGTACAGTTTATAGGTTTTGGCAAATGAATACAATACATTCTCTACTACAATGCCATAGAGCAGAGTTCCACTATGCTAATAATTCGTTTTTTTTTTTTTTGGAAAAAGAAAATTTAATAATGCACCACATACTAATTTGCTAATAATATTTACAAAGTACGAATAACATAAGCTCGGAAAATTAATTTGTAAAATATAATATGACTATGTTGGGGACATGAGAAAGATGGGAAGCATGTTGGGGAGGTGGGAGTGTAATAGAATTAAATTCTAATCTTAGAGATTAGAAATATCAAGGTATATAGCTAAAAGTACAGGTAAAAATACTGAATATTGCTACCTTTTGGGGAGGTGCTGAATCAGGGAACTAGTGTTTCATGTATTTAAATACTACTTGGCTTTTTTGCATTAGTTCTTCTTTTATTATAAGTGACAGTAAAATCCATTTTGATAAAATTATACAAGCATAGCTTAAACTAATTAGGACCCCATTCTTGTAGGGGGGCATGATAGTGGGATTCACTTAGGTATTTTCCTATTTATACATAAGAAAATTATGTTAGATTCATTCTACTGCCTTTACTGTTCCTATCCAGCTTCCCTTCCTGTCATTCCCCTTTATCTAATCTAATCTTTATCTCCCCCCCCCCCTTTATCATGGTTTAGCTTCCACAAATCTGTGAAAACACTTGACCTTTGGGTTTGGGGAATTGTCTTATTTTACTTAGCACGATATTCTCCAGATCTATCCATTTCCTGGCAAATGTCATAAAGTCATTGTTCTATGTGGCTGAGTAATAGTCCATTATGCATACATACCACAATTTCTTTATCCATCCATCCTGTGATTGGCATCTAGGATCCTTCCATAGCTTAGCTATTGTGAATTGTGCTGCTATAAACATTTATATGGCTGTGTCACTGTAGTTTGCTGATTTAAAATCCTTTGGATATATGCCGAAGAGTAGGAAAACTGGATCAAATGTTTGTTCCATTCCTAGTTTTTGAGGAATCTCCGTAGTGCTTTCCATCATGGTTGTACCAATTTTCAGTCCCATCAGCAATGTTCCCTTTTCCCCTTTGCTGACTTAAATAATGTATTATTCAGTAAATAATCAGATATTTCAGATAATAATAACTATTATTATTTTTATTTATTATTATTTCAGTTAATTATTCAATAAATTCCAAATTAATTTTATGACTGCCTTTTCTATTTCTATGAAGAATGTCATTGGAATTTTGATGGGAATTGCATTGAATCTGTGTAGTGCTTTTGGTAGTTCGGCCATTTTGACAACATTAATTCTGCCTATTCAAGAACATGGGAGGTCTTCCCATCTTCTAATTTAAGAAATTCTTAATTTCTTTCTTTAGTGTTCTATGGTTTTCATTGTAGAAATCCTTCACTTCTTTTGTTATATTTATTTATAATTTTTTTGGAGGCTATTGTGAATTGGATGGTTTTCCTAATTTCTCTTTCAGCTGATTGATTCATCGTTGGAGTATAGGAATACAATTGATTTATTGGATTATTCAGTAAATAATCAGATATTTCAGATAATAATAATAATCATTATTATTTCGGATAATTATTCAGTAAATAAACAGATTATTCAGATAATCACTGGAGTAAATATTAAATGAGCTGCCTACACAATCATTTCTCTAAAATCAACTTCAAATAAATTAAAGGTAACCGTATATAGGAAAACTAAGTGCACTAGAAATATTCACAAATATTCATCAGATCTTTTGTTCAAGGAGATATTTGTAATTACAAAAATAAAATCAGAAAATATAAAGAATGGCAATAGCTTTGGCAGCATAGACACTTAAAAAACGCTGTAAAACAAACAAAATCTCAAAAAATAATCAAAAGACTACTTGTGAGACACTTTTACACACACAAAAGAGAGAGTCATTAATTTCTTATAGGATTTTTAGGTAGTGAAATGAAATGATGGAAGTTAAAGCATTTTTAAAAATTTAATGAAATGAGTTTTGGTCCCAGAAGGGTACCTGGACCCTGAGGAACCCGTCTGCTGAAACATCGTGTAATCTGAATGGAACATATTTATTAATTCATGGCTGACTAGATTTGCTGAAGTAAGGGAAATTTCAAATGCACATTATTCTATTCCTACACCAGTAAATGCTGTGCAAAGGTGAAACAAAAAAAGAAGCTTAAAATGATGCTGGACCCATTCAATGGACAAGGAGCATAGCTCAGGGAAACGCTGAGAGCTCATCCCAACCCTAAACCAGAGCTGTGACAGTGGCAAGGAGACGGAGGTGTTGAATCCTGGGCTACTGTGTTAGCTGAAACTATCAATGGAAAAAAAAAACAGAAAGAGACATTCCTAAAAGCAACCAGAGAGAAAGGCGGCTCTCTTTCTGTAAAAGAATCAAATTGGAGTAATAAAAGACTTCTGTAAAGCAACAATGGAAATCAGAAGCAAGAAAAAATATTTTCAGTGAAAGAAGCCAAAGAAAGAAAAACTTCATGTTCTCTTTCATTTGTGGAAGTTAAAAGCTATCCACAAATGAGAGAGAATGGTAAACAGTGATTATTAGAGACTGGGAAGTGTGTGTTTGTAAGGAGTGAGAGTGCAAAAAGAAAATCTGAATTTGATTAGTGTATGCTGTATGCATGTATGGAAATGCCTTACAGAACCCCATTAATATGTATTAGGCTTTTTCATAACAATAACAAAAAATAACAAAATACCAGAGGCTAGGCAACTTTATAAAGAAAAGAGATTTATTTACTTCATAGTTCTAGAGGTTCAAGAGAATGGAGCCAACGTTAGCTTGGATCTGGTGAGGCCCTTTTATCATGAGACATCACAATGGTGAGAGTCTGTATGGGAGGGAGAGATCAATTGCCAGGCAGCATGGTAGAGAAAAGTAGGTGGTCAGGTTTTCTTTTTTTAGAACAAACTTCTCACAAAAACTTCAGGGTCCTATGATAACTACCTAATCCCTTTCAAGGACACACACCCCTAATGACCTTTCTACTAGGCTCCACCTCTATACCAGCATGCTGAGGACCAACCCTCCAATACAAGAACCTCTGGGTGAAACAGTTGAACCATATTCTATCCATAGAAAGTGGTTTAGTTCATTTTATCCACAACATAATCCAATGGGGAGTCTGCTATCATCATCTCTGTTCACCAGCAAAGAATTTAAGGCACCAAGATGTTAATTAGCTCACAGTCACGTGACTAGTTAAAGTGATGAGACTGCATCAAGACAGGACATTTATCACCAGGGTTTGCCTTTTTAATCTATAAAGTGATCAAAACATTGTGTTTATTGGAAAGATGCAAATTGAATGAAAGTGAATGTACCCATTTTTTTAAATCCTCAAGATAAATGAAGCTCAAATTAATAGAACTAAAAGGGAAAAAATTGATAATGTTATCATAGTGTAAGATTTTAGTAGACCTCTTTTAATGATTATAGATAAACAAAATATTCATAAATGTATGTGATATGAACAGTATAATCAATAAATTTGATTAAATGAACATGTATAGATCAGAACATCTAACAACTGGATATCATGGTACAGTTAGAATTTTGAAAAAAAATTCTAGGAAAGGATTCTCTCCTAGTAATGCTTTATATATTTTTGGTTAGAAGGGTTGAGGAACATCTATGTAACCACATATTCAAAAATATTTCTTTTCTTTTCTTTTTTGATACCAAGGAATAAACCTGGGGTGTTCTAACAATGAACCACATCCCCAGCCGTTTTAAAATTTTTTTTCTTGAATTTTGAGACAGGGTCTCACTAAGTTGCTTAGGGCCTTGCTAAGTTGCTGAGGCTGGCTTCAAACTCATGATCCTACTGCTTCAGGCTCTCAAGTTGCTAGGATTATAGGTATGCATCACCATGTCAGGCTCAAGGACAGTTTTTGATCAAAGAAATGCCTTGGTGGGTTAGCATCCTTAAATCAGAGAAATCATTCGGCATTTGGTTCTTTGGGACTGGCTAATTTCACTTAGCATTATATTCTCTAGTTCCATCCATTTATTTCAAATGCCATAATTTTATTCTATTTTAACGCTGAGTAATATTCCATTGTGTATACCATATTTTCTTTATCCATCCATCTACGGAAGGGCATCTAGGTTGGCTCCACAAGTTAGCTATTGTGAATTGTGCTGCTATAAACATTGATGTGACTGTGAAGTCCTTTGGGTATAGACCAAGGAGTGGGATAGCTGGGTTAAAAGGTGGTTCCATTCCCAGTTTTCCAAGGATTCTCCACACTTCTTTCCATATTGGCTGCACCAATTTGTAGTCCCACCAGCAATGTATGAGTGTGCCTTTTTCCCCACATCTTCGCCAACACTTATTGTCCTTTGTATTCTTAATAGCTGCCATTCTGACTGGAGTGAGATGAAATCTTAGAGTAGTTTTGATTTGCATTTCTCTAATTGCTAGAGATGATGAACATTTTTTCATATATTTGTTGATTGATTGTATATCTTCTTCCAAGAAGTGTTTGTTCAGTTCCTTGGCCCATTTATTGATTGGGTTATTTATTTTTAGTTAATCCCAGAAAACCAAATGCTGATTTTTTTTTTAAATTTAAGGTTCCTGATCCATAATATGTTGTGCAGTGTGTGTGTGTGTGTGTGTGTGTGTGTGTGAGGGGGGAGGATTAAATGAATTCTAGCTAGGGCAAAGGGGAAAAGGGGAAGTAGGAGATGGGAGGGAGCATAGGGGTAGGTAACATGGTAGAGTGCTATGGTTATCATTACGCTAAGTACATGAATGAAGACACGAAGGGAGTACATCCAGAGATATGAAAAATTGTGCTCTATATGTGTAATATGAATTGTAATGCATTCTGTTGTCATAAATAACAAATTAGAAAAAAATTTTAAATTTCATTTAAAAAGGAGCATTGATTTAATCCATAGAATAGAAAGCTATGACTGCAAGCCAAATCTAACCGCCAATTGTTTTTATCAATAAATGTTTTTGGAAACAAAGACCAAAAGAAAAAAAGAAAGAAAAAAAAAGAAAAGAGAAGGACAGGTCTCTGCTGTTTGTCCATTGCAATAGTTGCTAAATATATATGGCCACTAAAAATAGATGAAATAAAGTTAGTCCAAAGTAATAGGGATTATAAGTGTGAAATGCTAAAGACAAAAATATAAAAAAAGTAAGATATCTCATTAGTAAATTTTTATTGCATTAATTTCCAAATTATAGTATTTTAGATATGTTGGGTTAAATAAATGCATTATTAAGATTAACTTCAGTGTGTCTCTTTACTTTTTAAATAATGTATCTATTAGAAAAACTTAAATTACGCATGTGTCTTGCATTATGTATATATTGGATAGTCTAGTGCTGGTCTAGATATTCATTAAATTCAGACTACGTGAGCCAGCATTTTTCTAAACTGTAGAATTATTTATTTCCAAGATAGGCTTTCAGATCCAACCAATTTTTTCTTAAAGACATAAATAAATGAAGATATTTGCTATTGTTACAGTTTGAAAACCCAAAGTCATATAAATATCAATTGTCGTATAATTTATCTGAAAAATCAACATGTTTTGGCTCCAGATCCCAAGGTTTTTATGAAACTTAACAAGCTCATTATAAAGGTTATCTGGAGGGTCAAACAACCAAAAAATAGGTAAGTCTAAAGGATGTTCCCTATAGATTATCAAGGCATACTATAAGGCTTAAATGATAAAGTCAATATGATATTTGCACAGGATAGAAAAAATATTGGCTAATGGAATAAAGATTTGGAAGTAACTTTTTTTTTAACAACTTGATAGATACAGAGATAGGAATGAAGATCATTGTAGAAGGGAGAGACCATTTAATAAGGGTGTTTGAACAATTAACTGCCCACATAAATTGGATTTTCCTTTGCACTATACACAAAAATCATTCTAGATAGGTGAAAGACTTAAAAGTTCAAAGTGACTCCTTGAGATTTTACAAGAGAATAGGGAATAACATTTATTTTTGTTCTAAATTTTATTGAATTAAAATACACATTAAGCATTGTGTATGGTGGATTAATTTCCCTGCTCGTTAATTAGATACTTCTGTTCAACAAGACAGCCTAAAGAGAGAGAGAAGACAAGACAAAATCGAGAAATGTTTACAGCACATGAAATTTACAAAGGATTAGTGAAACCCTTGTAAATCAATTCGAAAAGGACAAAAACTTGATAGAAAATTAGGGAAAGAACACAAACCAGCATCTCACAGAAGAGGAAGCATGATGAGTAAACAAATTCATGAAACGATGTTTAACTTCATTCATGATAATGGAAATGCAAACTACCATTTTGAGACCATTGACATGATTTTTATTGCCACTGATGATAATCCCCACAACAATTAAGTCAAATAAATCCACATATCAAAGAGGAGATGAATCCAGGACAGAAGTATTCTCCTATAAATACGAATAGAAGTAGGCAAGCATTCATTACCTTATCAAGTTGAATATTTGCACCATCTGTAATCCCCAAATCCCACTCCCATGTGATACATTTCATGCTTGATTTCTGTCAAGTGTCAGGAGAGAGATGTGAAAATATGTGTGATAAAACTGTTGCATAGAAAAAGGAATAAAAAGAAGAAAGGCAAGAGTGAAGGAAAGGAGGGATGGAAGGGAGGAAGGAAGGAGAGAAAGGAGGAAGAGAGGAAGGTGTGAAGGAAGAGGAGAGGGGAGAAAAAGGAAGGGAGAAACGAGAAGTAAAAGGAATGAGGGAGAAAGAGAAGGAGGAAGGGAGGTCAGGAAAGGTTTGGAAAAGTTGGAATATGGAAAGAAAGGAGGACTTATAAGAGACATTGCTGTTATTCAGAACAATGGATAGACAGAAGGATTTACTCACCTACTTGGAATATTACGTGTATGAAATGAATGAAATGAAGCTACATGCTAAAAGATGCTTGCATATGGAATAATCAATCTGAGACACCAACATATAGCATAGTACATTAAATATGTTTACAAAAGTCCAAAAAAAGAAAAACAGCAACTGTTTTCTATAGCTATAAATATATTTATAGTAAAATATGCAAAGAACAATAAAAAGGAGATAGATATAGCATTCATAGGATACTTTGTAGCGGGGGATGGGATAAGGAGGAAAAGATAGATTGTACAGTATTGTATAATTTTACTTCTTTAAAAAAATTTTTTTCAGTTATAGACACAATACCTTTATGTTTTATTTATTTTTTTGTGGTCCTGAGGATTGAACCCAGTGTCTCACACATGCTAGACAGCGCTCTACTACTGAGCCACAGCCCCAGTCCCATAATTTTAATTCTTAAATTGGAGAGTGTGTTCATGGGTAGAATATTTTCCTCTTATCCATGAGGAAAATGATTCAAGACACCCAGGAAGTGTCTGAAACCACAGAAAGGACTTAGACCTATATATACTGTTTTATTTCCTATATATACAAACTTATGTTACATTTTAATTTATAAAGTAGACATAGTGAGATATTAACTACAGCTAACAATAAAAAAGAACAATTATAATAATATTCTGTAATAAAAATTATTTGAAATTTATAAATTGCTCTTTTATGGAATTTTTCATTTAATATTTTCAGATCAAGGTTAATCTCAGGTAACTTCAATTGCAGAGAGTTAAACCAAGAATAAGGGAATATATTCATTTTATGATTGTGCTTTAATATATACTTGCATTTTATGAATATTATTTTCTGTGAACAAATACTGTTACAGTCAAAGTAAACAAAGGTATAAAAATAGTGAGTTGACGGGGAGGATCTTAATGGCTTTCTCTTTGGAACTTTCTTCTTACTCCTTGTCCTTGATTCCTTCTCTTTCTCTTTCACATCTCTTATGTGGATGGATCCATTTGTTTTTATTCCTTTAAGATTTCTTCTTTGGCTTACTGAGCCATTTGGCACGGAAACATGCTTGAGGTTACTCAAATCTGTGCTGAGCATGGAGCCTTGCCTCATATGTACAACCGATTAAAAATGATCAATCAGTTCTTACTCCAGATTGTGGAAGTATTGCAAATGACAATTCTGTGAGAATTTCTTAAGATGAACACCTACCTATTTGGTTCCAAAATGCATAATCATCTGGAAAGCAGGTTTTGTTCCAGCTCTCAAGAAACAGCACAGTCCGACATATCTGCAGGGAAATTGGATTTTTCATAATATGTTCTTAAGAGAAAGCAGTAAAAAGAGCTTCATAAAAAAAGGAGAAAGCAAAATGCATATGTGCCTTTCCAAAAATGTTGTAAAAGCTGACGATGATATTTCTCCTCTGGGCATTAGATCAATCTCATGCATAAACACTGAAATAGAAAGAGACTTACTAAAGAAATAGATCATTGACTGTCTAAAAGCATTTGTGTTATGGGACTCATAAAAAATAGAGAATATTTTCTTTCTTTGCAATACAATGGAGAGATTTTAGCTGGGAAATATATGTTGCTGATAGTTCAAATCCTTTGGGAAATATGAATTTGGATATATGAGACAAAAATTAAATAAATAATATTTTAAAAGCCTTCAAACTTATAATTATAAGAAATGAAAATTAACCCTAGTTACTGACTAGGAGAGGATACTTTTGGCTCAATGATTCTTTCTGCTTATAGGTACCAGGCTTCATCTTCAGAGGTGCTCAAGATGTGCCAAGAAAGATCATGTTTCCCTCCAGCATTTGTGTATTATTTTGAGAATGTCCCATTTACAAATGAGTCTGTGGACATCTGCCAATGGTTTTGGTTTGGAGACTGGAATAAAATTAGGGTCTATACTACCTACATCCTCACTTCTAGATTTAGGTCACTTCTGCCTTTTTAAATGATTATTCATTTTTCTGGTTCTCTGCTCTATCCTTATGAAAGTGGCCTCCATTCCATTCTGTAGAAAGAATGAGAGCAAAGATAGAGAAACAGGCTAAAAGAATCCTCTAGCCCACTTTAGGGATTCCATTTACAGTGTACTTGATTTACTAACTCTTTTTAATTCGGTGCCCTTTGATTTTCCATTGTTGATTTGTTTCTGATCTTATAAACAATACGGAAGTGAGAGTTCTCTTAAGTAATTATTTCTCATTGGGAGGGAATTTAGAATATTGGTTAAAGGTACAATCTAGAGTAGAACACCAATTCTTTTTAAGAGTGATATTTCTAATAGACCAATATTATTTGTGAAACTGTAACACTAATTGAATACACCTCTCTGTCATAAGATTGAAGGTGGCTGGAGATCACACACACCCATATTCACTATTCTCATTTTGAATTTGTGACTTAAAATTTCAAGTCCCTAAAAGGTTGCTTGATAATCAGACTACATTTTCCCAATTCATTCAATCTTTCATTTTCTCAGGTGACTCAGACCTCTCTTAAAAAGCACAACCCTCATTTAGGCTGCCAGATTTAGTCAACAAATGATTTCCTAATACTTATGTATATGCATATTGAGAGGAAAGAGAAACATGGCACAAGGCATATGTAAAGAATTCATTGTTGATCTGAATTAAATAGTAAATGTATAGATTACATTATCTTTTTTTAAAGTTATATTGTCTGATGATTTTGTTGCTCTCTCAGAACATGCTTCTAGAATTCCTGGCTGTCTGTGTTTCACTTCTACAGCGGTCACATGCAACTTGCTTTTTCCTTTTGTTCACTGAACTTTTATCAATGATCCAAAACATGCGATATTAACATCATGAACTGGTATATTTAGCATGTACTCCTAATGAAGCTAACAAATCTAAGAATGACTCCTTAGACCTGATTTCTTAAAAACACTACCTATCATTTTACATGGCACAACTTTTTCAATTTCTTTATATTCTTCAGGCTTATCTGACTTCTCTTGATGGATGACTTTTCAAATGATGAACCCTAATGAGAAAGGGCTTTGCCTTCAGTTCCTCTTCCTTGTTCAACACTACAAACAAGGATTCTACTTGTTTCTGTGAAATGCTTATATAAAAGAATAAAACTCTTTCTGGTAGAAATATATTTCAAAATGAATCACAGCAAATGCCATAATAATTGTACACTTCAAGATATAATTTCTTTTCCTGTTCAGTAGTAATGTTGTTCCTATTAAAATAACCTGGAAACTTAGAGGAATACATTTTCTCATGCTTCTCTTTAATGCATTCAACAAGTTTCTTTAAGAAATGGAGTAGTTCAATAACACTGTTTGCTTTTCTTCAATTTGCATAATCCTAATAAAAAGATATTGGAAACTATATTTAAGGAATAAGTAGAATTCATTCAATGGGTTACTTATAAAGTCAACAAGAATTTTGGAGGTGTCTTCTTCAGAACTAAAGTATGATTTTAATAAGCTGAATTTTTTTCTCATTTGCCTTTGTTAGAAAGAGCCAGTGGGTTTTTCAGTAGGAGAGATCTGAGAATGATGAATTCTAATAAAATCTTCAATTGCTAAGTATGACAGTAATACTGAAATTAAGGTACAATTTCATGTAATCACTTTAATGCCAATAGAAGTATTCAGCAATAATAGATTGATGTTCTTTCAGCAATAAAATACAGAATGTGTAAAACGTGTAAAACAGCTAACACCTTTCATAGGATCATTCACATGTTGCTTTAACTTTGAATAAAACTTGTCTGCATTTTATATTTTGCCAAAATTTGTATTTTTATTATTTCTATCAGAAGTAGTACAATTTTCTCATTACCTTCTAACTAAAAAAAAGAGAGAGAATTCTGGAAAAAATGGTATTGTTCCTGAAGGTTCACCTAAAATGTGTTTTAGTCCCCACAACCTTAAAAAGAAGTCTTTAGCATGAGGAAAATAATGCATAAACAAAGAGATTTTTTTTTCTCTGCATTGTGATTATTTGAACATTGTTTTGTAAAAAGGTGAACCATTTACATTTTTTATGATATTGGTCATAGCAAACCTAGCAATTATATTTTTGTATTATTTCAGCCAATTTAATTCTGGTGCTTGCAGATTTGCTAACAATTTTTAGAATCAGAAAATATTTTCGATAGTTATTAAGTTCTAAAGCCATTTGAGCTAAAAGACTGCTGCTAATGTCCAAAGGGGAAGGCCATTACAACTTCTTCTGTGATTGCTTTATGTTCATATGAATTTACCTTAATCAAAATGTTGTTATTTTGTCACTGCTTTGATACTAGTTAAGAAATTTCATATTGCTAGGTCTACATGCTTGTCTTAAATCTGATGTTCCACCATATTCCATATTGAATGAATAATTGTCGACGGCAAAAATTGCTCCAAAAAACCTCTTTTGCCTTGTGTAGTCAATGTTCACTATTCAGAAAACTCATCACAAAGTGTCTTGGCGTTTGGGGATTCAAGTAAATGCACCTAAAAACGAAATAATGGAAATCATTGTCAGAATTGAAAATACTGATTTGTTAATCTCAGGGTTCCATTAGGGCATCTGTCACTCCCAAATTTGAACACATAAGTAACCATAAATAGACAGTGAGGTGTTGAAGTGATTAGGAATTTTCAAACTAATAATAAAATATACTAGTATCGGGTGCAAAAAGGTGAACTTTCTGTTTGCTTGAAAGCAACAAGGATATTTGTAAGACATTGTCTGCATGAATACAGCCAGAGATGATGTTACACAACATTTTGGGAAGCCTGATCTTCAGAGATTGACGGACTTGCAGAGTGAGGATGATTAAGGATTAAGGCCTTTCAGCTATGCCAGCCTCTCACTGTAGTAGTAAAGCTGAACGATGTGAACTGGCTGACTCTTAGAAACCTTGAAAGTAGATGGAGGCACTTGCTAATTTAATATAATGAAAAAGTACACTTTGGATATGTATTTTTTTCCTTAATATTGAAATACTTCTTTGAGGAGGATAAAGAATATAAATTGTATGCATTATTCTCAAAAATCTTAAATATTTTTTAGGAGTGATAGACTATATAGATATAAAAGAAAGGAAATGATAAAATATATATTCAGTCGTTGGAAAATTCATCCGCTAGGTCTTATGTCACCCACAGCTCAATCCAGATGTTGTACATGTGAACAGAGAAGAAACCTACCCTTAGGAACTCATATTTCAGTGCAAAATACATTGAGCAGAAAATAAAAATGGTCAGCACTAATGAGGGAGAGATATTGAAGTTGAAACTCCAGAAGGAGCTGGTATAGGGCTTTTTGACCACATAATGTAGACAAGGTGATCCCCAATGGAAATTTTAAAAAATCAGTGCGTCAATTCATGGCCCACAGCATAGCCCCCAACTCCTTTCCCTGAAACGATAATTGGTGTCAAGATTGCCTGTTTGTATCCCAGTTAAAAGTTATTCCTCTGCATCTGTCTGTCTATTTCATAGTGAAGCTTTTGATAAATGGTATTAAAACTTTGATATAAAATTTGGCTACATGCAAATCTACTTTAGAGGTGGCCTATGGATATAGACTAATGTAGTCCTTTATGTTCCCTCCCCCACTCCTTTGTTCTTCTCTTCTTGCTCTGAGTATGTGTAAAATGAAGATTTCTCTGAACCTACAAGGCCATGTTTCACAGTTTGTGTTGTTCGGTGACATAGACTGCCAACCTGCTGTGCTTCCATCTCTGCACGTGTATGGAGGGCTGTCAGTCTTTCAAGGTTTCTCTGTCTACCTACTCCAATGCACTTAGTTTGCCCTGTTTCCTAGCAACTGCTTCCATCTAATTTATTTTCCTGTAGCATCCTTCGTGCATCAGGCTCTCTTGTTCCTCTTTCTCTAGTTAAATGGATTTATCAGTGTCTAACAGCCTTTATGCCATATATCTATCACACTAGCCTTCTCCCGGAAAAGCAGGGGATTGGGTAACAGCATGTAACCTCTGTGGAACAATTTTAAATTTGGGGCCTCAACATAAGTTTCAGACAGGCTTGGTCATGTATTTTGTTAATGTTTTATTTTGTATTATTGAAAGACCTCCATGGTCAGAAACCACGTTTATCCCCAAGGACTCCTTATTGAAACTGCCTAGATAATTTTTTACTTTGCTAAATGAAGTTTGCTACTCTCATAAATTATGTGAACTTGCTCTAATGTGGGCAAATCCTTTCTTTGTCTATTGTTGCCGTTATTAGGTCTCTTCTTATCTAACATGATTATTATGGCACATATGTGTTAAATACTTGAATGAGGAATTGATCATGCACACATCCTATGTATCAGATAGGGCCCCATCTTATAAAGGAATCATAGGTGACAACTTGTTTTGCTGATGGTCTGTTTATACCTGCCCAATTAAAACAACAATGTGCTAGTATATATAAATAATAACATTATGACCTGAGCTGTTTTTTGAGTGTATGTTGAGAGAAAGAGAGAGTGGGAGGTTGCCATGGTGTGACTTACTCCAGGAGTGAGTACTTCCTAGGAGACTCCCTCCCAAGTGAGGAGGAGCTGTGCTGTGACAAGGTGACAGCATAGGCTCTCCAATGCACTCCACTCCCTACTAGCAGAGTGAATAAAGAAGTGGGAACAGACCAGAGGTATTCTTAGGCAAAATCCATCTTCATAGAAACCTACAATGAGACAATATTACTCCACTTTGACTGTCAATGTAATTAATGCTGTTTTATGAATGAAAAAATTAGGTAACCTGGATTAGGAATAAAAATGACAACCTTGCAGGACGGATAGAATGGGTTTAGATTATAAAAGAAACAAGTGGAAAACCCTTTTGTAGGAATGGTTTGTAGTTAGATTACATAATTACCTAAAGATTCTCACCAAACACTTGACAATAACCTAGGCATGGAAGATTATTCTTTTGTAAAATAAGGTTTCAGAGGCACATAATGAAACATAATCAAAAGCTCTTGCAATAATGGACAAGTATGCCTTCAGTACCTCAAATAATGCTGTTTTGTAATTGGAACCATGCATTTAATATATAATGCATAATTAAAGGAAACTATTTCTGTACTTATTTATTTATTTGTTTATTTATTTATGTATTTTGTGGTGCTGGGGATTGAATCCAGAGCCTCACAGATGCTAGGCAAGTGCTCTACTTCTGAGCTGTTCCCTTATCACAGGGACCCTTTTAAAATACTGGATGGAAAATATATATATAAAGCCTTTAAAATTGGATGGATGCTTTGGCATAAAATAGGACTGAGTAAAGAAGTCCCATTTCCCCTGAGGAAAGATTCAGACTACCAGAATTTCAGATATGAAAACCTAATCTTAGAAATGTTCCAGTCCGCATGATCTGTTGCAATTTACTTAGACATGTTACTTCATTCTCATTTATAAGCATCGAGTGAATCCACTACATTTTACTATGTGAATTTCTATGTGATTAATGTGATTTAACTTGGCTGTGGGCATCCCAAAATAATATGCCTCGCTCTCTGTGTCTGAAACTTTACTAACATTTACACTTAGATTCAGTGACGAGGATGTAGCCAGAGCTTCAACCCTGAATTGAAGATCTACCAGATTCTCTTCACCATTTGATTTCTCCCTCTGCATGCTCTCTCAGATGGTGCCGTCTGCCATGAAGCCCTCACCAGAGACCAAACAAATGGCATCAATCAGCTTGGATTTCCAGTCTCCAAAACTGTGATCTAAATTTCTTTGCTTTATGTATTACCCGGAACTTAAGAATTTTGTTTTATTAACTGAAAATGGATTGCTACAATGATAGAGGGTTCTTTTTTCCTTATTAAAGAAAAAGAATAATTTGTAATATGAGAGCTGGATTATTTCATTGTATTACCTACAAGTAAGCCAGGCTGAAATAAGTTTAAAGAGGACAGAATTCATACATTGCAACCCTAAGGTCAGTAATATAGTTGGCCCTCTGTCACCATGACTCCACAATTATAGATTCACCCAATATATTTTTTAAATATTAAAAAATTACATCTTTACTTAGCATGTACAAATAGCATGTAGAAACTTTTTTCTTGTCATTATTCCTATAAATAATACAGTTTAACAAGCATTTACATTGTATTAGATACCACAAAAAAATCTAGGAATGACTTAAAGTACATGGAAAGTTGTGCACAGGTTTCATGCAAATATTATACTATTTTACATAAAAGATTGGGATATTCACAGATTTTGGTGTCCTTGAGAGGGCCTGGAAGCAGTCCCTAGTGGATACTGAATGATGATATACATCCTTCGAAAGAGACTGCATGTCCACTATTCAAAAGAGTGGCAGATCTAGGATAGTATCCATGCTCCAGGCAGAAAGAACCTCAACAGAGTTTTCTTCGGTCTGCATCATGGTGCTCCCATAGCTGAGGGAGAGTCCTTTAATAAATATGAAGGGGATGACTATTAAAAGCCCATGGATTTCCACTGTCATGTATTTAAAAAATAAAACCAATAAAAAAAATAGGCATTTGGGTCCACACAATAAAGGAGATGGAAATGCATAGATTTGATCAGTGCACACGGTACATACATTTCAAATTAGCACCGTATCACATACATCTGTATAATTATGTGTCAACTAAAAATAAACTTAATAAAAAAAAACATGGAGGGAGTAGGGTGTGGAATATATAGGAAATGGAATATATAGGCATAGTCCTACATAGTCCTCTTGTATGTCTTGATTTTGGTGGCCTCTTATCAAATTTACTACACTTAAATATTCTTTAGGACAGCATTCATGTTTAATTTGCCTTAGCATATTTTCAGATACATTATGAATGCTATGATCTCATAAAATATTTCTGATCTCTGGAAAATGCAAAGGATTAACTAATTTCTACCCTGTTCATAATATTTTCCTAATTGCATTTTAAATTAAATATTACTTCTGTTTTTTCTCTTGTATTTTAATTCAACTGTTATTATACTTCCTTGGAAGAATTTTCCAATATTTTGTGTAAGTTTAATTGTACTTGATTTATGAAAGTCAAAATATTATGGATTCCAACAGAATGTTATTGCTTTGTAGAATTGTAGTAGGAAAGCTATTCAACTTCCAGCTTTTTCGGAAAAGGCTTGTTAAAAGTAAATTGTTGAATAATTCTTTACCTGGATATATTGAAGCTGGGAAATCAGTCATCTTCTAGCTTCAGACTCAAATTTAGGCAGGAACTTATATCATGAGCTCTCCTGCTTCTTAGGCCTTTGGATTCAGGCTGGAATTATACAAGTGGCCCTTCTAGGGACAAACACAGGGACAAACACTGATCTTGGCCCTCTGTTTAACCAATTTTGTTATTTAAATCTCTCTCTCTCTCTCTCTTTCTGTGTGTGTGTGTGTTGTGTTGGGGGGGAGTTTGTGTGTGTGTGTGTGCGTATGTGTGTGTGTGTGTGTGTGTGTACTCTACTGGTTCTGTTTTTCTGGAGAACTCAGACTTTCTGTTCAGGAAACAATATTCAACAAATAAATAATTTGAAACCATAAAAATTTTATGGTTTTTATGTCTATGTACAGGTAGCACATAAAATCTAGAAAATAACATTTCAAAATAAGAAAAAAAAATTGTACAAAACTCTGAAGTAAAAAGATGTTTCTATTCATTGTGCAATGGATGGATACCTGGAGACTTTTACCCCAACTGCACTACAAGGACATGCTCCCTTCTTATTTCTTTAGAACATTTTTTTTTTCATTAAATGATGAAATACTTTGTATGGGAACCATATATTTGTCTTGCAAACTGGATAAGACTGTGATTATAATGCTAAGCAATTGAGGAATGCAGTTTCTGTGGCCATGGGACCCTGATGGTGTCTGTCCCCTACAACTCTGTAAATATGAACAAACACATACAAAGGAATTCACAGAAAACTAAATAATCCACTTCTACTTATCTGGTTACTTCAGTGTTTCTTGGGTAGAGTAATGTGTAAAATACACTGGAAATTGTACTGGCTTGTAGAAAACCCTAGAAGATTTTTTACACATATCCAAGATTTAAATTTCTCTCTTTCTCTCTCTCTCTCTCTCTCTCTCTCTCTCTCTCTCTCTCTCTCTCACACACACACACACACACACACACACACCATTACTTTTGTAATGCTGAATCTTATTTATAAACCTAGTATAAGTTACTATTTTTATTGTCATCTATAATGATATTCTTTAATAAGATAGAATCTATTTTCCCAAAGTAACCACTTAATTTTCTTATACTTCTCCTTTGGCACTCTATCTCCTGTCTCTGAAATAGAGAACTGCCTTATAGTATATAATATGTATGTTACATAATGTATGTAAACCTATTGCAAAAATTATAGAAAATAATATCATCAATTTGGAGGCTACTTGCATGCTTCTTCCCAATCTCATCACCCACCTCATGCCAGAGGCAAGTATAATCTATATGTTTATCATTCATGTACTTGAAAAATATTGATTTTGCTTAATTTATTAATTTATCCCTAAGCAACACATAATCTAGCTTTACTTGTTCTTGGGTTTTATAAATATATCATCACACTAGAGGTAGCCTTGTCTTGTAGGATCATTTTTTAATTTAAAGATGCATCAAAATCATGTTTAATTTTGCTTGTGGATATATTTCTTTTACTTTCTTGGCTGATAATTTCATAATTATTTTTCTCCAGTTAATGGATCTTAGAGTGTTTAATCTGATGAAAAAAAAATTACATGAATATACATTGTGAGCACATATCCTCTGGTGTAAATATATGAGCCATCCTCTAAGTTGTTCATTGTGTTCTCCTTAACAGAAGCAGACTGTCAGTCCGTGTTTATTTTTATTCATCATTCCATTTGCTGTTATGTTTGATGCTTATTCACATACTTTTGGCTTTTTCTTTTTTTTTTCCTTTTAGTAGGTAACCCTTCTTATTGCTTTTGGGAATTCTTTTCTATATCTTCTGAATTCTAGTTTTTTATTTAATCAATTATGAATTCTTATAATGTTTCACTTCCTTAACTGTTTTAAAGTATCTTTAATCAAGGGTAATACTTAATTTTAATCTTTTTCTTATTTTTTTCCTATAGCAAGCATTTAAAAAATCTTGTTTAAAATGTTTTTCTTATTCTAAAAGTTATTATATTACTCTTTTATATTTTCTTTTAAAATTTATTAATTTGTCCTTCACACCAAATATTGAATAGTTTCTATAGATGGTTGAAGGTCGGGACCTAATATTTGACTATATGGATAATTAATTTTTCTGAGTAACGTTCGATTTTTTTCAATGCCCTTTTAGTCATATATACATTTTTCTTGCATACTGGGGAATTCTTTCTGGACTAACTATTCTGTTACATGTTCAGCACACTTTCAGGTGAATGCTCTATCTTTATTAAAACTTTAAAATAAGTCTTTATATCCTATGGTGTTCATCTCTTTTTCAGAGATGATTTGACCTAGCTGTTTGGAGTTTTGTCAAACTCCACTTAAATTACAAAATAATGTTTACATGTATCTAAAAATCTTGCTGTGATTTTAACTGGTGAAATCAGATTTTTCAATTGGGGGAAAATAGATACTTTTGTTATGTTGACTTATTTATAAACATGGTATAAGTTACCATTTTTATTATTATTTGTAATGATATTCATTAGCGAGATAGAATGTATTTTCCCAAAGTAACCACTTAATTTTCTTATATTCCACCTTTGACACACTCTCTCTCCTATCTTTGAAATACAGAACTGTCTTAAATCACAGAATTTGACAGAAATACAGTTTGTAACATGTATATTTTTCATAAAATGCCATTCTTCTCTGCTTTTTATAAAAAGCCCACCGCTATTGTTGCACCATTTTAAGGGTGAAGAATCGAAAGCTTTTACTCTAACATCAGGATTAAGGTAAGGATGTCCATTCACACTTTTATTCAGCAGAGTACTGAACATCCTAACTAGAGCAATTCATCAAGAAAATCAGACTTTACCTTTAAAACAATTCCAAAGGAAAAAAAAAATCTGGAAGAATTGAAAAAAATCTTAACAATTCATCAAACACAATGAAGGACTCTTGAGTGCATAATCCCATGAGACTGCACAGTTTACAGACTCAGGATGCTGACTTGACCAAGATAGAGCTGGCAAAGAGCATGAGGCCGGTGGAGGAAATGGAAGAAAAGAGTGGAAGCTGATAGGAGGCTATTGTTACTCAAACTGGAGACATCATTACCCCTAAATAAGAAAACCTAATAAAATAATGTTTAATTTTTTTTTTTTTTTTTTTTTTTTTTTTAGGTACCAGGGATTGAACTCAGGGGCACTCAACCACTGAGCCACATCCGCAGCCCTATTTTGTATTTTATTTAGAGATGGAGTCCCACTGAGTTGTTTAGTGCCTTACTTTTCCTGAGACTGGCTTTGATCCTCCTTCCTCAGCCTCCCTAGCCACTGAGTTTACAGGCTTGTGCCACTGCACCCAGCTATAATGTTTCATTTTTAAAACACAGACTTGATAGGACTACCACCTTCTCCTTCTTGGATCTTACCTAAGAGAGTAACCAAAATGCATCATGAAGCTTGAAAGGAATTTTCTGTTTATTATTAAAATGATAAGACTCTACACAACACAAAGTTAAAGACTGAGGAAGGAACTAGAGGTTGAAATGATGACTCTTGGATTACTTTCCTCCAAAATCAGGAAAAAAGAGTTCAGGCTTCTTGAGGGAGGACCACACGAGAGCATTGCCTTTCAACATGTTTGCCCACCTGATAGAATAACATGACCTGGATTCTGCTCGCTTCATCCAGAGGGTGAGTGTACTCTTTTTCCCAGAGTTGGAAACCAATTAAATCTCTGAAATGTTGGACTAATAACATTAACGAAAATCTGCCCCAGCTCGGGGTAAAGGGGAGTTATCTACTCTCTCATTAAGACTGATAGAATGTGAGACATGAAGGAGGGAATGGTCAGAGATGACTCCATATTTCTTCTTTGAGGAAGTGGATGGAAAGTGGATCATTTAAGACAGTAACGTATTGCCCCAAAAATTAAGTAATGAGGAACTTTGGTGTTTGTTTTTGTTGCTAGAGAATTTATTCTGCCATCTGGAAAGAACTCTCACAGCCAACAGAAGTGGTTGGCTGACTTCCCAGTTCTCGGACAAGGGTAGTTATAGCCTACACATTTTCATTTTATAGGTACTATCTTTAATAAGTAATATTGCATTATGGTTTTCAGAAGTAGTTTACTCACTATGTTTTCCCTAATCAGTTCTCTCCCAGGCTACTTATAAAGAGCTCTTTGCTAATGAAAAAAACATTTTAACATTTTCCAGTGAAATTAAACATTGATAGAAACTTTTTAAATGAAAAAACATTTAAACTTTCAGCATCCTTGGAAATAATAAAAAAGGCTTTCTAATTTAAGGAATTTTCTAAACTAGTATTCTAGTCCAGCATCTTTATCTTGACATGCCTATCTTTGTGGATTAAGGTATGATTGTTTACCTATTTCTCTCTCCCACTTGTTGTTCAGCAATGGAAATGAATGGTCCATTTCACTTATTATTTTCATCCAGAAGAGCTGTCACAATAATAAACACTGACCCTGGTTAAAATTTTCCCTATAATGGACAAGACACTATTACAGCATACTTAAAATAGTGTGAACGAATTCACAATGCTTTACACAGTTAACATGTCTAAACAGTGCATAAGTGTATTGGATTCTGAGACTCACTTACAATAAATACCATTTAAACTCTGATTCCTGTTTGCCTATATTCTCAGGTAGAACTTTACCATAAAGAGTATAGTCTGGATTCTTAAAAAATATATCTATATTTCATTCATTATTTAGTTCATTCAACAACTAGTTTTTATATTCTTCTTTGTGCTCGGCTTTGTACTACTACTCAAAGATGAATCCTGAATCTGGCCTTGGCAATATTGGGAAGTGGGGCCTACTGTTTAATAATAAGAGGTAGACATATTAAAAGAAATGAATGGAACAAAACCCATGGCACATAAAGTAGTTTGGAGCACTTTGAGATCCGAAGGAAGAGAACAATCAATTGTACATGGAAAAAAAAATGACATAGGCTAGATAAATGTGACTGATTTCCAATTAAAAGCTGGTGTTAGGCAGGCTTCTGAGGGACAGGAGACAACGAGAAGGGTGTTGGGAATACCAGAAAAAGTTTTCTAGAATACGAGCCCTACATACAGAGCTATTTGCTAACTGCATGCTTCCTATTCATCTCCTAAGATAGATTTCATAAAGGCAGAGGCCTTGTCTCGCTTGCTATGTGTTCTGAAAGTAAATTCAACAAATATCTGTTCAATGGATGCTGAAAAGAATGAATGAATGAACACATGATCCAACCTGATACCCATTATAAGGATCTTGAATACCACTTGCCCCTTCACACTCTTCTGTTTCAGAGTCGTTCCCCACTAATTAGGTTGCTTTTAATATCTATTCCTCTTTCCCCTCTTCTTCCTACTACAATTTGTCTTCCCACTTTGTCATTTTGTATCTAGTAAGAAATAGGGCCTACAGATATTATAAGGGGATGATTTTCAGATGAAAATATTAATCCAGTTTTACTGGTCATTTTTGAAATTTCAGTAATAATTTTTGTTCATTTTCTATTTTGACTGCTTTACTCTGTGATTACTGCCCAATACCTGCCAAAACGAAAACAGAAAGAAAAGGGAAAAAAAATCTGAGAAGTCAGATAGTTTCTCCTTTAATCCAATAAAAGTACAATTAAGTCAATTTACCTACTACTTATTACTTAAATTGCTCATTGTCCATGGCAATTGTCTTAGATTCCTGTGGCTGCTTTAACAAATTGCCATTAACTGGGTGCCTTAAGTAATATGCATTTGTTCTCTTACAGTCCAGAATGCCAGAATGAAGTCAGTTTTATGGGCCAGAATATTACGGTGGCAACAGGGCCATGGTCCCTGCTCCAGTGGAGAATCACTTTCTTATCTCCTCCACCATTTGGTGGTTGCTGGCATGAGTAGGATTGTGGCTACCTGACTCCTGTTTTCAAGATCATCATGTCAAAATCTCTCTCTGCTACATCTTCACATCACCTTCTTCTCTCTCTGTTGTATAAAATCTCCTTTGCCACTCTCTGATGAAGACACTTGTGATAACATTTAGAGCCCACCTGTATAATCTGCCATCACTACTCCATCTCAGGTACCCTAACTAAATCTTATCTGTGAAGGCCCTTTCTTCTTATAAGGTCACATTTACAGTTTCCAGGGATTAAGACACAGATATCTTTGTGTGGCCATTACTCAGCCTGCCTTCCATGATAAAGGCAACGCAATACACAAAACTAAATCAGGTTTCTTCAGCAGCATCTGTTGTCATCTTCATCACTTAGACTGTGGTCATCAAATTAGATGATGACCACATCACCTTAGAGCACCTTAGCTTTGTTAACAATCCAGATTCTCAGACATAAGTCCTGTGGCTCTGATTCAGTTGATCCAATTTGTAATACATAAACATACTTTATAAACCAAATCTGAGCTCTTTGAGGTGATCTTTATGATCCTATATGGAGAAATAATGACCCAGATACTTGAAGCACCTTTACTAAATAAAAAAAAATACTACCTAGTATAGACTTCTGTTTTAGAATTTAAAGTAAGACAAACCACATAAATTATTCTTTTTTCAATGACTAATAAAAAAAAAAAACCTCTGCAAATTGTCAATGAATGCTGACATTGTAATAGTTGTCTCAGTCCATTAACAGCATCAGGCAATCCTGTATCAAGGAATCAAAGGAAAGTCTGCATTTGCTTTGGAGGAACTGTTTCCATAGACATTCTGTGTCTAATCTCCAGAGGAACAAATGTGGTTGACGTAGAATTATCTAATGGTATTTCCTATCTGAGCTCTCGGAGATAAGTCTCCATCTTAATGTTTTGAGATTTGGTTATAATCCTTTGATTCTGTACCCCACCTTCTTTATTTCTTCTCTTTCTCTTAGGTGTATGTGGTTGGCTAGATTAAAGCTATTCCTCAGTTCATTGTATTTTATTATCATTGGTCTGTGCATGCACTCTCTTTCCTCTATTTATATATTAAAATACATGCATACACATAAATGTCCCTGTATTATATACTGTTTTATATGGATGTAGAGGCACATGTACACACATTTTTTTTATCATACTCACACTACTTCTTTATATCATAGAAGAAACTATTCTCATGTGAGTGTTTAATGTATATTTTTATGTGTTCTTGTAAAATGGTAAATTTTGTTTTGTATGGTTGCTATATAATTTTTACAGACTTAAAGAATTTCTTTAATTTTGATCTTAACAGCAATAAAAGGAATAGTGAGTGCCTCAGATTGTAGTAGAGAATAAAAACTTCAAAGCTGATTGAACAATTCAGATAAAAATATAAGTGATATAACTGTGTCACTCTGGCAATAACTCTAAACATTTTCAATAAGGAGATTTTTTACTTCTGTTAGTTGGCATGGTTAAAAGAAATGTCTGTCTGCATTTTATCTTAGTTGAAGTCTTAGGGTAATACGTACTATATAATTGACATAAATCTTGTGATTCTTTCTTTGGAATTACTCAAGAGGCATATTCTAAATGTAATGTCTTCATCTATATTGAAAGGCCATTCTCTGTGCAGAAATCACTCTGCCCTGTGTCCTTAGTGACAGTAGGGGGCATCACCCAAAATATGGCAGCATGGATTTTGCTATTTAGCCTAATGTTCACCTATGTTTGAGGATACAAATTCATCAAAATAGGTCCCTCTAATAAATCACAAGTGTGTTGTCTTGGGGAATAACCAGTTTCAGGTAAATGGACATTTTTGAGACCCTCCTTTAAATATGAATTCAGATATGAATTAACCTACTCTAGACCACCATTTAAAATATATGTAAAGCATAATTTGTAGAAACTTGAATCAGAATCACTTGGCATTCTTTTTATTAATGCAGATTCCAAAATATATTCCAAAACTATAACTTAAAAATATCTTTGGGGAGGCCTGCCCCAGTTCTGCGTGGCCCAGGGACTCAGAGAGAGGTCCACCCTGAGCCCGTGCAGAGAACCACCCTACCCCATGCTGGGGTTCCTTATTCACCAAAGTTGGCTCCACAGCCCACCATCAGGGTACATGTAAGCTTGAGGCTACCACCGCCACGAAACTGGGATATTGCTACTTCTAACAAGGGACAATAGTAAGGACCTGGTAAGATGTCACCAAGGTCCCTGTAGGCCTGGCTGCACCAGAGGTATCTCTACTAGGGTTTCTAACAGTTATCCTGCTGCTGAGGTAACAGGGATTTTTGCATGGGATTGCCTCTCTCTTGTTTCTCCTACTAACAGCCAACTTCTTATGATTACCCCATTAGTCATATAATCTCTC
This sequence comes from Callospermophilus lateralis, assembly GCF_048772815.1. Classification (NCBI taxonomy): domain Eukaryota; kingdom Metazoa; phylum Chordata; class Mammalia; order Rodentia; family Sciuridae; genus Callospermophilus; species Callospermophilus lateralis. The sequence continues at coordinate 27,188,675 of NC_135318.1, read as the reverse complement.
TATATTTTCACATCCTACCTCATAAACATCTCAGAACCCCCAGGAGCCCCCTTTATCTTTAGATACTGGAAACCACTATGCAAACCTGTTGACTATATATGACTATATATAACCAAACTCATCATTTCTGATTATAGCAAGAAAATTGTAAATGTAAAAATAGAAGCTAACTGATCTGTGGCTGCATGTTGGGTACATTGAGTACTGTAATGTTGATATCCCCCTTACAGGTGAGATATTGGTAAGCTGCAGCGACACTATAAGGTAATATGGCAGAAGCTATAATACCTCGGATCTACACTGCAAGAAAGGAAGAGACATAGACATCATGGAAAAACAAGGGAGGAAAGTGCCCCATATAAACCAAGATACTACAACAATATAATCCATAGATAGTGCAGTAGATGAAGTGTCAGAGAAGGAGTTCAGAATATATATATTCCAGTTCAGATCTGGAAATTAAAAAATGACCTAAGTGAGCAGATACAGGCAAAAATTGATTACTCCAAGAAAGAGGTAAGAGAATAAATATAGGCAACCATCCATTGATCACACCAACAAAGAGATAAGAAAGCAAATACAGATAGTAAGTGATTACTTCAAGAAAGAGGTAGAGATTCTGAAAAAAGAACCAAACAGAAATCCGTGAAATGGAATAAACAATAAGCCAAATAAAAAACTCAATGGAAAGCACAACCAACAGAATAGATCACTTGGAAGACAGGCCCTCAGACAATGAAGACAAATATACAATCTTGAAAATAAAGTTGACCTCACAGTGAAGATGGTAAGAAACCATGAACAGAATATCCAAGAATTATGGGATACCATCAAAAGACCAAATTGAAGATTTATTGGGATAGAGGAAGGTTCAGAGATTCAGACCAAAGGAATGTGCAAATTCTTCAAAGAAATAATATCAGAAAATTTCCCAAGCATGAAGAATGAATTGGAAAATCAAATACAAGAGGCCTAAAGGAAACCAAATGTACAAAATTACAACAGATCTACACCAAGACACATTATAATGAAAATGCCTAGCATACAGAATAAGATTAGAATTTTAAAGGCTACAAAAGAGAAAAATCAGATTACATATAAGAGAATACCAATTCAGAGTCAGCAGATTTTTCCACCCAGACCCTCAAAGTCAGTAGACCCTAGAACAACAAAAGCTCTGAAAGATAATGATTGCCAACCAAGAATCTTATATCCATCAAAATTAAGCTTCAGATTTGATGATGAAATTAAAACCTTTCATGATAAACAAAAACTAAAAGAATTTACATCAAGAAAGCCTACAATAAAGAACATTCTTGGCAAAATATTTCACATGGAGGAAATGAAAAACAACAAGAAAAATCTGAAAAGGGAAAAACTACAATAACGGAAAAACCAATCAAAGGAGAAACCAAGTCAAATTAAATACCAAAAGTTAACAAAAAAGACTGAATACAATCATGTCTGAATAATAACCCTGACTGTTAATGGCCTAAAATAACCAATCAAAAGACATAGACTGATAGATTGAATTTTTATAAAAGACCCAACAGTATTCTGGCTTCAAGAGACTCATTTCATAGGAAAAGAAGTCCACAGAATAAAAATGAAAGGTTGGGATAAAATATACCATTCACATGATCTGTGTAAACAAGCCAGGGTTTCAATCCTCATATCAAATAAAGTAGACTTCAAGCCAAAGTTAATCAAAAGGAATAAAGATGTACATTTCATACTGCTTAAGGGAACCATACATCAACAGGACATAACAGTTATAAATATATATGCCCTAAACAACCGAGCATCTATATTCATCAATCAAACTCTTCTCAAGTTCAAGAGTCAAATAGACCATAACACAATAATTCTGGGTAACTTTAACACATCTAGTTAACCACTGGATAGATCTTCCAAACAAAAACTAAACAAAGAAACTATAGAACTCAATAATACAATTAAAAACTTTGACTTAACTGACATATATAGAATATATTATCCATCAATGAGTGAATACACTTTCTTCTCAGCAGTACATGGATCCTTCTCTAAAATAGACCATATTTTATGCCCCAAAGCAACTTAGTAAATACGAAAAAGTAGAGATACTACCCTGCATTCTATCAGACCACAATGGAATGAAATTAGAAATCAATGATATAATAAAAAATAAAAGCTACTCCAACACCTGGAGACTAAATAATATACTGTTGAATGAAAAATGGGTTGCGAAAGTCATCAAGAAGGAGATTAAAAAATTCTTAGAGGTAAATGAGAACACTGATTCAACATATCAAAATCTCTAGAACACTTTGAAGGCAGTACTAAGAGGAAAGTTCATTGTATGTAGTTCATTCCTTCAAAGAAGAAAAATTCAATAAATAAATGACCAAACATTGTATCTCAAAGCCCTAGGGAAAAAAAAGAACAAATCAACCTCAAAAGCAGTAGAAGATAGAAAATAATTAAAGTCAGCTGAGAATTAATGAAATTGAAACAAAAGAAACAATTGAAAAAATTGACAAGACAAAAAGTCACTTCTTTGGAAAAATAAATAAAATTTATAAATTCTTAGCCTCAATAAGAAAGAGAAGAAGAGAGAAAACTCAAATTATTATCACACTTTACGAAAAAAGAAATGTAATGATGAACACTACAGGAATACAGAAGATAATTAGAAATTATTTTGAAAATTTGTACTCAAATAAATTAAAAAATATTAAAGGAATTGTCAAATTTCTAGAGGCATATGATATCCCCAAGCTAAATCAGAATGATATACATCACTTAAACAGATTAATTTCAAGCAAGGAAATAGAGGACGCCATCAGAAACCTACCAACCAAGAAAAGCCCAGGACCCGATGGACACCCAGCTGAGTCCTACAAAATCTTTAAAAAGAACTATTAACAATACTCCTCAAACTATTTCATGAAATAGAAAAAGAGGGAACATTTCCAAACTCATTCTATGAGGTCAATATCACCCTGATTCCCAAACCAGACAGACACATCAAAGATAGAAAACTTCAAACCAATACCTCTAATGAATATACCTGTAAAATTCTCAATAAAATTCTGGCAAATTGAATACAATAACATATCAAAAAGATAATGCACCATGATTCATCTGGGATTCATCCCAGTTATGCAAGGTTGGTTCAACATATGGAAATCAATAATTGTAATTCACCACATGACTAGACTCAAAGATAAAAATCATATGATCATCTCAATAGGTGCAAGGAAAGTATTTGACAAAATACAGCACTGCTTTATGTTCGAAACACTAGAAAAACTAGGAATATCAGGAACATATCTCAACATTGTAAAAGCAATCTATGCTAAGCCCCAGGCCAACATCATTCTAAATGGAGAAAAATTGAAATCATTCCTTATAAAAACTGGAACAAGACAGTAATGCCCTCTTTCACCACTTCTGTTTAATGTAAGTTCTTGAAACTCTAGCCAAAACAATTAGATAGGGAAAAAAAAAGAACTCAAATTAGCACTATTTGCTGATGATATGATTCTATATCTAGAAGACCCCCAAAATCCCACTAGAAACTTTTGAGAACTAATAAAAGAATTCATCAAAGTAGCAGGATATAAAATCAACACCCATAAATCAAAGGCATTTCTGTACATCAGTGACAAATACTCAGAATGAAAAACTAGGAAAACCACCCCTTTTATACTAGCCTCAAAAAAAAGAAAAAAAAAACAGAAAAAGAAAAAAAAAAAAAAAAGAACACTTTGGGAATCACCTTAACAAAATAGGTGAAAGATCTCTATGATCAAAACTACAGAATGCTAAAGAAAGAAGTTAAAGAAGACTTTAGAAGATGGAAAGATATTCACAGATAGGCAAAATTAATATTGTGAAAATGACTATACTACCAAAAGCACTATATAGATTCAATGCAATTCCAATCAAAATCTCAATGACATTCCACACAGAAGTAGAAAAAATAATCATGAAATTCATCTGGAAAAATAAATAAATAAAAATACCCAGAATAACCAAAGCAATCCTTAGCAAGAAGAATGAAGCAGGTGGCATTACTATTCCAAACCTTAAACAATACTACAGAGCAATAGTCACAAAACAGCATGGTATTCGCACCAAAAGAGACCTGTATACCAATGGTACAGAATAGAGGACACATAGACAAACCCACATTATTAGAGATATCTCATATTAGGCAAAGGCACCAAAAATATATATTGGAGAAAAGATAACCTCTTCAATAAATGTTGCTGGGAAAAGTGGAAATCCACATGTAACAAAATGAAATTAAACTTCTGTCTCTCACCATGCACAAAACTCAATTCAAAGAGTATCAAGAAGCTAGGAATTAAACCAGAGACCTTGTGCCTAATAGAAGAAAAAGTAGGCCCTAATCATCATCATGTCAGATTAGGCCCCACCTTCCTTAATAAGACTCCCATAACACAATAATTAAAATTAAGAATCAATAAACGGGATGGATTCAAATTAAAAAGCTTCTTCTCAGCAAAAGAAACAATCAGTGAAGTAAATAGAGAGCCTATAGAATGGAAGCAAATCTTTACCACAAGCATAGCATATAGAGCACTAATCTCTAGGATATATAAAGCACTGAAAAATCTTAACACACACACACACACACACACACAAACACACACACACAAAAAATAAATTAAAAAAAACACAAATAACCCAGTCAATAAATGGGCCAAGGACTGAACAGAAACTTTTCAGAAGATGATATACAATCTACAAATATATGAAAAAATGTTCAACATATCTAGCAATTAGAGAAATGCAAATCAAAACTACTCTAACATTTTATCTCACTCCAGTCAGAATGGCAGCTATTAAGAATACAAACAACAATAAATATTGGTAAGGATGTGGGGGGAAAGGCACACTCATACATAGCTGGTGGGACTGCAAATCAGTGCAGCCAATATAGAAAGCAGTGTGGAAATTCCTTAGAAAACTTGGAATGGAACTACATGTGACCCAGCTATCCCACTCTTTGGTCTATACTCAATGGACTTAAAAACAGCATATTACAGGGACACAGCTACATCAATGTTTGTAGCAGCACAATTTACAGTGGCTAAATTGTGGAACCAACCCAGATGCCCTTCAGTAGATGATTGGATAGGGAACTTTGGTACATATACATAATGGAATATTATTCAGCAATAAAAGAGAATAAAATCATGGCACTTGCAGGTAAATTGATAGAGTTGGAGAATATAATGCTAAGTGAAGTGAGCCAATCCCAGAAAACCAACCCTGAATGTTTTCTTTGATATGAGGATGCTGACTCATAATGATGATGGGGCAGTTTGGGGGAGGGTGGAGCACGGGAGGAATGGAAAAACTTTAGATAGCACAAAGAGGAGGGAGAAGAAGTGGAGGGGTTAGGGGTGTAGGAAAGACAGTGGAGTGAGTTAGACATCATTAACCTAAGTACATGTATGAAGACATGAATGGTGTGAAAATACTTTGTGTACAACCAGTGACTTCAAAAATTGTGCTCTATATATGTAATATGAAATGAATTTCATTCAGAAGTCATATATAACAAATTAGAATAAATAAATAATTCAATTTAAAAAGTCACCAACCATTCTTCAACATAAAACTAATATTTCCTAGTTTTGTTCTCAAGCATATATTTTAAAAAGTCATCCCTTTCAATATATACCATTGTGATAGTTAATTTGATCTTAGCCAAATGCACTTGTAGGGCTTACCAATTTTATGTTAAATGCCCCACACATGTCAGATCTAGAAGTACACATGTATGCCAACACAGTCTTCCCTATTTCAGTATGGACATACACTGATGGCATTTAAAAAAATATTGTAATTTGTTATATATGAAAGCAGAATGCATTACAACTTTATTACATATATAGAGCTCAATTTTTCATATCTCTGCTTGTATACAAGTTTATTCACACTATTCATGCCTTCTTCATACATGTACTTAGGGTAATGATGTCCATCTCATTTCACCATCTTTTTGTTTTACCCCCTTGCCCCCTTTCTCCTGCTCCCTCCCCTTTGCCCTATCTAGAGTTTGTCTAATCTTCCCATGACCCCCCTCCCAACCCCACTATGAATCAGTCTCCTTATATCAGAGAAATCATTTGGTATTTGATTTTTTTGGGATTGGTATTTTGATGGACACACTAAGTTCTAGTTGACCATGATCATTATTTTTCACATTCAACTCATCACTATAAGGTTCCTAGAATTACTCCAAAATCTAATCTTTTTTTTTTTTGTTAATTACCAGAGCAGATATCCTTATAAATCTAATAACATTATAACAACTAAAAATGATTTAAGGTTAGCCCATTTCTTTTTACTTCAAGATTTAGAGTCATCTAACTTTGTAGGAGCCCTGGTTTCTTTCACTGAAGAATAATACAAGGGTCTTAGGTGCAAGCTGTGCCTATGAGATGACTTCACTTGGATGACATTTGGTATAAGGGTGAAAACAGTTATCTTGACCTTGTTAAAGTCATAGGGTCGGGTTTGAGTTCTCACTTTAATCCCAACTGTACTTTTTTATTTTTTTATGAGTTCTGTTATCAGTTTTAAAACTCCATCTCTTTTCCTGTTTGAGCTACCTCTTATTTCTAATCCCATCTGAGAAAGAATAATGTACATTGCCATATGTTCTCATACCAAATGTGCATTTAAAACAGGTTGACCAAGGTTTTGGGAACTATAACTTCTGAGTTTTTAAAATATATAATTGTCATGTTTTCTTTTGTGTCCTTCAACTCAAGATTGATTGGTTTTGCACCAAGTTTGAATGATCCTTCTTTTGCATTACTTGAATATAGCACCAAAATGTCAAAAAGAAAATACATTTTATTCTTACCACAAAGAAAATATTGAGAATTATTACTATTGTAAAATAGAGTCTGCATCTACCTAGAACTCACAATAAGGGAAAAATAATATTAAATTTGAATATCCTGGTAAGATCAGTAAGGATATTTATTTTGTTAAAATGAAAAACTATATTAAGAAATACATACATAGAAAATGTACATTACCACAATCTTTGTACTTATTTATGCATATTTAAACATATCTGGTATGATTTGTTTTCTTTGTAGAAATAAAATATATTGAAATGAAAAAAAGAAAAGAAAAAAATATCTTTGGACATGATTTAGTATTTTAAATAAGCTTTCCAGGTTATTCAAGTACACTATAAAATTGAGGAACACTGGTTTAGATAAACATATGAAATGATCAGGAAAGCAATTTGCTTTCCAGATAAAGAGAAATAAATTGGGTTATTGGTTGATTTTTTTTTAAACATATAAGTGGTGGAATTTTTCCCATAGACCCATAAGCATCAAAAGGAATAAAACCAAAGAAATTCAATGCTTTATGCTTAACAAGTATGCATGATCAATCACTTTCTGAGGCAGGCAAACTTTAAGTTAAATATATGCACAAACAGCCCATGTTTTGGAAATCAGAGAGTAAGAAAGTCTTCAATTTTAAAATATTTTCTTTTAAAAATTATTTGATATTTTTGTTAAATAAAAATAAAGCACTTATAAATTTAGAATAATTTGAACTTATATCAAATGCTTAAAAATTATTGAAGAAAGTCTTTCATATCTTCAATTATTATTTTAGTTCTCTATGTAACTACTATTAAGTTTTTTTGTTCCCTGTGTAACCACTATTGAGTTTCTTATGATTCATCCCAGGGAAATAAGTTGCATAATCTTTGAATACACATTTGTGTTTGTGTGTGTGTGTGTGAATACAGAACCATATTTATTTATATAATGTTTTAAAAACAGCTTTATTGTGTTATAATTACATACCATAAAATTCATCCATTATAAGTATACAATGAGATGATGTTAGTTGGCTTATAAAATTATACACCTATTACCAGGGCCCAATTTTTAAAAAGTTTCCATCTGCCTCAAATGTTCTCTTACTCTCATTTTCAGTTTAAAAACCCTCTCCATATAGCCCTTGGAATACTGAAACCAATTATTTGCCTTTTGTCTTCATAAATTTGTCTTTTCTAGATCTCCTGTATTTTTTGGAACATAAATATGTACTCTTTTTTTATGTGACTTCTTTCAATTGTTGTAAAAATATGGTTAGCTGATTTTTTAAAAATATTGAGCATTATTCTATTATATGGAGATACACATCATTTAATGCACAAATTCATAATGAGTTATTTCTACTTTTGGACTGTTATTAATATTGCTGCTATGAACAGTAGTGTACATGCCTTTGTATAAACATGTTTTGATTTTTCTTTGCAAAGATACATAATCATATTTACACTAAAAAGAACACTTAAAGTCCAACATTGAGTATACTTGTTTTAATATTAAGAAATTTGTTTCTTGGGGCTAATATGCCTCAGACATTGTTTTAGTTCTTGCCATACAGCAATGAAGGAAATAAAACAGACAAAATTCTGTCCTCATAAGTTTTCCTTTAAAAAAATTATAAAACAAAACACCTATTTATTCATTCATATTCTGAAGATCAGACATATGAGTGAGCTTGGCTGGGTTCCCTGCTGAGGTTTTCCTCGCAGGGTCAACATCAAAGTGTCAGATCACTAAGCTCTTGTTTGGAGGTCATGGGGAAGAATCCACTTTCAGAGTCGTTTGGGTTATCAGCCAAAGCAGTTTCTTTAAGGTTATAAAAAGGTGTTATGGTTTAGATATGTGATGTTCCCCAAAAGCTCATGTGTGAGATATGTAAGAATGTGTAGAGGTGAAATTTATGGGTTATGAGAGTCTTGGTATAATCAGGATATGACTGGAGGAGGTTGGGGGTGTGCCCTTGTGGTTTGTATTTTGACCTTGTGGAGGAGCACAGCACTCTCCCTCTGCTTCCTAGTGCCATGTTCCCAACTGCTTTCCTCTGCCACACTTTTTCACCATGATGTTCCGCCTCACTTTGGACCCCAAAGAATGAAGTTGGCTGTCTAGGGACTGTGATCTCAAACTGTGAGCCCCCCAATAATCTTTTCCTTCTCTAGAATTCTTCTTGTCAGGTTTGTTGGTCACAGGAGTGAAAAAGCTGACTAAAACATAGGAGCCACCTTTTCTCTCCTGACCATTAGCCTCCCACATTCCTTCTCACGGGGCCCCTCCACCACCAAACCAACAAGAGTGCATCACATCCTTGTCGTGCTGATGCTCATAAAGCTTCCTTTTTGGTGTGGGGAACTAATAATGAATTAAATATCTAACTAATTCACATTGTATTTTTTAAAAATTGAACATTATTGAGAAAAATAAAACCAAGAATTGGTAATGAGAAGTGGGTGATTGGGAAGACTGTAGTGGTGTTTGCAAATTTAAATTATTATGAACATCAAGGAAAAAAACGTAACTTTATAAAAAAACCACATTTGTCTGTAATTCTTGTGGAAGAAAGATTACATTTAATTTATCACATAAAATACAAATTTAATGATTTTTGAATAATTATTTTATTATTTCGTTCTCAAAGTGATTCCATTTCTACATGTACTTAATCTATTACATTAAATGCATAGTGTTAAGTGGGGTGAAAAAAAAAACAAAGAAAACAAAGATGAAAGCAAAGATAATCAATAAATATAGATACTGAATGTGAACTATGCTGGAATTCCCCTGTTTGATGAATTACAAATTTACTCAAAACTTTCCAAAAGTTAATTGAACAATTTGCTTACAGCACCTTTTGAAAATTTTCTACTGCCTCATTATAATTATGTGCCCAACAGTATGAATATCACCTAGAGAGTACTTAGTTTTCTTTATTTTTTGAGAATATTCAGCCTGCCTAGTGAATTTCTTCATTTACAGCTTCAAACTTCTCCCAGAGGGAAATATGAGAATTTCCTCTATTTGAAGAAAGCAAATGGAAAGATTTTTGCAAATTTTTTTATTTGCAATCCAAAACAAAATATTTTAAACAACCTCTGGTAATGTTTATCATTTCCTTATTTTAAAACAAAGTATATTTTTATAATCACAAATTGTAGTTGAGTTGTTAAATATTTATAAAATAAAGAACTTTGAAGAGAATGAGAGTAGAATGTATATATCACTCCTCAGAGACACAGCTGCTAATGCCTAATCAGTTTCATCTAATCTTTGATCTAGATATAATTTGCAAGGCTTCTGTATTAGTAAATATTTAATTTTGTGGTCTACCATGCAACTCAACATTCAAAACACAAGATTTTACTCAAAGTTAGAATAATTCCTTCTAAACACTTTATTACCTATATCCTATATCTCTTTGCTAGACCATTAGTAGTAAGAAGCTATCAAGCAAGGGGCTATATAGAAAGAACATTTGCATAGATAAAGGCAGTACATTAGAATATATATTAAATTGTAATTAAATTTTAAGTATATGAGAAAGGAGTTGAGGAGAGGTACAGGAGATTAAAATCAGCCTTTGGGAATGTTCCTTAGACATGTCATCAAAACCTAGGCAGTACATTTCTTGAAGTAGATTACAGATTAGTGGCTGAGGAATTAAAACAAAGTGGTAGAGGTTTAGAAAGTTAAAAGTGTCAAAATTATGGAAATTCTCAGAATCAAAAACCTTGTGAGAGGGCAAGGAATCTCTAGAGATGGGTTTATTCTGGACCACGTCCAGATTATTGGAGAATTTAAGTACACAGCTATTGATTAACAAAAACTTCACTTTGAAAATTCATCTGGGTCATTTGACATTTAAAATAACTGATATTCAAAAGACAATGATGTCTCTTCACTCCTTCTTCCCCTGCCTCTTGCCCCACCCCACAAAGTATCAGGAACCATAGTTTGATTATTTACCATAAGGTAAAATTCAAAAATATTTGTGGAACCAGAGTAAATTTTTTGTTCATAAAATCTGTCAATATCAGTGTCTGTGCACAAACACAAAATACTAGAAACTGCTACCATACCTTAGAAAAGCTAATTTGTATAAAAACACTAATTTACATTGTTCTGTATTTGGAATTCAGAAAGCTGTTTATGATCTGCAATAAGCCAAGTAAAGACAATAGCTTATTTCTAAAAGTTGGCATATATATAATAACTGCTTAGAACTGAGAATATATCTTCTATTGTAAGTAGAGGCTTTTAATCATGGTTAGTAAATAAGAATAATCACCTAAAATATTAAATGGGAAGTACGTTACAACAGTCCTTTGAACAATATGCCATTAATATTACTAAGTCAATTTCTTCTTCCTGTTTTCATACTTGTATCTCACTGGAGATTGTGCACATTTAGCACAAAATGATGGAGCTGGGAGCAAACTTCATGGATCAGCAAAGCTTTAAGTTAGTGGTGGAGTCATGCATCTGGTGGATCCACTTTCCTGATGAAAAATGAGCCACTGGCCAAAGAAGGAATCTGTGCTTATGTATGCTACACTGAGAGGTGACTTAATTATTGATAAAACTGTCAGTTTGGCCATTCAGGAAACATATTTGTGAGAATTTGAAATTTGTTTTTACTGGGCAATGTTTTTACTTGGGAAAGAAAGAAGGGCAAGGGGATCAGTGTTCAGTGCTTATCTCTTTCCCTTTAGGGTCCCATTGTACTGTCACTGGGAAAGGATTTATTTGGGGAAGGATCAATGTTTGGCTTTCTCTCAGAGACTATCATTTTAGGCTTGATGGATATTTCCTTCCCAGGGATTGTCTTGTCCCTGGGTCATGTTTGCTTCTTTCCCAGGTATTGTCTTGTCACTAGAAAAGGATGTATTGGGAAAGGATCAATGTTATCCATGTGTTGCCTTCTCCCTCAATCCCTCTTCCCAGGCCACAGTATTTGGGGGTTTGTCATTTTTCATATCTTACACAAAGAATCCTTGGTCAGAAGGAGATATTTTTCCTTGAGAGCTGATCTTTTCTTTGAAGACTTGCCAACCTCTTGCAAATGCTTTCAGGGAAATTGTTGCTTCTAAAACTTTTGACTTCACCCATCGCTTTAAGCCTACCTCTTTTCTTGCCTATTAGAGATAGGCAGGAAAAAAAAAATCTTCTTGCGTCTAGGGTGTTAAAGTTCATTTGTAAATATGAGCTAGTTCTAAATAATAATGATGACGTGGCCTGGACCACGTCTTTACTGATGAGTGCAAACATACCTGGTAATATTATCTAGCTGATGGGTGGGAAAGAGTATCACTGAATAAAAACAGTGAATGCCTCAATACAAATTGGCTTCAAGATTAACAAAGCTAGGAAAAGAGCAGAAAAGAATGGAAAGGCTTCATTTGTCTTCATCACTGCTGCTAAACTGACAGAGAAAAATCAAAAAAGTTTTAGTTATTTTCTCCAAATTACAAACACCATTGTTATTGCTCTGAGTGTGTGTATTTGTAAGGCAAGCTATGTTTAAATTGAAGGGAGATATATGGATGAATATTTGTATGTATTTTTTTATGTACATGAGGGATACTTGGGGGAGGCAATAAAGAGTAGCAGTAGTACTTGTTTTGTATTATTATTGTAAAATATACTTCAAAGTTTTGAAATATAGTATATTATAAAGCCTATTGATTTATTTTCTGATTATTAGTATCTTACCGAAAAAGCAAGAATGATCTCATAAAACATTTATATCATATAATTTTCAGTGAACTGTGATATAAATTGCTCCATAATTGACATAACTGTAGTTTTTTTCCATTTGTCTAACAAATCATGGGTCTACTAGTTGACTTTTAAATTATCACAGAAACTAGATTTATCCCCAAAGTTTTCTAATGAAAAATATTTTAAACCATCTAGATGAAATGCCAAAGGTGAACCTAGGACAAATACAGAATGAGATTGTGAGGCACCCCAGGTCAGGTTGGTATTTACCTTAGCTCCTGAATTCTGCTTTTATATTCAGCTAGAGTGAACAGGTATTTATTGATTGACATAAATGCCCAAGGCATGAATCTGTGAGCCCATGAAGGTCGTTTCCTAATTGTTTAGGGTACATATGTATTTAGGGAAGTCAGAGTTTGACATTATGCTTAGATGGTTCATGGAGTGTATCTTCCTCTGTCAAACAAAATTGAAAGTTTTTGTACTGGCTTAAGGCAAGGGACACTAACTTAAAGCCAGGGAGTAAATTGAAAGAAGCATAGAATTTCAAATTAGGCTGAAAAACATTCACCAGATGTGTGACATTAAGTAGTTATTCTAAAACTCAATGTCTCATTGACTTCATAATACCTTGTGAAGGTTATGGAGACAACATATAGGCAATTCCTGTGGCTCCATAAATTTAATTCCTTTGCTTTCTCCTTGCCCTGGTACTATACCTTGTGTCATTTAGCTAGCAACTCTGTCCTTAAGAAAATTTTTCTTACTAATGATTATAATATTTATCACAACTGAAAGTCTCTCCACAGTTCCTCAAACTTTAGGACAGTTATCATCTCTTTTTTTTTGGTAGTCAAGATAATTTTTTATGGAAGACAGTATTTGGTGGAGGATTCCTGCTCCAAACGAAAGAGTCAGGTTATTTTCCTGGTTGTTAATTTCTACTTAGTATCAGCCCACAATGTCACCAGCAGCACATCAGTGCACCTTTTCTAAAAGAAACATATTAACTGTATTTCTGGAGATACAGGTTCCCTGACTCATTTGAAAAAAGGTGGTATATTAAGTCCTGTTATGTATAAGTCACTGCCGGATATAAGGAGCACAAACATAAAGATCCTGTGTGCTGTCCAAGGCATTCATAACTAAAGATCTGCTGCATAGAAATTATAATGCAACATAATACAATGTTTACAATATGATAGGTGTGTGTGTTGAAATGTGCTTAAGAGGGTTCATATAAGGGATAAAATTTAAACTCCTAATTAAGCTAGAGTTTGCTTTTCAAAGACTGGGTTGGGGTAGGTGAGATAATTGGGTTTTAGTCAAAGGTAAGAAATGACACATAGAAAGGTAAGGAGCCAGGGAGGAGTCTAGCATTTCCTAGGAATGATGATTTTATCATCAGGGGAGGCTAGGATGTGTGGGGGAGAATAGCAGAAGATCAGATTTCACAAATAGGCTGTAGCTTCAACATGACAGGGAGTCTATTGAAACTTTTATATCGGAATATTTATTTGATTGGATGTGCATTTTATAAACAGTATTTTAGAGGCTGTGCTCATGGAAGATAAATTGTAAGGAGTCAAAGTTGAAGTTAGAGGGTCCACTTTATGGGCTTATGCAATAATCTCCAGGCAAAAGATAACCAGGCTGGCAGATGTCTGAAAAGAAAGACCCAGGTGTGGGGTGGTGATTGTCCACAGTGATTAAGATCATGCACTTGAGAAGCATACTACTTAGGTAATATGATCAAATTTTCTCATTCAGAAAATAGAGATTATGCTACTTAGCCTACAGAGTTATAGGAAAAGTTGAGCAAAATTATAAAAAAGTACTTAGTAAGGAGAATATAATGCATTTTCAATAATTCATATTTATGTAATAGTATAGAATGCCATTTAATACTTGAATAGAGAGAAAGAGAATGAGGAAAAAGAAATGGCCAAGGTATCTATTACTTCCTTGTAGAAAAGCAGGTTTGGTGGAGATGATTTTGGGTGTATTTATTTTGAATTGCCTTTGGGATAATCAGGTGGAATTGTCTGTAGACAAACAGAATGCACAAGAGAGATCCTAGGGCATGTCCTTGAAGAGAACTTATTATTCTTCCATTCTTTGTCTTCCATTAAGAGGAATGAGCTTCTGTCCCCTGACCCCCTGGTGCAGGGGTTTAAATTGAAGGCTTCTAGCATAGTGGACAAGAGCTCTACCACTGAGCTACACCCCAGCCGGGGACTTCCACTTTTGAGAGAACAATAATAGAAAAGCACATCAGCCATATCTATATATCTTTTCTCCTTCTGCCATGTAGAAAGGATGGACATATTGGAATCCAGAAAGATTCTTCTCCTTTTTCTCCCCATTTTTTTCTCTTTCAGTCTTTCTTCTCACTCTCTCCTTTTCTCCCATACCTTACTTTTCTCTTTCTGGCATTGATCCACATGTGCTAGACTTAGGGCTGTCTCCTATGGTTTCATTAGGTCCTTATCCGGGCAGGTCTCAGCCTCCTGCATAAGGGGATTCCTGGGGTCTGTTGTTGCTCTATTTGGAACTGAACAAGTTAATTTATTTCAAGGTGAAGACAATAGGAAACCCAGCTTGAATACTTCCACAAGTATGGCAAGATACTTCCACATTCTAACTTAACCTCAAATTTCATTAAGAGTTTGCTCCTTATGTAACTCCTAGAGATATCTTCTCTGTTTTTTTTTTTGTTTGTTTGTTTTGTTTTGTTTTTCAGAACTCAAAGAGAAAAGTCGAGATTTAATACCTGAAGTTCCCAAAGAAGCATTGATTTAGAAGTCATCAGTGTAAATATGGAAAAGGAAGAAGTTAAAGGTATGGATGAAGTTACCCAAAGAGAAATTTAGAAACTGAAAAGAGGATGAAAGCAAAGTGGATGGATGAGTGTCAGGGATACACAAGAACTGAGAAAGAAAACAGTCCTCTGTCATCACAGCCAGTTGGTGCAGGATCTTTCTGGTTTAAAACAAAACAGAAATAAAGCAGCACTAGCATGTCTCCTTGATGAAAAGTCTATCATGATAACACCTAATCCCTCATTATCTCAATGCATGTTAAAAGAAAAGGTCCCAAGCAGAGAGGGGGTGTTGTGGTGAGTGGTAGTACCACTGGATTTGGGGTGGATAAAGGGGGCTATCAGAGTATCATATCGCATCAAGAGCAGGCACATCTATCCTGACATGATGGTGCCAACCTAAAATCCCAGAAACTAGGGAGGCTGAGGTAGGGGGACACCATAGTTTGAGGCCAGCCTGGCAACTTAGTAAAGCTCTAAACAACTTAGGGATACCTTATTTCAATATAAAAAAATAAATAAAACTGGGGTGTAACTCAGGGGTAAAGTGTCCCTGGGGGTTAATCCCTAGTTTAAAAAAAAAAGGAATGGGGGGGTGAAAAAGAAGAAGAGAAAGAAGAAGAACAGCAGGTGCACCTCAGCTGTAGACTGATTGCCTGTTCTACAGGATTTATGAATCTTGTTGAACTTTTTAAAATAAATCTTGTCCTGATTTAAGCCTCAGGACAGCCTCGCAGTCAGCATTACATTTACCAGGTACAGGTACAGAATGGGCACTTGCTATTTCATTAGATGAATATAGTAAAAAAACATGATCATGATCATGGAAATGTAAATCATAACCATACAAAACAGATTTTGAAGACAAAATGGAAGAAATGGCAGGTAATGACAGTGGAAAAAGTGGGTTGATTCTAGAGCTGCTAGTAGACAGGTTGTGAAATCTTGTTATTAAATCGATTTATGTTAAATGTAAATAAAATAAATCAATGCATAGTTTTTGATAAAGTCAAATTGCTAGACATCCTGAACCCTGCAGGATAGCCAAACTGAGAGACAAACTGATATGGAAGCATCGCTTCAAAAGACATAGCATATGTATTTTAGGAAAATAAGTGTATCTTCAAGCATTTTATTAAGACAGAAATTAGGAAGTATAGAAAATAAAACTGCCAATCTAACAGTAAATTTTCTGAGAAGTAGAAAGAGAGCAATAAAACTCTGAAATGTGTATGGTACCCAACCATATGGAATCATCAAAGCATCTCATTTGTCATTTACCTAATGTCACATCCATTTTTGTGTAACTTGGGACATGAAGAAGAACCTGATATATTTTAAGTTTTCACAGATAATTTGCATTCTCCTCAGGAATATGAAAGATGTGAATGGCATAAAAATTTAGTGACTATTAGAAACATAATAATCACTCCAAACAAATTATTAAAGGAGTATCATTATTGTGTAACCTACTCTAGCCACTAAACAAAGTACCTCACTTGTATCATTCAAACTGATTTAAAGCAATCTTTTGAGTAGAAGATATTATTTCCCACATTGCAGAGGAGGAAATCAATGTTAAGTAAATTGTTGAAAGTTTTACAAATAAGAAGAAGCAAAGTAACTATGTCACTGAACTTTTAAAACCACATTCTTTGTCTCCCACTTGATAACTCATACAAATTCCTTTCACAAAATGAACAATTGTGACAAAGTTAAAAATAATGGATTATTCAATCAAGAAAAACAGAATAGTGCATAATAATTATGGATAAATGGTGAGTTAGAGCTACTGACCTGCTGATCTAACGGTTTTAGAGTGTCATGAATTTCTCTCCCCTGCAAGCTCTCAAATGCACACTTCTGCTAAAACATGCTTGATGAACATGAAACAGATTCATAAACCTCAGGAATTCTATAGGCAGACAGAAAGAAACAATGAAAATGAGTAAAATAAATGAATTTATGTCAACTCACCAAGAAGGGGATGATCCACTGGGCCAGCTGACTCTGGGTATAAACATCTGAATTTAGAATTATTAATGTTGGAGGTCAGATGATAGCATGCCATGAGTTTTCCTTCACTGAGATGGACTGACTATAGAATATTGGAGGTCGTGGTGTCACAGACCTTGTGGCAAGTTCTATAGAAGGATATTTGATAGTATGTGCTTAGGGTGTGAGTGACAGCTATAGGCAGTGAATGTCCAATCACTTCTTATTGATAGCTGAATGCCAGCAATGACAAACCGAGCACAACAGGCTACTACTTCACCACCAAGATAGGAAGTTAAAAAACAACGCCTTACAGGCATTATTTATTCTCCAGGGATTTATTAGGCATGATGAAGACAGTCAGTCAGTAATTTTTCAGCCTTTTCGTTTCAGGAGGAGGTAATGAATTTTAATTAGTGAAGAAGACAGCTTTTCACTAAGGAGAAGAAACTGAAGAAAACAAGAGCATCATTGTGCACTGAGGATAATGGTAAAGCACGTAATGTCCCTTATTAGGCTGAATTGATGGGCAAAATTCTTTCCCTTCTGCTGTTTTATAATGTACAAATAAAAACAAAAACTAGAAAACTGTTCTATAGATAGTGAGAAGGATGGAAAGTGCCACTAAAGTTGATGAACAGATTTTTCTAAATCACAAAGTATGGAAGACACCGATCATCACTCTTAAGCAATTGTAATTGAAGGTGACACATATTCAACAATATTTGTTCTGCTTACTGAACATTCCGGCAGTCCTCTTTATCCTAGAGAACTGATAGGATTTGACTATAAGAGACAGGAATTTCTCCACCCACCCCAATTGTTTTAATTGGCTCCAAATGCCCTTGCATTCACTCTCTGGGAGGATTTGGAGAGGGAAGCAGACACAAAGGTGAGATATGATTGGCTCATTGTTAGCCAAGTCTTTTTCTCCACCTGCTAATGTAGCATTTGTGTGCACGAGCACAAACACATGTGCACAGAAGCATATAGAAGAATAATATTACAGTATTTTGAGACCAAAAGTTGATTTTGATTTGGTTTTTGAAGGATCCTTCATGTAGTGGATAATAAGATAACTTCTTATGGCAGTGCTCAAATATATTGATGGTCCTTGCAACAATTTTCTTGAGGACCCTGAGCCTCTGAGTAAAAGCTGCCTTTGCTAATGGAGTTTTCACCCTGGGAGCAGACCATGTCCATAAACTAATTGAAGTCTGCTGACTCTAAGTATAGCACAGCATGTATAGCTTTGCTTTAATGCACTGATATAAATTCACATGCAAATGCTGGATTTGAATTATGACCGAGATTTTTTTTTCTTTTTTTTCTTTTTTTTTTTTTAGTGATGCCATTTGAAGAGTCTGGTGGATTTCCTGTGCATTTGTAGCCTCTATAGTGAGCATCTGGCTAATCTAAATGAGAAGACTGAATACTCCTTGATAGACCCATAAAAGATGAGACTTCTTTGCCTTCAGGGGCAGCCTGACAAACTTAGGCCTCTAGCCTATGTCACTGATATTACCTGAACAGCAAAGTTAAACTTGGTACTTCAGGGTTCTACAGGAGGCAGAGGATTCTCTTCCATCCCTTTTTCTACTCTATAAACTTCAGTGTGCACTGCCAGAGAAAAAAAAGAGCTGTATGTTTTTCTATATGGAATAGGGACCTTCGGTTCCATACCAATCATACTAAGTTTTGACATTGATGATGTAGGAGGTAATGACAAAACTCATTTGATAATTTTACATAAACTTTATTGCCTCTAATGCTCTCTTAGATTAGCCTAATAGAAACTGCTCTTAGAAATTAAGAAATTAGTCTTTAAAAACTAAAACAATAAATTAGTGGTTTCCTTGCTTCCTCTCTCCCTCCCTTCTTCCCTTCCCCCCGACCTCTTTCTTTCTTCCTGATACTGGAGATTGAACCTAGGGGGAATCTACAAGTAAACTACATCCCCAACTCTTTTTAAATTTTATATTGAGATAAAGTTACCCAATCTGGCCTTAAACTTGTGATCCTACTGTTTCAGCCTCCTGAGTCGCTGGGATCACAGACTTGGGCCTCCATGCCCAGCCTAGACTAGTGATTTTGAAGTTATAGTTCAAAGTTCACTGGTGAGCCAAGAAGGCCTCCATGATACCTTAGATATTTATTCAAAATCACAAAACTCTTTTTTTATTATTTAAACATACACACATATAGTATCCAAAGTGTACAATTCCATTTACACCTTTTGGGAGTTAAGACAAAGGGCTACCTCCTTTGGATACTAAAAGTTGGTGGGCATAAATGAATATTAGATTATTAATAGAATCTGAGGAGATGGTGGAGATGGTGTTATGGTTTCTCTTGATTGTCAAATTGATTGATTTGAGAGATGCTTGGGAAATTAGTAAAGCATACTTCTTGGTACTTCTGTGAGGATATTTCCAGAGATGATTGGAATGGTGTTGATTAGCAAATTGGGTGGGGAAGATCTTCCCTGAATGACAGTGGCAACTTGCAAAGCCTGGAGACCCAGATGGAATTAAAATGGAAAAAAAGGAGGAAGCCCACCAGAGCACACCAGCTGAATTCTTGAGTAGGTACCATTTTTGCTGCTGCCGTTGTTGTCCATACCTATCGACTCCTGCTTCTTCAGTCTTTGAATGTAAACTCCCACCAGTGAATTTTCAGGGATCTATCAAGCCTTTAGTCTTGAATTGGGGCCACATCATTGGTTCTGTTCCTGGATAGTAACCTATTATTCCATCAAAATAAATAATTGCAGAGTTCCTACTAAAATACACTTATTTATGTAGTTGGAACTTCTAATTTTCTGTAAAGTATCAGCACTTATTTAATTATGATTTTCATAAGCAACTAGTTTCACTTCAGAATGGTTAACTATGGTTAGTTTACCACTTGTTCATTGGTACTTTGAGAAGAGCAGTTCTGATTTGGGCATATTTGTATTGTAAAACTTTCTTCTTCTTTATCCTTCCTGTCTTCTAAATGCCAACAATACCTCCCAAAGAGTATGATGCCCTTAAATTGTCCCCAATCATTCCCAACGGTCTTCTAAGTGAGATTTATTATCGATTACAAATATTTTTACCTATTAATATCAATAGAATTTGCAATGCATTATTTACTCAACTTCAAAGTATGCCCACATAAGCTTGAGCCCTTTATTTTCTAATAAAATATATGCAAGAGACTATAGCCTTTTAGAAATAGGGTCTTCACAGATGTAATCAAGTTGGGTTTACATAGAATTAGGGTGAATTATAATATATTATTACTATTATCATAAGAAGAGAAAAAGAGGATACACTGAGATACTGTCATGTGATAACAGACAGAGATGGGAGTGATAAATTTGCAATTCCAGTAATACCAAGGGTTGTGGACAACCAGCAAAAGCTGAGAAGAGGCAAGGAAGCTGCACCTGGTCTCATGGATAATGCTAACTCCTTGATTCCAGACTTCTAGTGTTCAAACCTGGGAAAGAGCAAATTCTCTTCTTAAACCACGAGGTTTATTGTAATTTGCCATGGCATCCCTAGAAAACCAATACAGAGAGGTTAGGAAACTTTTCTCTCTATCCCATACCCTTATCTATTACCTGGAACAAGTAGAATTGCTTGAGCAGTAAGTTAATATTTATAAAAGCACTTTAACCTAACAATATATGATTAGCACATGATTAGAATTGCATGTGTTATTTATTTATATACAGTTTAGATAGGTAAATTAAGCAAAATACCATAATTTCTATGATTTTTTTAAAAAGTAAAAATTGGCAAACATCTGCTTTGTAAATAAAGTTTTTGTTTTGTTTTTGTTTTTCAGTAGAGGTGAGCAATTGCCACAGAAGTTATATTACTCACAAAGCCTAAAATATTTACCATCTGGACCTTTAAGGAAAAGTTTGCAAACTCCCATTATAGACTCTAAAATGTGTTATATATGCTCTTTTCTTGTTCTATTTTAAATTAATAAGTCCTTCATATATGTTACTAGCCACAGGTTTCTGGCATTTTCTTTTCTCTGCTACAATTTGAGCTCTATTGTAACTCGAGGTAGGAGCAACTAGGGTACATGGCTGGTGGGTCACTTATCCCACATAGGATCAGAATAATTAAGTGTTTAAGGCCACTGATTAAGGTATAGTTAGTAGAAATGAGGACTAAAATAATACATTTTTATTGTCTGCACATTTGCTAATAGGACTTTATGTGATAATGACTCATGAGAGTTTAGTGAGCTTCTAAATAAAAACCACATTTTCCTATTGAGAACCACTTTTCTTTAAAAGCAATTTTTCAAGGTATTGATTCCCATATTTAATACTGCTGAATGAATTAAACAAAGCAGTAAAGTAAAAGTAATGACCTCAAACTCCAGGGTACATTTATAAAGTGCAAATTAGCAGTTCTTAAAAGCAAGAACATGGGCGATATAATCATTGGGTGGGATTTATCTGAGCCATCTTGCTGTGTCTGATGGAGTGTCTGAGAGAGTGATCCAGGTCATGTCCTCAGAGAGATAAGAGTCCACCCCTTTGTGACTTCAAGGGCATGCTGATCTTACTGTTAACATGGCTGGTTTCTGAGCTCTTACCACAAGATTGTCCTTTCTAAGTAGAAGTTCTGGGTTGAGGAGGGCATATCTCTCTCTACACAGGCATGTGATTTGCTTCTATTTCAAAATTCATGGGTGAAAGTCAAGATGGCTGTCATAGTTGTTTCCTCCTACATATGCAACTCTTTGTGATGCTGATGACTTTGTAAGAATGGTTACCTCCTTCAAAGTCTCTGTTCCTGATAAAAAGGATAGAATGTTGTCTTAGATTTTAGGAGAGCTTGACCAGCTCTCGGTTTTCTAGGATGAAGAAAACTCTAAATACTGAAATACCTGGATATAATTTGAAGTTTCTATTTATTCTGATGAGGACTGGAGGATTTGGAGACCTAATAAAACTTCAATGCCTTCTAAGATATTTTCAAAATCTTTGTAAGGCCTGAGAATCATCTGGCAACATATTTCATTTGTGAGAAGGTTATCAATCATCATTTGAGACCATTTTAACCTACTGTCCAAAGGACCTTATTCAAATCCAGTTCCCTTCAAGATTCAACAAATATTTATTGAGGACTTTCTAATTACTAGACACTATGCTGAATTCCCTTATGCTGAAGAGAAATAAAAAATTTAAATGACAAATTTTAAAAACTGTTTTAGAAGGTGTCTATATACCTTAGAAATAAAAGTAGAAAGGGTTGTCTGATTGCTAGGATGAGGTAGAGAGTTGGAATTTTAAATAGGATAATCAGGGATGGCTTCACTCTGAAGATGGGATATTAATCAAACATTATTTGATGACATTTATGGGTCACAGCTTTGAAAGACAAATCTAGGCTCTGTTTCTAACTCAATTAAGTTGTTCATAGAAGTTGCACTTGCTTCTATAGAATGGCAAGCCACACTTAGACCCATATTATACAATAAGCTTCTATAAGGATTTGTCATGGAAATCATTAGTAATCAGAGCATTTTGATGATATTAGTAATGGAATCAAATTGAGGCAAGATGTTTTTGATGCTAAGAGTGGGGACTTCAAATTTGTCCCCAGATCTAGAGACACAGCTTCCTCCATTGTGCATTTAAGTCACCATAAATAAACATTCAACCTAAGTCAAAACTATGTGATTTGATTGTTATGCTAATATAACTTTAAGAGGAATCTCACAAATTGAACAAAACAACAGGGTGGGAGATGAAAGCCAAAGTACCACTTTTAAGACTGAATAAATTTAATTTTGATCCTGTAGTTAAAGTAGGAAGCCATATGGTCTACAACCCAGAATTGTAGAGACCATGCGGTAATCAGGGCAAAGTGGTAACGAAACTGAAAGGCACTTCACAGATATCAATAGTCAAGAGAAAATATACTCAGATTTAAAAAGTATATCTTTTTTTTGAAAGAAAAGTTGCATGAGAAGAAAGTATAAAAACTGAAAATTGGTGTAGTTCCCTGAGGACATAACAGTTAAGGACAGGCCAAGAAATGCTTGTGGAGCAACACTTTGGGAAGTAAAACAAAATGGGTAAAGTATAGAATAAAAGAGGAAGAATGGGAAAAACATTATCCTAGAACATTACAGAGATGTGCTACTTTTACACAAGAAACTTAAACAAATGTTCAATGATTTTTTTTATTCAACTTTATGAAAGCAACATATTAAATATACAGAATCAGTAATGTTTATTAAATGAGTGTGTATGTTTCCATGTATTTGAGAAGGGTGAGTTTAATTGATAAATATTAATGACCTTGAAAACAGAATAGAAAATATATAAATAGATAAACATTGGCTAAGGATAATGATGCCTATCTTCTCTTAAGGTTCCTAAGTAAAGTGTTTCACGTATGGTAGAGCCTTGTGATGCCATTGAAATCAGTGGACAGATTGGATCTGGTAGTTTTGTTTTAAGAAAAAGAGCAATCAGAAACAGGAATCAGTTAAGTATGTGCAAAAGAAGGAGAACCATAAATTACAAAATAGGTAGGATGTGAACAGTCTGCCTGATAAACTAAATTTAAGATTAAGATAGGATTAAAAGAATATAATGACTCAGAGGTTAAAAGTGTCACAGTGTACTGGAAAAAAAACAATTAGACCTCCCTAGAGATACATTAGAAAAGAATGTTGATGATTCATCTTCATACATTAATAAGAGTGTCTAATAAGAAATTTAAATAAGAGCAAGTTGACAGGAAAAAGTAGAAAGTAATGACGGCATTCTGAACAGTGCATGGCAAGATTTAAAAGACTCAGCCTGAATCTGCTAAGAAAGTCTACCCACATAAACATAATTATTTCCTTTTCCCTGAAATTAGCATTTGGTAATTTCATAGAAAATTGAAAATACCAGTCATCTTGGTTCCTTAAGTCTGTCTTTGTTATCTCCTCTCCCCTCCTCTTCTCTTTCCTCCTCTTTTTCCTCCTCCTCATCTTTTCCTTGTCCTCCCCCTCCCTCTTCTTTTAAAACATTCTCTGCAAGTGATTGTGTTCCATCTTTGGGAGAATCATAATTAGAGAAGAAAACTGCTATAAGTATATCTAGATAACTTAAGTGCTGTCAGGAAAGAAAAAAGTTAAAATGATTGTAAGAGCATGTTTACACTTAAAATCTCCTGCTCTTGAATTTTTATTAAAAGTCAATTATGCATTCATGGGAGAAAGAAAGAAACAAAAAAAAGCTGGTATAGCTTTTATCCTTGTATTGATTTTTTTTTCCAGAAACTAAATCATATGAGTCTAGTGAAGGATAGTAGAATTGGCTTTTTCTTTTGTATTTCTTTAGTATGTATCCATCCATCCATGTATGTATGTATGGATGGATGGATAGATAGAAAGAAAATCTGGATAAACTGCCTTTTGTTGGCTATTCATATTGCAACAACCCCTCCAAATTTACATGTGGGTTGCATTTTCTATCTTTTAATTATGAGTGGGTTGATGAAGAGAAATTAATTTGATGAAATCAATCTTATTGGTTTTGTTGATGGTTGGCACTTTATGCATTTTATTTAAAAACATTCTACCAAATCAGGATGTGAAGTTAGTCTCCTATGCTTTGAATATTTTTTATATTGCCTTGCCTTTAAAATATATAACTACACTTTTATGAATTTTATTCATGTCCCACATGAAAGGTCCAACTTTTTTCACATAGAAAACTACAGTTCTAGTATCATTTATTGATAAAGATTATTTTCTTTATCTGTATCTTAATAGTACCTGTGGTGAGTGTGCTGTGTTCTTAACAAACACCATACACATTCTGAATTTATTAAAGAACAATAAATTCACAGTCTTTACCACTTTCAATTGTGGGTCACTGGATAGTCAAAAGATAGGCTATCATAAGTTCTTTTATCCCGCTATTAACTTCTAGAATGTATAACACTCAAGTCACACATATTATGTTACATAATTATATATGTAATTTACAGAAAGGCTAAGAAAGGGTTCAGACAGCCACAGAGATTCAAGAGTCTGAAAGCAAAGGCAGAAAGTAGATAGGAACACAGGAGTCAAGTACGTGTTCAGATGATATTAAGAAGCCAGATGAAAAACTTGTCCAGAGTACAGAGCTGTCAAAAGGCAGGAACTTATTTTAGGCCAAGGATCAAATGAATGGCAATATCAGCTTGGAGCATCAGCTTAAGATAAAAGCTTGGAGTGGGCTATGTGAGGTCATCCAGGACAGGAAAAATCATGTTCTGCTAAAGTCTCAAAATAGAGATTGGACACTGTGGTGATTTTCTTTTTCTTTTTCTTTACTTTTGTTTCTCCCTCCCTCCCTCCCTTCCTCCATCCCTCTGTCCCTCCATCCTTCTCTGTCTCTCTCTTTCTTTCTTTCTGTTTTGTACTGGTGATTAAACCCAGGAGTGCTTAATTAGTTAACTAACAGAATTAGTTAAGTATTTAATTAATTATTTAATTAATTAATTTTTGAGACAGGTTCTCTTTAAGTTGCTTAGGGCCTTATTAATTGCAGTGATCCTCCTGCCCCACCCTCCTACAATCACAGGATGTGCCAGCATGCCTGGCAACTGTGATGATTTTCCTGGGCAAGTCTCATGATATGGAGTGACCAGGTGATGGGGTGAGGGTACCACCACCATATGTAGTCTCAAGGTACTCCTCATTTTACGGCCTCAAGTGAGGGGATTGCTTCATTCTGTGGACTGGTATATTTGATAAGCTTATGGGCCTGGGTTTTATGACATGAGTTTGGTAAACCCACATATCCATGTACTTCTGTTTAATTTGATATGTTCATAGGTTACCATTTTTATTAGCATAATTCATTGTATCAGTTTGTGCCTTATGGTTGTACCAGGAAGATAGTGGTTGTTTACTTGTTCAAATAAGGTGCAGAGAAAGTCATTCCATAGCACTTAAACTCAAAAGAGAGTAATTTATGTAGAGCCTACTGCTTCATAAGATGGAGTGACACAGGTTTAGGCATAGTCTGAAAACTACTGTTCTGGGCATCATGGAGTAACTCAACCTGCTCTTCATAGTACCTTGTCATGAATTCAGGTTTATTTATGGATTTTATTTTCTGTTTTGTGGTCCATCTCCCTATCCTTATACTAATACCACTTTAAAAAATATTATAGTCAGTCAAACTTGATATCTGTTATTATACTAGTGGAAAACAACATTGTCATCTTCTACCAGTATTGTTCCCCATCAAGATGACTTTCACCATATGCATGTATATAAATTTTGGAATCATCATGACATTTTAGCTATGTCTGTTGATAAGTAATGAGTAACTGTCATTTTCACAATATCAATTTATCCTATTATTGAACATACATATTCCTCAATCTGTTTAGGCCTTCTTTAATTTCTTCTAGTAACACTTTGTACTTGTAACACAGAGTTCTTGCATTTTATTCATTAGTATTATTCCTACATGTTAGATGATTTGGTGATCCTCTAAGTGGATTTGATGCATAACTTAATTTTCTAAAAACTCATTCTTATATAGAAACAATTTTATTAACCAATTCTAATAATTTATAAGACATTTTAAGATTTTTACTACTTTTAAAAACTGTATAAATGCATCACAAAATCAATCTTTTACTTTATTTTTTTAAAATTTTAATGTTATTAACAAGATTATCCAGTATAGCATGTAGTTCAAGTGGCAATAGGCAAATATTTTTTTGCCTTTTTCTCAATATTGAATAATTTGCCATAAATATGATACTGTAGATTTGTTTGTAGTTATTCTTTATCAGATTAAGGAAATCCATTTTTCTTTCTGTATCTATTGAAAGATTTCATTTCTACTAATTTTGGAAAATATTGTTTTGTTTTAAAATATTAAGCCCGCATTTTTAACTGAAAGATAAACAACTTGGCTGTATTCTTCTTATGCATTATGAAGATAAATTTGGTAATGGTTTACTAAAGAATTTGTGTCTATTTTCTTGAAAAATGTTTGAAGAATTTACTGGTGAAGCCATGTTTGTCTGAAATTAATCCCTGAAAAGGAATTAATTATGAATTTAATTTGTTTAATAAAATCAGATTTTTTCCAAATTTTGTGTTTTTTGCATCAATTTTGTAAATTTTGTTTTTTCAAGTAATTTAATCTTAATTTTTAGGATAAATTTTTATTTCATCTTAACTTTAAAATAATGGCAAAATAAAGTCCCTTATAATACTCTCCTAATATTTTTGTAACGACTGTAGTATTTTAAGTAATGTTCTCCTTTCTTTGTTTACACAGTTTGTTTTATCCCTCATTTTATTTTGTCAGTTTAGGTAAAGAGTACTTTAAATAAGAAGATTCAGAAAAGCACTCCGCTCTGGCAAGTGCAGACATATCAGAGAATGCAATTTGGCTAGCCAAGTGCTAGCCAACCAACTGACTTGGTATTTTGTATAGTAGATACTACAGAGATGCATCTGACTCTGTCCATTTTTTTTATATGCTTCGATTCCTAAAATATATAGTAGAAACATGAAAGCAACTGATATTTCTAAAGACCTGTGTCACAGAAGTTCCCTTATGCAGGCTATGACTGTCTCCTGTATGGATCTGACAATGAACATTTGATGGTTTGCTTGCTGGGTATTTCTTGACATATCCACTGAAACCAAATATAGACTCCAAAGTATATTCTTGTATAATCAAGAAAATTCATGTTTCTTAGGTTTACCACTAGAAGATAAGTCATGATGATCAACTTAAATTGTGTGACAAAGAGGACTGATCACACACACATACACACACACACACACACAGTTTGAGATTCAGAGACAAAAGTGTATTATATAATAAATGAAAATTGGGAAGAAAATAAATTTTCAGAATTCTAAGTATATGTATGAAGCACTAAGCTATGCATTTAAATGAGTTATCATTTTTTTTAATTAGTCAAAGAATTCTGTGTTATTTTTTATTACTATACATGTAGATTTATGGTATATAGGGTCACACACTTCAGCCAAAAAAATAAAAAATAAACATATATATATAGATTACTCTCACATTGTTAAAATCTAAAAGTAACTTCCAGGTATTGAGAAAGTGTTCAATAAAATCCTGATATGGAATTATTCTTTAGTGATTGATAAGATAATTTTATGAATGAAGTTACATCTAAATAGCTACCTAACCATTTTGCTTGAACATAAGTGTAATATAAAAAAATCCCTGAAATGGGGTATAATCTCTGTACACTTCAGTAATTTACAAGTTATTGGATATAATGTATACAAATAACCTTGACTCTTGTCTCATTATTGGGCTAGAGGATGAATATGGAAAGAATGATTGTAATGACTTTACAGAGAAAGAAGTATGTTACTGCCCATTCCTGTGAGGATATATGAATGTGTGATTTTTTTAGACAGTTTTCAATCAGGAAGTGACTTATAACACCACAGAGATTCAAAGTGGTCTATTAATCATCACAGTACTCAAAACTGTCAGAAAAGTTGATGTCTTCAAATGATGTAATATATACATATTTCAGAAATTTATTATAGTAAAAAATGGAGGACAAATGCTTACAATCAAATCACGAATTCACATATTTTGTAATAAATTTGGAAAGTACTACTGGAAATGACAAAATAAGATAAAACCAGAAAAAAAATCTTATTTAAGAATGAATCAAAGAGCTGGGGTTTAGCTCAGTGAGAGAGTGCTTGCTTAACATATCTGAGGTTCTGGGTTTGTACTACACCCCCCCCATACATACATGTAAAAAAAGAATTAATTAGTATGAGTCAGAGATTAATTGGATCTCTGTAATAACTATTATGGGTGAGTTCAATATTTCAATTCTGTGTATATAGAAGGCATTAATATGAATAAGAACTGGTAGCAAATATGATTTATGTGGAAGTTGATGAATTAGTTTGGGAATTGTTCATTTAAGAAGTATTTGTTAAACGTGTGCATGCTGGGAAGTGTGTTATTTATGGAAATACCCAGGTAAAATAGCCTTGAGACCCTTTCTTTCTTATTAAGGAAATCAGATCATTATAGATAAGTTACAATGAAATGTGATTACTCATAGTAGAAATCAATATAAAAGCTTGCAGAAGCAAAAATTGAAATTGAGGTTAAGGTATGATATTCAAACTCATGGTAAGAAGTTAGAATTACAGATATTCCAACAGAAAGTTTTAAAATATCTATTATGATGCTATTTTAATACTGTCACTCAGACAAAGGTAAAGATATCAGGATAAATATTTGAGAGCTCTAATTTCAAAAGAATTCCTGTAGTTATGAGTATTCAGGAGGTATTTGAAACAATAAAAGAAGAAGACCCTTTTATACTGGGGTGTAGTCACGTATGGGGAGAGAGAAGTGGGGAAGTATTCTCAAATGAATTGACAGAAAAGTGAGGATAATACAGAACCATAGAAACGAAAAGGGGTTAGAGAAGGTCTAGAAGCCACAAAGAAAGTGAATTTCAAATAGAAGTTAAACTTCATCAGTAAATGCTTCGGATAGGAAGAATGAATGAAGTAGAAAGAACCTCAAATATCTAATAATGTATTTTATGTGCAAAATTTATCCCAGATAGTTTAAAGGAAGTGATCTTCGTGAGAGGAATATGTACAGATGTCTTCATAAAGTTAGAAAAGAAAGGAGAGATGGCAAGACCTTAGAGTCAAGCAGTGGAAAGCAACCCCTTCCCCATGATGTAGTTGCTTTTCCACCTCCATGGAGCTGAAGGGAACAGACACCTGTCATGTAGATGCTACCCTCTGAATGCTTCAGAAATGGGAACTGTTCTATCTGCTCCTTTCAGGTGAGTGGTGCTCTCTTGACTGAGGTTTCTATTAGCTCCTTTCCCACCTCCACATTCAAATGTGGCAACATGTGTGTTCTGAGATTACTTAGAATTTCCTCTCAGTTTCCTGACTGGGTCTACACTCTCCTGCAGGGATCCCTTGTTGAATTATCCTTAATGACTTCCTTTGAGTGTGCCATCTTTTGCTGAAGGGCATCATCCCTATGACAGGGAGCGGTAATGTGGAACAGATATTATTACCCCTCCTCATTTATATAGAAAGGAAGAGATTCATAAAGGTGAAATAACTTTCCAAAAACAATAGCTTGCAAATCTCTCTCTCCTGCCCTTGCATAATGCTGAAAAGCTGAGGGCAAAGAGAAAATGGACAGTAGAGGACATAAAGATCAGCTTCCAGAAGAAGGAATTAAATGATGGGCAGAGGGTAGAATGAGGGAATTTTTTTTTCCCTTTGTTTCTCTTATAGAAAGTAGCATTTCTCTTCTTTTCAGATTGTAAAGAAGACTGGAATAACCGCTATAGAAACAGATATGTAAATATTAAATTAAATATCTATGGATTGTGAAGTGGCGTCCATCTCAACATTGGTAGGAAAGGGCTAGTAATCACTTTCTGAGAGGAAAAGTAGCAAGATTTACTATAGGGGTGGCAAGGAGGGAAGCCATTCCACAGTCAGAAAAGACACCTTAATAGTGTCCAGTTTTCCTCACAAGTATGTGATCTATAATCCAAAGGAACACCAAACAGATAGACCTGTAAGTGGAACATAAACCATCACCATTTCTTCTGAAGATCTTAAATCCACATAGAGTACTAAGCAAAGTTATCTACTGTAATCTTTACATGTGAAGATGATCTTTCCCAATTACTTTCAGTTTGGTCTTTATAATTTTTATCAGACTAAAGGAATTTCTATCTTTGCCTGTTTAATTATCAGTAATTGCATCAAGATGACCAACATAGGCTCTTATTTTAAATTTGTGTTGTATAATCATTTCACACCCTTGTGGTTATTAATTAAAAAAAAAAATTCAAGAAGTCTTCAACTCATCTGGACCCCAGTCCTAAATATGTTCTTCTCTTTTGTTGCTGCTACATTCTCCTAAATCCTTAGCTATTTTGTCAGCCCATGTAGTCAACCTTCTCTACCAGATGTCCTTGCCACCACCCATCCTAATGCCTGAATTTTGGCTAGATCTATGTTCCCATCTGGGTGCTGACTCAGCTTACCATAGGTGGAGTTACCAGCTTCTTCATTCTGCCCAATGTAGGTAGAGTCAAGTCTCTGTATTCAACTTAATTAGAGATTCACTAGAAGTCATAAGTCCAACTTTGATAGCAGAACTCCTTCTGTTGATTAAGTGAATTAAGACAAAGAGAAAAAAAATGTTCTAGTATTAAATTCACTAATTTTGTTCATTAAAAATTATCTGGAAATTCTACTGCATTCCAGATTTTGCCTAGATATGTAGTACCTGTCTTCTATTTCTTACTGTACCTGGACAGATTATTGAGATATTGCTATGTAAATGGATCATAAAATGTAAATAGAATATAGAAATTATTTATTTATTTATTTTGTCTGTGTCCATTTACTCCCATCGACTAGAAGATTCTCTTCATCTGGCCTAGACTTGGCTTCTGTTGTTGGCTCATTCATACATCTGTGATTAGCTGGCAAGACAGTGCCTTGTCTTGACTACTCTCACAGTTCTGGAGTTCTGGTGAAGTTCAGAGGGTGAGTAGGCCCTGTGTATCTTATTATTCAGATGAATAGTGTGGTTTTCTCACAGTGGCTTGTCAGATCTACAAGAGAGCAAGGAGGATCAGGCACAATCTCCTAGGGCCTAAATTCTGGATTGGCACCCTCACTTTTACCACATTTTACTTTCTAAAGATAATTGCAAGACCATTTCAGATAGCTCTGGTGGGTGGGTAAATCATCTCCACTCCTTCATAGAAAGAGCTACCCAAGTCACATTACAAGGTGTGTGGACAAGGAAAGGTAATAATTGGGACCATATTTGCAATCGGTCTACTTTCTGACTTACTCTCTCTCTAATGGACCTGTCCTTTGCTGACTGAACTGTTCCTGCACAGACTCAATCCATCTGGTCCTTCCAACTGCTCTGGCTCCTTCCCAGTCCAAAATCCACTACAATCTCTTCCTACACCTCTTTACTTCCAGGTCCAAAGAATACTGAGAAGATCTTTTGTATTCCTGCCAAAAAAATCCTTGAAATACTCAATGGAAAATGGAAGAAATACTTCATTGCTTGCATTTTTCAGTTGAATTCAATTCTGTCATGGGAATGTCTCCATCCAGGGGATGAATTACCTATAATTCTTTTAACTTTCTACATGATAATTCACATGATAGAAAGGCAGGTCTTTTACATCAAAAGCATTAATTATTCAATTATTACCTCTGATGAATGCCATCAAAAAATTAGAACCCCTATGGCTGCATGAACATTGCAACACCTCTGAGAAAGCAAACATGACTGAGCATAATAATTACTATAATCCTGTTACACACCTGGATGACTTATAAACCCCACCCTGTAATAAGGATTTT
This sequence comes from Callospermophilus lateralis, assembly GCF_048772815.1. Taxonomy (NCBI): domain Eukaryota; kingdom Metazoa; phylum Chordata; class Mammalia; order Rodentia; family Sciuridae; genus Callospermophilus; species Callospermophilus lateralis. Next base: position 27,155,813 of record NC_135318.1, on the reverse strand, counting down.
GCACCACTTTAAGCTCTCTATTGGATGAGAGAAGATATGAGTTGCTTTGTGAGTGTGTGGAGAAAATGCTTTATGATTGTGTCTAAGTTTCCAGAGCCCCAATTTATATGGAAAGGCATTAATATACTCTACATGTAAAGTGCCTTGGAACATAGGAAGCTGAACTCCAGGTTAGAAGAATTGGCATATAGCGCAGAAGCAGGTAAAGATGATGTGTGTCAGTTTGAGAGGCAAGGTAGGTGTATAAAGCACATAATTTAAAAAAAAATGTCACAACCAGATGGCAGACTAAAAGCCAACAATTGAAATATCAGAGTATCTAGTAAAAGGTATAGCCTACATGTAAGAAAAAGGTTAAAAGAACATTTAGCCAAAAGGCTTGTGGTAGAAAATATGTAGGGATATGGTAGAAATATTTGTTCTTAAAGCACATGGGAGAAACTAATAGGTGCCATTGGGTTATAAAGATGAGTAGTTATTCAAGGAAGAAACAATTTATTAAAGACAGACACACTTAGTAAAACCACCATATGACCTAAGTTTTTTTTTTTTTTTTTTTTTTTTTTGGTGCTGTGGATTGAACCCAGGGCCTTGTGCATGCAAGGCAAGCACTCTACCAGCTGAGCTATATCCCCAGCCCATATGACCTAAGTTTTGACTCAAGAAAGAATGAGTATTCATTGGGGGCATATATGAGAGAATAATCATTTTTGCTGGTAGAGTTAAGTTATTTCTGAATTCAATGAATGGATTTTTATCAGGCTGATAGAATGATCATTCTAGCTAGAGAATTAATAAGCAAAGAAAAGGAAATATATAAAAGTACATGGTGAATTCCACAAGCTGTGAATCCTCAAGAACTAATAGTCTGGAAGGCAGGGGTAAGGGCGTGAACATGGTCTGCATACGGAAGTGGGGATCAGCTGCTTAGTGATGCAGGGCATTCTGGAAGTTGTCCAGTCCGGGTGGAGTGGGCAGTGGAGCCCGGACTTGAAGAGGCTGCGCCCTTGGCTGTTCTCCAGGAGCTCTGGCTTTCTAGCTGCAACTTGACCCCAGAAGTGGTGTAGAGGGTTCTGGTGCTGTATTGGTGGCAGACTGTGGCGCAAGCCTCAGTAATATTCTAGGATTTCTTATAGTTAAGGAATTCATGTTTGAAATCCACCTAATAAGCTGTACTCTGCTCCCACACAGGCCACACGGCTGAAATCTAGGCACAGCACAAAGCCATCCCAGGTACCCCCACCTCACCAGACACCCCAGCACTGGAAGCAGACCGACTCCATCTTGAAAAACCTCTCTCTCCATTTTTTTGGTGGGCATGGCTATTAGCACAGACCTCCGCTTGAACAGGTACCTGGTTTCCAACTTCCTCTCCCTCACCCCCTCCCCAGCTGCAATTACTTGGCACAGTGAGGACCCAGCACAAAAACCACTCTCAGCTGAACGGGAGCAGGAGCACAGTTCGACCAGGACACCACCCACCTGGTGCGAGCCTGAGGCTGAGAGGTCCTGCAGTTGGGACCTGATAAGCAAAGGAGAGGAGGGGTCTAGTGACAAAAGAGCAAAAAACCAGAAGCAAATCAGAGAGACCAGGATTGGAAAGTTCAAGCAGGAGAGGGAGATGATGGGGTGGGGTTTGGGGGGGGCGGGGCTCAAGTCCTCTCACTTCCTGGTTAAGACAACTCCACCTACTGGAAGAGAAGAGAAGCAGAAAGGAAATGGAATTCTAAGAGTTTTTTGTTGTTGTTGTTGTTGTTTGCCTTCTAATTAATGTTCTTCCTAGCCTCTGGCCCTCACAATCCCAACATATGTGAAACCAACAACTTTACATGAAACAGAACTATGAGAACTGAGTCACATGAATAATATAATATAGAGCAATTGCATAAGACCCCCTTGCCATTTTTTTATTATTCTCTTTTCTTTCATCTCTCTCTTTTTTCTCTCTTTCTTTCCCTCTTTTCTTTTTTCTTTGTCTTGCACCCTCCAAATTTTTACTATTTTAACATCCTGTAGTTTTCTAAATACATATGTGTGTCTGTTTTTATGTACTCTACTGTCCTCCCACGTACTTGTCTACCCCAAATTACCTCTTGTCTATTCCCCTGCTTCTAACCTTCTTCATTAGAGTTCTCCTTCAAATTTCCTGAGTTATATTAACCCCATACCCTCACATGTTTCCCCCTTAGCATATTGTCCTACACCCAACCCCCAGTTTGCTCTTTGCCAACAGAAACTATACACCTTTTATGAAACTACTAATTATATTTTAAATAATAATTGAATACAACATTTCTGGACATTGAGACTAACTATAAATGTCTTAATAACAATAGTTTGTTCATAGGTGATGTACAGTTGACACTAGGATCTGTTAATATTGTACTTCCCCACAAAGGAGGGATCTTGGAACCATACAAGAGCACTACAAATTTATAGGGTAAAAACAACACACCAGTCACATAGAGCTGGAAAAACAAAACAAAACAAAACAAGACACAAGCAACATGAAAAGACAAGGGAAGAAAGTACCACAAATAAATCAAGACGACTCATCATTAGCACATCATTAGAAGAATTGACAGCTACAGCAGAAAGATTTCAGGATATATGTAATTAAAATGATTTGGGATCTCAGAGAAGACATTAGACTACAAATATAGGCAGTGAAAGATAACTTTGACAATGAGTTACATAAACAAATCCAAGAAGCAAAAGATTAACTCCACAGGAAGATAGAGGTTATAAAAAAAACCAACCAGAAATACTTGCAATGAAAGAAATAGTAAACCAAATTAAAAACTCAAATGAGAACATCAACAATAGAGTAGACCACTTAGAAGATAGAACATTAGACAATGAAGATAAAGTATATCATTTTGAAAAGAACATAGAAAGCATAGTGAAAATGATAAGAAACCTCTAGCAAAACATCCAAGAATTATGGGATAGCATAAAAAAGACCAAATTTAAGAGTTATTGGGATAGAGGAAGGCATAGAGATCCAAGCCAATTGAATGAGCTGTTTAATGAAATAATATCAGAATTTCTGCTTAATGAAATAATATCAGAAAACTTTCCAGACATGAAGAATGAAACAAATCCATAACCAAGAAGCTTACGGGATGCTGAATGTGCAAAATCACAACAAATCTACACCAAGACACATTATAGTGAAAATGCCCAACATTTAGAATAAGGAGAGAAATTGAAAAGCCACAAGAGAAAGGAATCAAGTTTACATATAGGGGTAAACCAATTAGGATAACAGCAGACTTTTCAACACAGACCCTGAAAACTAGAAGATCCTGGAACAACATATTTCAAGCTCTGAAAGATAATGGATGCCAACCAAGAATCTTGTATCCAGCAAAATTAAGCTTCAAATTTGAAGATGAAATAAAAACCTTCCACAATAAACAAAACTTAAAAGAATTTATAGCTAGAAAACCAGCAATACAAAACATCCTTTGCAAAAATATTTCATGAAGAGGAAGCAAAAAACAACAATGAAAACAAGCAGAGGGAGATAGTACACTAAAGGAAAAACTAATCCAAGAGGAAAACCAAATCAAGTTAAATAACAAAAATAAACAAATATGGCTAGAAATACAAACCATGTCTCAATAATATCCCTAAATATTAATGGCTTAAATTCACCAATCAAAAAAATGTAGGCTAGCTCATTGGATTAAAAAAAAGATCAAACATATGCTGCCTACAGGAGACTCATCTGCTAGGAAAAGACATACACAGACTTTAGGTGAAAGGTTGGGAAAAATCATACCACTCACATGGACTACAGAAGCAAGCAGGGGTTTCCATATTCATTTCAAATAAAGTAGACTTCAAGCCAAAGTTAATCAAAAGGGCTAAATAAGGACAGTACATACTGCTCAAGGGAACCATACACCAACAAGACATAACAATCATAAATATATATGCCCCAAACTATGGTGCAGCTATGTTCATCAAACAAACTCTTCTCAAGTTCAAGAGTCAAATTGACCACAACACAATAATCAAGGGTGATTTTAACAGACCTCTCTCACCACTGGATAGATCTTCTAAACAAAAGTTGAATAAAGAAAATATAGAGCTCAATAACACAATTGATAACAGACTTAATTAACATATTAGAATATTCCAACTAGCACCAAGTGGATACACTTTATTCAACACATGGACCCTTCTCTAAAATAGACCATATACTATGCCACAAAGCAACTCATAGCAAATACAAAAAAGTAGAGATAATACCATGTATTTTATCAGATCATAAAGGAATAAAATTGGAAATCAATGACAAAATAAAAAATAAAAATTTATGCATCACATGGAGACTGAACAATATGCTACTGAATGAACAATGGGTTACAGAAGACATCAAGGAGGAAATTTAAAAAATTCTTAGAGGTAAATGAGAACACAGACACAACATATCGAAATCTCTGGGTCACTATGAAAGCAATACTAAGAAGAAAATTTATTGCATGGAGTTCATTCCTTAAAAGAAGAAAAAGTCAACAAATAAATGATCTCACACTACATCTCAAAGCCTTAGAAAAAGAAGAACAAATCATCAGCAAAAGCAATGGAAGGCAAGAAGTAATTAAAATTAGAGATGAAATTGAAACAAAAGAAACAATTAAAAAATTGACAAAACTAAAAGTTGGTTCTTTAGAAAAAATAAATAAAATCAATAGACCCTTAGCCATGCTAATGAAGAGAAGGAGAGAGAGAACTCAAATTACCAGCATACATAATGAAAAAGACACTATCACAACTAGAAATAAGAAGATAATAAGAAATTGTTTTGAAACCTTATACTCCAATAAAGTAGAAGAAATTGAAGGCATCAACAAATTTCTTAAGTCATATGATCTGCCCAGATTGAGTCAGGAAGATATACACAACTTAAACAGACCAATATCAAGTGAGGAAATAGAAGAAGCCATCAAAATATTACCAATGAAGAAAAGCCCAGGACTGATGGATACACAGCTGAGTTCCACAAGATCTTTAAAAAAGAACTAATACCAATACTCTTCAATTTATTTCAGGAAATAGGAAAAGAGGAAGCACTTCCAAACTCATTCTATGAGGCCAATATCACCCTGATTCCAAAACCAGACAAAGAGACTTTAAAGAAAGAAAAATTCAGATCAATATCACCAATGAACACAGATGCAAAAATTCTCAATAAAATTCTGGCAAATCAAATATAAAAACATATCAAAAAGATTGTGCACCATGATCAAGTGGGATTTGTCTCAGGGATGCAAGGTTGGTTCAACATATGGAAATCAATAAATGTAATTCATCACATCAATAGACTTAAAGAAAAGAATTATATGAGCATCTCGATAGATGCAGAAAAAGCATTTGACAAAATACAACACTCCTTTATGTTCAAAACACTAGAAAAACTAGGGATAACAGGAACATATCTCAACATTGTAAAGGCTATCTACACTAAGCCTCAGGCCAACATCATTCTAAACAGAGAAAAAATGGAAGGCATTCCCTCTAAAATTTGGAACAAGACAGGATGCCCTCTTTCATCACTTCTATTCAACATAGTTCTTGAAACACTGGCCAGAGCAATTAGACAGACGAAAGAAATTAAAGGGATATATATAGGAAAAGAAAAAAACTAGCACTATTTGTGGATGATATGATCCTATACCTAGAAGATTCAAAAACTCCACCAGAAAACTTCTAGAACTAGTAAATGAATTCAGCAAAGTAGCAGGATATAAAATCAACACCCAGAAATCAAAGGCATTTCTGTATATCAGTGACAAATCCTCTAAGAAGGAAATGAGAAAAACTACCCCATTCACAATATCCTCAAAAAAAAAAAAAAGATACTTGGGAATCAAATTAACAAAAGAGGTGAAAGATCTATACAATGAAAACTATAGAATCTTAAGGAAAGAAATTGTATGGTGGAAGGTGGAAGGATCTACCTTGCTCTTGGACAGGCAGAATTAATATTATCAAAATGACCATATTACCAAAAGCACTATACAGATTTAATGCAATTTCAATCAAAATTCTAATGGCATTCCTCATAGAAAGACAAAAAGCAATCATGAAATTCATCTGGAAAAATAAGAGACCCAGAGTAGCTAAAGCAATCCTAAGCAGGAAGAGTGAAGCAGGTGGTATCACTATACCAGACCTTAAACTATACTACAGAGCAATAGTAACAAAAATAGCATGGTGTTGTCACCAAAACAGGCTGCTAGACCAATGGTACAGAAAAGAGGACACAGAGAATAACCCACAAACTTATCTTATATTAGACAAAGGTGCCAAAAACATGCACTGGAGAAAAGATAGCATCTTCAACAAATGGTGTTGGGAAAACCGGAAATCCATATGCAACAAAATGAAATTAAACCCCTATCTCTCACCATGCACAAAACTTAACTCAAAATGGGTCAAGGACCTAGGAATATAACCAGAGACTCTGTGTCTAATAGAAGAAAAAGTAGGTCCTAATCTTCATCATGTGGGATTATGCACCAACTTCCTTAATAAGACTCCTACAGTGCAAGAATTAAAAGCAAGAATCAATAAGTGGGATTGAATCAAACTAAAAAGTTTCTTTTCAGCACAAGAAACAATCTGTGAGGTGAACAGAGAGCCTATCTCCTGGGAGCAAATTTTTACCCCTCACACATCAGGTAGAGCACTAATCTCTAGGGTATATAAAGAACTCAAAAAGCTAAACACCGAAAAAATAAATAACCCAATCAACAAATGGGCTAAGGACCTGAACAGACACTTCTCAGAAGAGAATATACAATCAATAAATATATGAAAAAATGCTCATCATCTCTAGCAATCAGAGAAATGCAAATCAAAACCACTCTAAGATATCATCTCACTCCAGTCAGAATGGCAGCTATTATAAAGACAAATAACAATAAGTGTTGTCAAGGATGTGGGGGAAAAGGAACACACATACATTGCTGGTGGCACTGCAAATTGGTGCAGCCAATTTGGAAAGCAGTATGGAGATTCCTTGGAAAACTGGGTATAGAACCACCATTTAACCCAGCTATTCCTTTCCTTGGACTATACCCAAAGGACTTAAAAAACAATATACTACAGGGATACAGCCACATCAATGTTCATAGCAGCACACTTCACAATAGCTAAACTGTGGAGCCAACCTAGATGTCCTTCAGTGGATGAATGGATAAAAAAAAATGTGTCATATATACACAATGGAATTTTACTCAGCATTAAAAAAAGAACAAGACCATGGCATTTGCCAGTAAATGGATGGCATTGGAGAAGATAATGCAAAGTGAAGTCAGCCAATCCCCCAAAACAAATACCGAATGTTTTCTCTGATATAAGGAAGTTGACTCATAGTGGGATTGGGAGGGAGAGTATGGGAGGAGTAGATGAATTCTAGATAGGGAAGAGAGGGGGAGTAAAAGGGAGGGGGTAGGGGATTAGCAAGGCTGGTGGAATGTGATGGACATCATTATACAAAGTACATGTGTGAAGACTTTATTTGGGTGTCAAAATACTGTATATTTAAACAGAGATACAAAAACTGTGGTATATATGTGTATTAAGAATTGTAATGCAAAAAAAAAAAATAGCGTTACCTTAGATTAGGTAGAGGGAAGTGAAAGGAGGGGAGGGCAAGGATGTGGGGAAAAGAAAGATAGTAGAATGAAACAGACATTACTACTTTATGTATGTGTGTGACTGTATGACCAATGTGATTCTACAATATGTATTCACAGAAAAATGAGAAATTATATCTCATCTATGTATATATGTTATATGTTATATGTTATATATGTTATATATGACAGCATTCTACTGTCATGTATAACTAATTAAAACAAATAAAAAATTACAAAAAAAGAAATAATAGTCTGTATAGTGTGAAGCATTAGGAAGTAAGTCTGGAAAAGCAAGTTCATACATAATTTTAAAGACCTTGAATAATATGCAAGGTGCATACACACGTGGTTTCAGAATCTAACAGACTTCACTTGAAAAAGATGCAGTTCCTTTAGATGAACAGGTTATGGAAAAAGTCAGGCATTCTAAGTTAAAAGCAATGAGATCATCTGACTAATTGAGGAAAGCTAAAAGGTCGAAGAGAAGCATTCCTGAAATTCAATTTCTGGTATTGTTGAGTTAGTGCTTATCAAACCAAACCTCCCTCAGTTAATAGTAAAAAATTCCGTGCAGAATAAAATAAAATAAAAAACTATCTGATGAGTGAATAAAAGCTGAAAAATTCTGTATGAAAATCGACATTTTTGGGAAAAAAAGAATGTTATGATATGAATTCTTCTTTTGTTTTTCTACTAAACAAAGGTGAATTCCAGTTTGCATCATTATGGTGATGAAAACTTCAAAAAATTAAAAGCCGGCAGGATGACTGACTTGGAGAACCAAACAATGGATTTTTTTGTGTGTTTATTTTGCACAACCCCTGCAGCTAGAAAGTAAAGCAGGGGAAGAGAGGGAGAGAGAAAAGCCGAGCAACAAATTCTTTGTATGAACTCTGCCCGGTTCTCTTGATGACTCCTAAATCATGTGGCATGGGGCAGCCTCCAGTCAATTCAGGTAAAGCTAGCAGAAATAAATCCAAATGTGAGCTGCTGATGATTGTGGGGAAACAAGAGTTTTGCAGTTTGAGTTCAGCCAAGTTCACTCCTCTCTAAAAACCAAAATCAAAACCTATGCTATCTAGAAGAAAATATAATCCGTTTTTTTTATAATCGTTGGTTCCTCATCAGCACTTAGAATTATTGAATTTGTTCATTTTAATTGGTTTTATGTATTCTAATATTTGTGTGATGTATCTTCCTGTGACTTTAATCTTAATTTTCCTAATGACGAAAAATGTGGAGCATCTTTTCCTGTGCCTATTTGGTTCTCCATATGCCTCCCTTGCTGAATTATCTATCATCATTTGCCATTTAAACACTTCAAATATTTTTGGATGGTTTTGTGTGTTCTTTTTTGTAGTCTCAGTACAAGTCCTTTGTTGGGTATGTTATTTTCAAGTATTTCTTCTCAACTTTTAGGTTGCCTTTTTATTTTCTTAATATTTTTTCTCCCTTAAAACTGATGATTTGTTTAGCTTCCCTTATTTGTAGGACTAATGAGGAAGCTACGTCTGAGGTGACCTGACCTAGGACTGATGGCTTTGCTTCTGAGATGACTCTCTCACATGGCTTAAGAGTTGCTTTTGATTGTGGAAGTCTCCACAGAAACTGAGGGCCAGAGACTTCTTTCCATATAAGCTTCTCTGCGAAAAAGTTGAACTTTCTCATGGAATGGTGGAAGGGTTTCATGATAAAGTGCTCCAAGAGGCAGAAAGCAGATGCCACTAGTTTGCTATTTTTTTTTAATTTTGTTTTTGTTTTTTGAATCTCTGGCCCATTCTCACTTCTGTGTTCTACTCATCAGACACAGGGCTTAGATTTGAGTGGAGGGGACATAAGCTACTGCACTGGGTAAAAATATCAAAGAACTGGAGAGTATGTTTTTAAACTTCCATATATTAGTTCACTGAAAACAGCTTCATTGTTTTTATTCTGACGTGTATAATCAGTATAAAAAATTTTTAAAACAGGTTTATTCCATATCTTGACTATTGTGAATAGTGCTACCATCAACATGGGACTGCAAATGTCTCTTTGGCATATGGATTTCATTTCTTTTACATATGTACCCAGTAGTGGGATAAAAGGGGCATATGGTAGTTCTACTTTTAATAGTTTGAGGAACCACCATCCTGGTTCCATAATGTTTATATTAATTTAGTCCCACTAACAGTGTGAAGGTTCCTTTTTCTCCATTTCCTTAGGAGCACGTTTTATCTTTTGTCTGAACAAGTTATTAAGTGAGTGATACAGTATGGTTAATCATAGGCACAGTGTTGTATATCAGATATCTAGAACATCCTCATCTTACATAGCTGAAATTTTATGCCTGCAGATGATTAAGGAAGTTTATTTAATCTGATTTGAAGGGAAGATATCTTATATATTTCAATAATTAAAAATGAGGTAACATTGCCTAACTTATTTTATGAGGCAAGTCCAACTATGTTAATAAAGTAGATAGGAACAGTGCAAATAGAATTGCATAGACTAATAGTAATTATAAATTTAGATCCAAAAATTCTAAATAAAATTTTAATAAACTGAGTAAGTCAATATGTTAAAATACCTCCTAATGACATTGACTTTATTCTGTGAACAAAAAAATGATTTAACAATAAAGTATCTCTTAATGTAATTCCCTGTATTAAAAGTTTAAGCAAGAATTCCTATATGATAATGTAAATGAACACAAGCATTTGATAAAATACAACAGTATATAAAATTGTTTACTTCCTAGAAAATCAAGATATGACAGGAACTTCTTAAAGTGGTGAACTTAAGTTTTTCAAAATATAATAATAACCTCATAGTTAGTGGAAAGTATTGCAAATTGCCTTTTAAGCTAGGAAAAAGAAAATTTTTTAAATTATTTACCTTTAATATTCACCTGGACATCACATCCAGTGAAGAGCAGTAAGAATAAATACAATATACATCAATAAAAAATGCTCATTAATGACTGAAGTTTTTTTTTTTTTTGAGCAGAAAATTTCAGGAAAAGCCTCCAAAAAATTTCTAGAATTCTTAGTGTTTCTGAGGGTACAACTTATGAATCAATTGCAAGAGTTAAAGAGGTCAACCGAAGTCCAAATGCCAGCCACATTACAGACAGTTTTTTTTTGGTTAAAAGTAAGGTAAAGAAACCTGCTTTTTTTCTTCTTGCAACCCCCACTCCCTGCCTAGATGGTTCCTATAAAGAAAATTTTGCATCCCCTGCATGGACACACTGGCCAAGGCTCCCTTCCTTCAGTAGTCGGTGATGAAGAAGAGAACTGCAAAGATAAGGAGTGACATGCAACTACATTTTGGACTTTGGATAGTGTCTGATGGAATACTGCTCCAGTAGCTGTCAATCATTAAACGAGTCTTTCTACTCCATTATGAGCAGAACTGATGACATAGAAGTAAGAAATTTTTAGGAAAAATTCTTTCCCTACAGAATCAGATTAGAAGAAAAGTTATCCCTCGTTGAAAAAAAACTAATAATAATTAGACAAGGCTGTTATATTTTAAAAATATATATATTCCCGTCTTGGTTCATTTTGTGCTGCTGTAACAGAATACCAGAGACTAAGATTGGGTGATTTATTAAAGAGATTTATTTCTTACAGGACTCGAGTTTGGGAAGTCCAAGGTCAAGAGGCTTACATCTGGCAAGAGACCTCTTGCGGAGTTATCCCATGGCAGAAAGCAAGACAGTGAATAAGAGGGAGGGAAGAGAGGGGACTGAACTTACCCTTTTATTGGTAGCAAACGTCCATGACAAATCTCCTCCTTTAAAAATAGCATTAATCGGGCTGGGGCTATAGCTCTGTGGTACGGTGCTTGCTTAGAACGCGTGAAGCACTGGGTTTGATCTTTAGCACCGCATAAAAATGAACAAATAAAATAAAGGCATGGTGTCCATCTACAACTACAAAAAAAAATGTTTTTAAAATAATAGCATGAGTCCATTGGTGAGAGCAGAGCCCTCATGACAATCACCTCTTATGGGCCCCCACCTCTCAATGATGTTCATTTCAGGTTATTTCCCACAAACAAACTTGGGATGACACATTCGAACTGTAGCAATTCCTATACCAGCAGCAAATTTTAAAGTGTACTAACGAATAAGGCACCATTTATTAAAGCAACCAAAGCTACAAATATAAACTTAGACATGAATTTAAAACAAGAGATTTGTAAGAACTTTATAGACAAAGTGATAAAGCATTATTGAAAGACATAAAAGAAATCCTAAATAAATGGAGATACAGCATGTTCATGCACAGGAAATCTAAATATTATAAACAGAGAAGTCCTATCCAAATAAAAATTATCCATTGAAAATAAGTCTAGTAAAAATCCAATCATATTTTTTATAGAAATTGAAAATTCTTAGGGGAGGAAAGTTGGATTGGCAATAAATTCAGGAGAGGATACTTTATTTCCTTAGTTACAGAATTCTAGAAATAAAAAATGAGCTGTATTTGCACAGTTGTAAGACTGGCAAAAATGGGAATGTTTAGATTGGCTAAGTGCTAGGGTATATGCCAAAAAGTGAGATTTGTTAGATATTGTCGAGGATGTGCATACAATTAGAGCAACTTAGGAGAAGACTTTGATAATATCTATTGAACATATGAATGTTGATTTACCTGAGGTCCCAGTAGTACTATTTTGAAGCATCCACTATTGACATACATGTACATATAATACACTAGAAAATGCCTAGGGTGGATTCCAATCAGTATTTACAATGATGTATTTACAATGATGAAAACATGGAAATATGAAATAGGGACTTGAGAATTACGTGGCATTTTCATAGAATAATAAGGTTAATTAAAATAAATTTATCCTGGACATTTAAATATGTACATAGAACTCTAATATAATTTGAAAATGTCCAGCAGTAATTTACACACACCATATGCTATCCTATCATTTATGTATGTTTACAAATATGTAGCTCAAATGTTGCATTAATGATATTATCAAAAGAGGTCCGAGTTCAATAATGTTCATGTATATTATTAATTTCTGAGAAATTGTGGTGTGAAGACATGGAGTGAGGCTTTATTAGAGTCTCTAATGACTTCCACTTATTAAAAGAGGTATGTGAAACAAATATGTCCAATTGTAAACATTTATTTTCAGCATAGGTACATGAGTGTTATATTACTTTATATACATTTTTACATTTACATTGTAAAAATGATTATAAAGTATTTAATTGAAAATATTTATAAAGCAGAATAAATGAGGCATATATCTTATTTCAATTTCAAAAATAGTGGATTTCATTTTCCACAATATCAAAATCTTTAGAAAAAAATACTACAGAAACATGTTGCACCTATCCAATAATAACTTTTTCTTAAGAAACAAATGTAGCACACAATTGAGAGAAGAAAGAATATAGAATAAGCTAACCATTGAGGGGAGGAACCCTAATTAAAATAATAGCTAAAAATAATAATAATAAATTGATCTAATGCTATTAAATCTCCTTTAAAATGTACATATAAGATCCCAAGGTATATGTTGTTATAAGAAAGCTGAAGTTTTTGGAAATAATTACTCCAACATAAGCATATGATTCAGTGTTTTAACTTTAAAGATGTTAATATAAATTTTGTCAGTCATCCAAGAGGAAATTTACCTAGTGCTATGGTTAATATTCAGAGCATAACTGAAAGAGTTTTATAATGATATAAATTTGGGGATAATTTGTTGGACAGATACAAGCTTCTTTAAATTAAAAAACTGCTAACTAAAAATGAGTATTTTATGATTTTTAAAGATTCTTCAACAATAATGAGGAACAAGTAGTTTTAACTAGATTTAAAATAAACATGCATTTCTTCAAATCTCCTTGTTCATCTTAAGTTTTTGCAATATGCTAATAATAGGCACTTTTTTTTAAGAGAGAGAGAGAGAGAGAGATTGAGAGAGGAGAGAGAGAATTTTTAATATTTTTTTTTAGTTTTCGGTGGACACAACATCTTTGTTTGTATGTGGTGCTGAGGATCGAACCCGGGCCGCACGCATGCCAGGTGAGCACGCTACCGCTTGAGCCAAATCCCCAGCCCCAGCACTTGTTCTTAATTTGCATAACATTTGAAGTAGTCCAAAATGATTTTACATCCAATAACTCATATGTTCTTCAAAATCACATTTTGAATGATCTAAAACAAATACTAATATTCTAATTTCATAGATGAAATAACCAATTCTCAGTTTGAAAGATAAAATAATTGAGAAATGCTTGTTTAAAAGTTAAAGTTCATGTTTCCAATTTTGAATTATGTTAGATTTTTTTTGTTGGTTGGTTGATTTGTTTTTAATACTTGGGATTTAACCCACAAGTTATTTACCACTGAGCCACATCCCCAGGAATTTTTTTTTCTTTTTGATATAAGTTCTCACTAAGTAACTTATGGCCTCACTAAGTTGCTGAAGCTGATCTTGAACTTGTGATCCTCCTGTCTCAGCCTCCCAAATTGCTGGGATTTTAGGCATACATCACCACACCAGGCTTGAATCACACTAGGTTATTTGACTTCTAGTTGCCATATATTGTCTCATTAAAATGCAATTTAAAAATCATTTTGTTCAGCAATCTTAGTCTTTTGACTAAAAGTTCATGCAAACTAATATATATTCTCTCTCTTCTCCTCACTGATTATTTCTTTTGCTGAGAAGAAACTTTTCAGTGTGAATCTATCCCATTTACTGATTTTTTTTCTTTATTTCTTGTGCTATAGGAGTCTTATTAAGGAAGTTGGGGCCTAATCTGACATGATGAAGCTTTGGGCCTACTTTTTGTCCTATTAGTCACAGGGTCTCTGGACTAATACCTAGGTCCATGATCCACTTTGAATTGAGTTTTGTGCATGGTGAGACACAGGGGCTTATTTTCATTTTGCTGCATATGGATTTTCAGTTCTCCCAACACTCAATATGTTTTTGGCACCCTTGTCTCCCAACAACCAATATGTTTTTGGCACCCTTGTCTCCCAACAACCAATATGTTTTTGGCACCCTTGTCTAGTATGAGATAACTGTATTTATGTAGGTTTGTCTCTGTGTCCTCTATTCTGGACCGTTAATCTACAAGTCTATTTTGGTGCCAATATCATGCCATTTTTGTTACTATTGCTCTGTGGTATAGATTAAGATCTGGTATAGTAATGCTACCTGCTTCATTCTTCTTGATAAGGATTGTTTTGGCTATTCTGGGTCTCTTATTTTTTTCCAGATGAATGTTATGATTACTTTTTCTAGTTCTATGAGAAATGTTACTGGGAGTTTGATTGGAATTGCATTAAATCTGTATAATGCTTTTGGTGGTATGGTCATTTTGACAATTAATCCTGCCTATACAAGAATCATCTCTATGATAAATAAAGAATTCAAAAAACTTGACACTAAAAAACAAACACCCCAATTCGTAAATGAGCCAAGGAACTGAACAGGCATTTCTCAGAAGATGATATGCAATCAATTAACAAATATATAAAAAAGTTCAACATCTCTAGCAATTAGAGAAATGCAAATCAAAACTACTCTAAGATTTCATCTCACTCCAGTTAGAATAGCAGCTATTAACACAATAAGTATTGGCGAGGGTGTGGGGAAAAAGGCACACTTGTACATTGCTGGTGGGGCTGCAAATTGGTGCAGCCAATATGGAAAGTAGTATGGAGATTCCTTGGAAAACTTGGAAAGGGATCCACCATTTGACCCAGCTATCCCACTCCTTGGTCTATACCCAAAGGACTTAAAAATAGCATAATACAGGGACACAGCCCTGTCAATGTTTATAGCAGCACAATTCACAATAGCTAAATTGTGGAACCAACATAGATGCCCTTCAGTAGATAAATGGATAAAGAAAATGTGGAATATATACACAATGGAATATTACTCCACTTTTAAAGAGAATAAAATCATGGCATTTTCAGGTAACTGGATGGAGTTGGAGAGTATCATGCTAAATGAAGTTAGCCAGTCCCACAAAACCAAAAGCTGAATGCTTTCTCTGATACCTGGATGCTGATCAATAATGGGGTGGGGAGGGGGAACATGGGAGGAATGGAGGAACTTTACATAGGGCACAGGAGAGGGAGGGAAAGGAAGAGGTCATGGGGGTAGGAATGATGGTGGAATGAAATGGACACCATTACCCTAAGTACATGTTTGAAGATATGAATGGTGTGACTCTACTTTGTGTACAAACAGATACACGAAAAAAAAATGTGCTCTATATGTATACCGTGAATTGAAATGCATTCTGCTGTCATGTATAACAAATTATAAACAATAAATTTAAAAAACTAATATGTATTATAGATATTTCTCTTGAACATAGTTGTACACATTATGACACTGTCAAAGAATGACTCAAATACAAGTTTGTATTACTATAGACTTGAGAAAATTCAATTAAGGAATAATAATCAAATAATCTGCTATATCCTTTTCTTTTTGTTAGCAGCCAATGAGTGAACAAAAAGCAGGGAAGCATGAGATAAATTGGATGGTAATAGAGGAATTATATCCTTTAGTTTTCACCAGGTTACCTATAAACTACAATGCCTATAAACTCCAAAATGGCTAATAAGATTGTGATTAGGCAGAAAAATATTTTGCAGTTTAAAATTTAAAATTAAAAATATTTATTCTAAGTTTTTACTCATGTCTACAAATTTGAGGCCAGTCTTAGCTAAATTCAATGCCACTTTTTAGTCCTGTTTTACTTTCAAAGTATGCTTTCTGCATCCCTTTTCCCCCTTGCATCTTCACATTTTTTTTCCTATGTACCTATTTTCCTTCATTTAGTCATCAAAAAAATCACACCACATGTTAAGCCCAGATATTCACATGGTAAAGATTTGAAAGCAAATATGTCCTTTTACATAGAGTTTTATTTTCATTTTCAATCTGCACCTTAAAACTAGAACTTTCAAAGCAGTGTTAGGAAGGACTTTCAAGTCTTTACAAGAAATAGCTTGAATAAGACTCATTTTCTCTGTTTGGAGCCCTGTTCTTTATCTTTCCCACACCCTACCTCTTTTCAGTATGTTCCAAACTTGTTTACCTTTAGGGTTTTTTTTTCTTTTCTTTTTTCTCATTTCAAGCCTTTTACCCTCCTTTGGCCATTTTGAATTCTGCTTCTCCCATTTTACCCTCAAAGTGCTATAGTGATTTGACATGTATTTATTTAGTCTTTGGCTTTTCAGGTATTGTATGACAACAGATTTTGGAAACCGTTTTACCTCACTTGATCATCCCCTGGAACTATCCCTCTAGCTCAGTAAAAGAATGAGGTCACCCTAACCCTCTACTAGTTAAGGAGGTAGGAGATTATTAAAGATCTGGACATAGGTAACTAGTATTCAAGGTAGAAATACAAAGTAATACAAAGAGACACAAAATACTTGGATAATTTAAAACAGGAGGAATCATTTTAGAAGACTGAGTTGTTTTGGGAAGGAGTTGATGTTTGAACAGTACGTGAGATATTCACAGTGACATATTGGGTGACAATAATTTCAACGATTGAGCTATGGAGTCAAGGAAAAACAGAGTGGTTTAGTGGGGTTAAACTCCATTCCTGCAAGGTAATTCAAGTTAAAATTTAAGTTTGTATCCAACTGATAATTGGTAAGTGAGAAGGATTTTGTGCCTACTCTAATTATGTCCAGTAATGATATATCATATTTTGTGCTGTGGTATTTAATATAAATAATCGATGTTCTAGAAAATTGTTCCATTTTGTATATCATATTTAGTTTCCTAATATAGAAAAATCTCATTAAAATAGCACTGCTGGGAAATGGAATTCCCTATACATATTATAATAGACTCTGCTCTTATCTAGAATTATACTAACAGAAAATGGGTGAAAAAATATATACTTACATAAGTTATCCAAAAATATTTAAATTGAAGTATATTTTATAAGGAAAGATACAAAAAATTTTAAATAACAGTGAGAATAGTGACTTATGATACTATATGTACAGAAGGATGCTAATTAGAGCAAAGACTGTAATTTTTATCTCTAAATCTTTTTTTTTAAAGAAAAATTTATATATCTAAGAAGCAATATTTTGAATAAAAAATCAGAGATTTTTTAGACCTGAAAAGCATTTTAGAATCCATCTATTCAAAGCCTTTAGAGATGACCAAACTGCTTTACAAAAAGACTGATTTTGGCAAGGACATATGACTAAATTACTGTAATAATAGGACTAATAATCCATGCCTTCTGCTTCCAGGCCAATGTTCATGATGTTATTATTTTTTTAAAATGATATAATCCTTCTTAAATAATTTGGTTTGAAATCCTGAGAGAAAGAATTACTATGGAAAACTCAAGGCATTATAAAAAGAGGTGAAATTCAGGACCAAAGTTCCTGCCTCTAAGGCAGTTTTATTCTTCAAAATCTAGTAACTAACAAACATAATTTAAATGAGGCTTCCTTTTATTTGGAACACATAAGATCAGTAATGCTTATAAGAAAGTGGTGCTCTATTCTATTTTAAACAAAAAAAACTTTGTTTTATATCTGAAAGAAAATACATTCATACTTTTCACTTGAAATCCAAAGCATTTTGAATATTACAATTGATGATTTAAGAAATACAGGTATTAAAAATGATATTACCTAATATGGAAAAAGGATAAAAAAGAAGAGATCTAATAGGTTAACAAATTATATTTATAACTGAAAAGGTAACAGTAAATAATGTAATACATACAGCCCAATACCTATGTGAAATGAGCCAGAATTTATCACAGAGTTTTTTTTTTTCTTTCTTAATATTTGCTGCTAAAATACAGAGATCCTGATTCGAATGTTCTTAGGGAAATGACACCCTCACCTGCAAAATACTCATAATAGAATGGGAGTCACACAATACAAAGACAGTTTTGTAAGAACAAGAACAAGAACATAACACGTACAAGGCATGAAGGTCCAAAACAGAATATTGGCTATTGCCAGATATGTTTAATAACTAAGAGCATAGGAGTATTAATATCATAAAATGGATCAAACCTAAGTGAGTTTGAAAAGCAGACAAAACTCAGATCACAAAATCAGCTATTCAGAAAACAAATGGATTGGATGAATGAATGAGTGGAAATTTTCTTCTCCAGGAAACATTATTAAGAAGAATTCCCTATTAAAAAGCAAATTAAAAATTAGAGTGTTGTACAAATATCTAAACTTAAATAAAGAGCACAGACATGATGAACTATTGTGAGAAAGATAAATATGGAGAAGCATGTCAAGTTATATTAGTTGACCATTTCTTTTCCTGTAGGAAGACAAACAAATTCAGGTCCGGAACAAAGGCTGGGACCTGGGACCTACAACTAGTTTACCTTTCTTATTTAAAGGTATAAGATTTACTTTTTCTTACCCTGCTATATGACACTATATTTCTAGAGAAAGCTCATTGATTTGGGGAGAAATTAACAAGAGAAGTATTCCATTTAGCTAAGACAAAGATTATAGTATAAATCATACATTCATGATTCACATATTATGAAGAAAATCCAAGGATTATGAAGAAAATCCTAGGATTCTTAATAAAACTGTCAGCCTCTTAATGTGAAATGTTTTTATATATTAAGTTTAACAGTGAATTATCATAGAAAAGGAGTTTTTAAGCTTGGTTAAGGAAAACTGTTCACTTTAAAATTCACTTAAAAACTATTCAACTCTAGTGTATTTTAATGAGGTCAGACATACTATATGGTTTGATTTATGTTTCATAGATTAAACAGTGGACATTGGTTATT
This sequence comes from Callospermophilus lateralis, assembly GCF_048772815.1. Taxonomy (NCBI): domain Eukaryota; kingdom Metazoa; phylum Chordata; class Mammalia; order Rodentia; family Sciuridae; genus Callospermophilus; species Callospermophilus lateralis. The sequence goes on along the minus strand of NC_135318.1, from coordinate 27,136,352 downwards.
ACTCGTGTGGACTTCCTTCGTCATTGAATCACACAAAACTTTAATGAAGTCATAGGAAACTTGGCCTGAACGGTATTACATGCCAGGGACCATGAGTTGCCCTATTCATGCAATATCTTTACTAATCTTCAGAACAAGTGTATCATGAGGAAAATACTACCAATATTATTATCCTTATTAAAGATTAACTGCTGGGCATGGCAGTAAACACCTGGAATCCCAGAATCTCTGGAGGCTGAGGCAGTCAATTGCAAACTTGAGGCCAATTTCAGCAATTTAAGTAAGCCTATTCTCAAAATAATATATATATATATATATATATATATATATATATATATATATATATATATATATAAAGAGTGCTGGAGATGTAGTTCAGTGGTAGAGCACCTCTGGGTTCAATTCCCAGTGCAGAAACAACACCACCACAAAAAAACTAATGCCTAGATACCGAGAAAGATTAAATAACTTGCCTTGAGTCTTTTCCCCTGCTCTTAAGCAGCAGTATTATTATTGGAACCCAGGTCTATCTGTCTCTAAAACCTGTACTCCTATCTAATTAACATCTCTGTTGTAAGGCCTCTGTGGATACAGCATAGAATAGGTACATGTTGAATATAACACAAATCTGAAGCCATCCTTTCCATCTTTTTTCACATCAAAAAAGAAAAAAAAAAGGATTTTTCCCTCTGTGTATTTCCAATATCTCTAATTGTGCTCTGCTTTCTCTGTCAATTACTTTACAATATTTACTATGCTCCTAGTTTTTCCTCCATACATCATAACCTTGAATTTTGCTACCTGTTTGTTATCTGAACACCCATGTAGTTGTTTCCCCTCCCAATAGGCAGTTATCTTTAATAACTCATTCATGTTTACCACCCACATAAGTAAGAGACGTCAATTGTAATTTTAAAGTAAACACACTCTCTGGTTCCTATCTTTATGTCTTCACCTTAATCCAATCCAAGAGCTTCTAAAACAACCATTTCACAATCTCTATCTTTCTTTCCTCTCCTTGTTTTTGTTTTGCACACAGCTGCCAGACTGATTTCATACATGGCTAATTACATACATTTATGGAGTTTTCAAAAATGCAAATAGTGCAAACATAAAGTAAAAAGCTAAAAATCATTGTTTACCATCAGAATTCCCCATTTTCCCCCAAACCATTGATTATTGAAAGCATTTATGTGAAAACTCTTTTTTGATTCTGTAAAGCTTATACAATTCTCTTATAACTTCTGGTTTTACACAGTTGATTATATTGGTTCTTGAAGTAAAAATTATGTTTTCTGAAAATTATGTAACTGTGGATGATTTCTAACAAACACGAGTAACCTTTTCTTTCTTATTTTATTGAATTGGCTAGATCTTTCAAGACAACATTGATAGAAGCTACAAGAAAGGGCATCTCTCTTTTATTCCCAACTTAATGAGAATGCTTCAGAAGTTTCATTATTAGTGTGATGAAGCTTGTTATTATTCCATTTATCAAACTAAGAAGCTACTTTCTTTTGCCAGTTTTCTGAGAGTTGATTGATGGCAACAGTTTTAAAAAATTGGATCTGAGATGTTATTATAAATTTTGATAGATAATTTCTTCTTTGGGAAGGAGTTTTTTATTTTTATTGTTTTCATTTGCTATATTCCAGGTGTGGTTGATACAGTTGAATTATAGTTCATTTTTATAAAAAAATTCTTTCTTTAATATCAAAATGAAACCCTAGTCGGTTAAAGGAATAAATATAATAAAACTACTAGGTTTATTTGATATATTTTTTATTTTGAGTATTTGGGTTCATGTTTGCATTGAACATTATATAATTTCACCATATATGAAATTGTCTTACAGTGTTTTGCTTTATTAATTCTATTCACATGAAGCTAATACTAAGTGACTTGAATCATTTGATGTTGTGAATTTGGTTTTTGGTTTTTTTGGTTCTCAATTTTTGTTATTTTCAATATTTTGATTATTTTTATAGCTTCTTAAATTGAAGTATCTTTAGTAATTAGTAAAGATACTATCCTTAAGCAGGAGTTTTATGCTCTAATGCCTGAACTCAGTAATTTTAGCTTTTTGAAAAATATATTTTATATTTGCATTGCATTTTGAGAATATCTGTGATGTTCTTCTTTTGGTTTTGATACAGAGAATGCAAACACCTTTACATAATAACCAAATAGTAGACATATGCACAAGTGTGTAGATGTGAAGTAGATTGGCCAATATCTTAAGTTCTATTTACTTGTCCTTATGGTAAGCCAATAAACATGTATGCTATTACCTTTACATTTGCTTTGTAATCTTAATGATGGCATTATTGTACTTTTCAATTCTCCAAGTCTCACTGGAAAGAGTAGCATATGTTTCTTTGGATCAGAATGATCTAAATATATTAGACTGAAAATATAACTATGTTATTCAATTTTCTTACTTTCTTCTCTTGGGCCATGCTGTCTTCTCATATAGCCTTACCATTCCCTCGTCAAAATACATAACCTAAATTTATTCATTGCCCATTTATTTATCAATTATTTTTTTTCTCTATTCCATGTAAGTGCTTCTTGTAGTCAGTGAACATTTTATCTCCAGCATCCATTATCATACATGATTTGCAATAATTCTATCAATTCTACTTGTTAAATGCATGAACATTCAGCACTTAGCTAATATTCAGCATTATTGTTATGGTTTCCATAATGTAGAACTTAGTGTGAATTAAGACAAAACAGTCTTCCTATCCCAGGTTGATGTGAGTAGATAAATTCACCTTATTGAACTTGTATAAATAAACATTTTCTATTTTACTTCACAATGACAGTCAGCCTCTACGGTTAATCTTAGTAATTGCTTATTAGTGAGTCCCAATGACAGAAACACAATTGCAGTTGCCTCTGAGTACATCGACTACATAAAGAAATAAGTAGAGATTTATGTTAATCAACGACTTGCCCCTTTATGAAATGGTAAATTGATAGCATCTGTGCCCACACATCTCTCTACTTTGAGCCCTCAGAACCTCTTTGAGTCTGGATGGAATTGGGAATGTTTGCTCAGTCTTCTGATGGAATGAGTCAGGTCCCACTGGGACTTTTGTGCCCAATTTCCCTTTGTCTCAGTTTCACTTTGTCTATTTTCCTTCAGTGATGTAACAAGAGGCCCTGGGGTGTGTTTTACCTCAATAGCTAAATGTTTCCACTGGCACTTGTTTTCCACCAGAAGAGCCCACTAGAAGGCTTTACAGTGCGTAGAAGAACAGTTTCCTCAGTAGTACCCTGGATGACTTTTCCTCTCACTGACAACCCCAGGGATTTGCTGTGAATCATTCCTATAGAGGCTAATTGGAGAACACATTGAGAAAACAGGTCATAAACACAAATATCATCTGCTTGGATAATAGAGACCAAACAGCAAAATTGTAGTTTATTTTAATTGGCACCCTTCTGTGAGGGGGGAAAAGAAGTCAATTAGCAGATTATTCTAATTATCAGATGCAAGGAAGCATATTCCCACGTTGAAAGTTTTATTATATTTCTTCTTCATTCAATGACCTATATTTTTCCATGATATCTTATTATACAGAAAATAGGGGAATAAATTCAGCCATTTTTAACTGAATATTGCAAATATAAACCAGAAATAACATGTCTCAATCAAAATCTGGCTGTGCTGTTTTCTTTGTCAGCTTAAAACGTTATTCACCTATTATATCTATTGTGGACTTTTACTGTATGACATACAATATGTAGAATATATTTTTCAAATATATAGTTGAGGCATATTTTCCTTGAAATTTTGCCTGGATTATGTTTAGCTACTGATTAGAAACACTTGAAGAAATCCAGCCATTTTGTGAACGAGTTGTGTCTTTTGTAGCACATGAGTGTGATAAATTCATTAATCTGGAGATAGGAGTTAAGCCTTTGTTTTGTAAAATGTACCTGTAAAACGATTTTTTAAAATATTATTAAATAAAAAATTTCACAAAAAATATTTAAAAAAATAAAAAAAATTAACTTTTGAGATCTAGAAAGAAACAAATTAATAGCAATCTTTTTTAATGAGAAAAGTATATTATTTTGATTGTGTAGTGTATTCTAATCGACTTAATAAAATGGCTTTAGCTTTGTTTCTAAAGTACTGAATTATTATCCTCACTATCAAACATTCAGGATACTAGACTGACCACTGATGTTTAGAAAATGGCCACACATTTGAGATGGGTTAAAAGACCTCTAAGTTTGAATATATTACTCATTATCATCATTACCAGATTATAAATTGCCTAACAGCATGGGTTGTAATATTTATCTTTCACAATTTTACATGAACATTCTAAGGAGCACACAAAATGCTTATTAAAGAATTAAGTTAAGAGTAAATTTAGTACATCTTTGTTATCTGATACCAAGAATTAATTTCCTTTAAGGTTACAGTTTTTATAGACAATATGGAGACATTAATTTTAGAAAATGAATTTAGATAGCAGTCTTTATAATAATCTTCTAGTAGACCATGACAATATTGTAAACAATTAAAAAAAACTATAAAAGGTAAGATTCTTATGCTATATAACTCTATTTTTTGAGTAATAAAACAGTTATTCAGTTCTCATTCTTACACTTGCTGGTTGCATGATTTCTCTCACTTTCCTGGTATACATCATGAGACCTCCACATTAAATATTGTTGTGAGAATTAAATGAGCTATTGCAGTTCACAGTAACAATCTATATATTGTCTTAATATCATGAAAGTTAAGCATAATATAGAGTAAAAGTCCTTTATTTGCCTAGCTTGATGATAATATTTAATTAAAAAGTCATCAAGAAAGTACATAATTTTTCTCCAAATGGAAATAATAAGGTAGCAAGGTAGCATTACCTACCTGGATTTTTGTTTTTGCCTGCTCTCCTCCACCCCCACACTTTTTATGGAAAATCACAAAACTCCTTATCAGTTTACTGTATTTCAGATTTAATTTGGTTATTATTGTGGTGAAAATGAAACAAAACTAAACAATTGAATGAGAAGCTGAAATACTTCAGCTATAAAAATGCAATCAAGTTTTTTTGCAAAATTTGAGGTCAACAAAGCTAGTCATTTGTTTTGTTTAACTGGCACCATCTGAGCAACATCACTGAAGATAGATAGCTTTTTTTGATTCATTGTGATGTTACTATATTTTATGGATTATGAGGAACCTATATTTTACTGGCAAGCCCAAGGGACCAAACCAGTCTCATCTTTGAAAGTTTGTCTCTGAGGGCTACTTCTACAACCAAATCTGTATCAGTCTAAGGCAGCTTCATAATAGTTGGAACAGGGAAAATTAAATATAAAGAAAAGATAGGAAAACTTTTTCTATAAGGGATCAAATAGTAAATATTTTAGATTGTGCAAGCCATAAGTTTTGTGTCATTCCTCAGTCACCCAACTCAGCTCTGCCCTTGTGGAGCAAAAGCAATACAGCTTTGAACAAGACATATTCATGATGCATATACATTATATATAAATGGTAGGAATGTTCACGTTCCAATCAAACTTTATTTATAATACTGGCAACAGGCAGCAAACAAGACTTGGCCCACTGGCCACAGTCTGTTGACATCTGATCCAAAACATTATTCTCTACGTAAAGAAAGCTAACTTGAAAAAAATAGTAAAAGAGGACACCAAAGAATAGCAACATAGGGAGGCTACATTACCTTTGAGGATAGGTGAGAATACACTCAAAGAAGAAAGAAAGCTCTTCCGAGCTTTCACCCTCGCATTTGCCCTAGTGGCTGATTTTTAGGTCCCACTGCAAAGACTGTGCTCCCTTATGTGGCAGGAATTGTCCTGAGTGTCATGTTCTGAAGCTGAAGCACAGGAAGCTGCATGCTGGAGTACAGTGAGGTTTACTGCAGTTTTGAGAAGCCAGAGACTTTTCCAAATGCAATAAGATTAGGATCACACTAGACAATTACACAGAGCTAGAAAAGTTAAACAAACAAACAAAAAATGACAGTTTCAAAATTCCAAGGGAAAACACTTTCAAATATAGGGCAAAAATATTGAAATTTATATCTAGAAATATCTATATTAATTTTACCAAAAGGACAACTAATGAAAATTTATTGCTCTAAAAAGGGTTAATCCAGAGAGAGAGAGAGAGATACAAAACCCAATTATGAATTAAAATTTCACAGTATTGTGAAATCCAAATAAGAATTGCCTCTAAAGGTGTCCCCCAAAAGCCCATACGTGACAAAATTCAAGAATGTTTAGAGGTGAAATGATCAAATAATGAAAGCGTTAATCTAATCAGTGGGTCAGACCACTTGAATGGATTAACTGGATATTAACTGTGGGCAGATAGGGTGTGACTGGAGGAAGTAGGCCTTTGGCGTTCACATTTTGTCCCTGGTGAGCAGAGCTCTCTCAGTGCTTCCCGGTAGGCATGTACCTGAGCTGTTCTTTCTCCATGATGTTCTGCCTTCCCTCAGGCCCAGAGTATGGATTGACTGATCATGGACTGAACCTCTGAAATCATGGGTCAAAATAATTTTTTTCTTTCATAAAAAATAGAGTTGCCTCTAAAGACAATCATAAAGTCAACACTCATTTCTGTATATTTAAAAATAAAATGTATATAATAATATTAAAGGGATTTGGATTTTAGTGAAACTATGAGATTTTTCTGGGCTGTGAAGAATGTAGAAATGTTGATCAAATTGAAACTTTATTAGAAGGACCATATTATTTGTACAATTAAAATATTAAGCGTAACTACTAAAAGGACAGAGTCAGGAAGGCTTGGACTCAGACAAGGAACTAAATGTTTTCCAAGATGCATTGAAGACTATGAAGAAAATTCAGTCTTAGGCAAAAGACACCACTGCTGAAGGCTGAGCAACTGTGGAGCCATAGTTCACGCATGAGTTCGAGATGGACAGCATAAGACAGAACCAGAAATACTGGGACCCTAAGTAGGGAGTTTGCCACAAAATCCTGATTTGACAGAAATTAGAAGCTTTATCATGAGTAATAATGCACAAGTGTAGTGAACCCAATAGCATTGAGGACTTTACCATGTTCTGAAAATATTAATCCTCTTGACATTAGAAGGGTGAACTCCCAGAGGGATAAGTTGTTCGAGAGCAATGAAGTCTAAAATGCAGTTCTCTTGGTGGGATAAAATTCCCAAACGGGTGCTCTGAAACACAGATGAGTGAGAGAAGCTACATGTCCTGGGAACAGATAAAGCGGTCAAGAGCAGCTTTGGCAAATCTCTGGTCAGTTCACTGGCACATTTCGGCAGGGTTGAGTTCTACAGGCCACTGGCATAGCTACTGGTTTGTACTCATCTGTGGCAGCTTCAGCCACTATAGTAAAGTTGAATACTTGTAATAGAAACCATGTGGGCAACAATATCTAAAACATTTACTACTAGTCCTTTACAGTTTTCCAAAACCTGAACAAGAATAAGATGACCGATGCACAGAAGGAGGAAATGCCTGCTATGAGATTGCCATTGGAGTAACCTTGAAGATTGGAGTATGAAACTAAGTAAACACAGTGCTGATTGCCCTGTAAAGAAGCATTTAAAACAGAAAATCTAAAATGAAGGGCGCTGATTCAAAATTATGAACCCCAACATTCTGAAATTATGATTAGATTAGAAAGTTCTGATGCGGAGAGCAGTCCTGGTGTACATTGTGGTCAGTATCTGAGCACACCATTCGGTTTGTGGGTGGGACCAAGTTTCTTTCTCTTGGTACTAATGTCAGCATTGCCTAGAGTCCACTTTCTTTCATGCAAAATGCTCATTAATTATTTTTACCATATAAATGCTGTTTTGATTTCTGCATTACCCAAGGATAAATATATAAAAGTCCTTAATGTGCACTGAGAAACTCTTGTATTCTGGTTCCTGACTCCTTCAAATTTCCATTTCAACACTTTCCCACTTGTCCTTGCATTATAGAACTTTATTCTATCTTTTTCACTTGCTTTCTTGTCCTTGGGCATCTTCAAATAAATCCCTTTATATATTTTAAATTTCTATTTAGTTTCTTCTTTTTGACATGAACCTTCTCTGATCCCAATGGAATTAGTATCTCCATACATTCCTGCATATATTTCTATATTTCATGTATTCTCAGCTTAGAAGGCATAAACCAGTTACCTTTATGTTCCCCTTATGGCCAGAAAGCACATTTTAGAAGCACAGGGCCACATATATTCTAAGCTCTATTTGTGGAGTTTGAGTTATATAAATAATATGTATTTGACAAATAAATGTTTGAATAAATAAATTTATGAAAACTTTCTGTAAATGTCACTGTTCTCATCATCCTCATTATCAGCAGAATTTTTTTTTTATCATGCTCAATTCAATTTGGATCTTCAAAGCCCTCTAAAGACACATTTTTGAAGATTCCCCAGTCTTCAGCACTGTTGGGAAGTGGTGGACTTTTGAGGAGGTGGGGCCTAGTAGAAGAACATTTGGTCATTAGCAGCATGCCTTTGAAGGGGATATGGGAGCCAGTTTCTCTCCTCCTTCTCTCTCTCCCTCCCTCCCTCCCTCCCTTTCTCTCTCTTTCTCTCTGCTTTCTGGCACTACTCTGTGAACAAGCCTCTTCCATGTACTCCCAACATACTGTACTGCTGAGCTGTAGGCCCAAAGCAACAGGACCTGCAACCATGAACCAAAAACAGAGCTTCTGAGTCAAAATAAACCTTTCCCTTTAAAAAGTTGATTATCTCAATTATTCATTACAGTAATGGAAAGCTAACAAATGCTCTTGTTTAAAATAAAACATTTGAAAGAATAATCTGGTTACAAAAAAATGCATTACTGGGATTTATATAATGACCTATGTGAAAGCCTAAATGTAATTAATGTCAGTATTTTGATGATCAAGCAAGATAACTATGGAATGTGCTCAAGATTACACCTAGCACATATTAAGTTACTCATAGCTAATTGCCAATGTTAGCACAGATTCCTCTCATCTTTTGTTTTAAGAAGGGAAGAAAATACTGACTCTAAGACATTCAGTCTGTTGTTAGGCAAAATGATAATTTTTTTTGGTCTGTCTCTGTGGATTATCTAACTTGGAAGAGGGAACTGCCTGCAAAGACAATTTGTCTCAGTTATAAAACCTGGACATACATGGCATATAGAAAAATACACATTTTTGATCTTTTTCTTTTCCATAAATTCTCAGTGTAATTGCATTTCTTAATTTAGTATTCTATTGCAAAATATTGTGATGAGTGAGAAAGTTTGGAGTTACTCTAAAATGATAATGGTATTTTGTAGTTGTGCAAGTTCCTCAGAATCATGTCTTCAGCTTTTACCAAAGTCTTTTGTTAAATGATTCACTGACCTTTTAAGAGATCTTTTGGCAAATATTATTTTGTGGTTAAAGAAAAAGATAGAAACCAGGAACTGAGGGATGAGTGGCAAATTTAGTTGCTCAGCAAGGATGTGAATGCACAAAGAGGACTTGGTTCGCTATCCTTATGCTCAAGCATGAACAGGAACACTTTCAATTAAGAGTTTATGAAGTTTTCCTATGTTTTAAAAATTTGAGAGATTTCCAATAAATAAGCCTGTGCTCTATCTCTCAGCCTCAGAAAAAAGGTCAAACTAATTTCCAATTCAGTAGAAAACAGAAAATAATTAAGATTAGAGCCAAATTTATTGAGAATACAAATACAATACACAATATCAATGTGACAAAAAATTGGTTCTTTGAAAAGATACTTCATATTGAGAAACACTTAGCCAAACTAACCAAAAGAAGGAGAGAAAAGGTAAGAAAAAGTAAAATTAGAGACTGATAAGGAAATATTACCAAAGACACTCTGAAATACAAGGATCATTAGAAACTTTTTGGAAAATTTATACTCCAATAAACTGGAACATCTTAGAAGACATTGACAAATTTCTAGGCATACATACTCTATACAAATTGATCCGGGATATTTAGAAAAACTTAACATACCCATATCAAGTAATGAAATAGAAACAGTAATTAAAAGCCTTCCAAAAAAATAAAAGCTGAGTACCACATGGATTTTTACTTGAATTCTAGAGACCTTTAAAGGAGAATAATTAATATCATCCTTTCTCAAATTAGTATATGAAATTGAAAGGGAGGGAACACTCCCAAATACATTCTGTGAAGCCAATATAACCCTGCCAGCAAAACCAGAGATGCATCAAGGAAATAAAACTGCAGACCAATACCTCTACTGAACACAGATGGAAAAATCCTTAATAAAATATTAGCAAAAACATTCAAAATTATATCAAGATGATATTATACCATGACAAAGTGGGTTTCATCCCGGAGATGAAAGATTGTTTCAACATCTATAAATCAATAGATGTAATTCATCATTTATATAAAATTAAGAATAAGAATCATATAATCACCTTAATAAATGCACAGAAGGTCTTTGAAAAATACAGAAATAATTCATGTTAAAGAGGCTGGAGAAACTAGGGAGAGAAGGAACTTATCTTAACATTATAAATGCCATTTATGAAAAACCCAACGCCAACATCTCACTGAATGAAGAAAAACTGAAAATATTTTCTCTAAAATCAGGAACATGGCAAGGATGCCCACTTTCACCACTTCTACTCAATGTAGTACTTGAAACAGTAGCCAGAGCAATCAGGCAATAGAAGGAATTTTTTTTGTAGTTGGAGATGGAAAGAATGTCTTTGTTTATTTTGTATGTAGTGCTAAGGATTGAACACAGTGCCTCACACATGCTAGGCAAGCATATTGCCACAGAACTGCCTTAGCCTGATAGAAGGAAATTTAAAGGATACAAATGGCAAAAGAAGTTAAACGTATACCCCCTGTTTGCAGATGACATGGTATTATATCTACAATATCAAAAAAACTCACACAGAGGATTTTTACAGCTGATAAGTTAATTAAACAAAGTAGCAGTATACAATATCAACACTCATAAAGCAATTGCTTTCCTGTAGTGCAACACTGATTGAGCTGAGAAAAAATAAATAACCTCAAAAAAAAAAAAAAGAAAATAGAAAAAAGAGAGGAAAAATACTTGAGAATTAATCTAACCAAGGAGGTGGGACATCTCAACAATTAAACATTTTAAATAGTGAAGAAAAAAAATTGAAGAAGACCTTAGAAGATGAAAACACATCTCAGAGTTTTGGATAGGCAGAATTATATTGTCAAAGTGGCCCTATTACCAAAATCAATATACAGATTCAATGCAATTCCTCTCAAAACACCAATGTCATACTTCCCAGAATTAGAAAAAAAAAATCTTAAGTTCATTTGGAAGAATAAGAAACCAGTAGTAGTCAAGCAATATTGAACTAGAGGAGCAATCAAGAGGCATCATAATATGTGTTTTGAAATTATACTACGGATCTATAGCGTTAGAAATAGCATGATATTGGTATCAAAAATGGACATGAAGACCAATGGAAGAGAATAGAAGACACATCCCACATACTTACAGCCATCTCACATTTCACAAAGGCACTAAAATACTTGTTAAAGAAAGCCTTTTAAACAAATGCTACTGGGAAAACTGGACATCCATATGTAGAAGAATGAATCTAGATCCCTCTCTCACCCTTCACAAAAGTCAAATCAAAATGGATCAAAGACTTAGGAATTAAATCTTACAACTGCTAGAAGAAGTCATAGGCCAACACTTCATCATATAGGTGCTGGTATTGACAAGATTTCTGAAGCTCAAGAAATGAAACCAAGAATCAATAAGTGGGATATCAACAAAGTCAAAAGTTTATGTACAATAGAGGAAATCATTAATAGTATGAAGAGATATCCTACAGAATGGAGGAAAAACCTTTACCGGTTATTCCGCTGAAAAGAGATTAATATCCTGAATATATAAAAAATGTGAAAAACTAAACACCAAAAACAAAAACAAAACAAATAAAAAACTCAATAATTAAATGGACAAAAGACCTATGCAGACATTTCTCAAAAGAAGAAACACAAATGACCAACACATAAATGAAAAAATATTCAACATCTCTAGAAATTAGGGAAACACAAATCAAAACTACACTGTTTTTATCTGACTCAGAATGACAAGCATCAAGAAGACAAATAATAATAAGGGCTTGGAAGATATGGGGGGAAAAAAGCACACTTCTACATTATTAGTGGGACTTCAGACTAGCCAAAACTCTGAAAAGCAATATGTAGATTCCTCAGAAAACTAGGAATGTAATCACCATATGACCCAGCTTTCTCACTCCATGGTATTTATCCAAAAGAACTAAAATCAGCATACTCTGGTGATACAACCACCTCAATGTTTAGCAGCACAATTCACAACAGCCAAGTTATGGAATTGTCCCAGATATCCATCAATAGATGAATAAACTAAGAAAATTGGGTATATATACATAATTGAGTTCTATTGAGTTATAAAGAAGAATGAAACTATGGCATTTGCTGGTAAATGGCTAGACATGGAGAACATCATGATAAGTTAAATAAGCCAGACTCAGAAAATCAAGGATTGAATGTTTCCTTTCATATGTGGAAGCTAGAGTAAAATAAGGAAAAAAAAGGAGGGAGAATCAGATATTGTAAAGATATAGAGAAGATCAGTTGAGTAGAAGAAGGAGGGGGGAGGAGGGATGACAGAAAAAGGGAGGAAATGCATAATGAATTTCTGAAAATCATATGTTATGTGCATATATAAACATATGACAGTTAATTTCACCTTTCTATATAAGTATAAAGAACTAGTAAAAAATAAGTAAATGAATGAAAGGAAGGTCAGTAAAGTAGTAAAAGCAGAGTAAGGGGAGGAAAGAGGGGAGGGAAAAGGCAGAGAATGGGAACTGAAATCAAATTCCACGCTTGTATGATTTTTGTTAAAATGAACCCAGCTACTATGTATAACTACAATGCTCTGATAAAAAATTAAAGTTTTATTGTGGAATATATTGCTAATTTGCATTTCTATCAATAAATAGTTGATAAGTTGACAATATGTATAATGGTCTATGACATACATCATCTTTGAAGATCTATATTAAAGATTTGGTAATGTATAGCCAGAATTCAATATGCATCTTGTAAACTATGAAAGCTAAAAAAGAAAGTGTAATTAAGAAACAATTCTTTTCAATATTTGTTGCTTTTTTTAATCCCCCTTTTTTCCCCTGAAACAGACAGAAAAAATGTCTTCAGAGTTTCCGTAGTATGTATAAGTTAAATTGGTTTATTGCAACCTTCTTCTGGATGGTGCCCAGGCATTAAAAAAAAAAAAACCCTTCTGTCCTCTTTCCATAATATCTGTCTATTTAATTATGGGATATTTAAAAATAGAGATAGGCAAGTGAGGGTACCAACATTTTAACCAGGAAAGAAAGTTAGGAAAACAACTAGGAATATAAAATATAAAATTCTTCAAACCTTCCCTTTTATCCCTACTCATTTGACTGTGGATTGGCTACTTCCAAGAAAAACATAGAGTTCTCAACTTGGCAAACTTATATTCTTCCTCCAAAGACTAATTACATGTAAATGAATTAATTGCAGTTAGTTGTTAACATGTGGAGTTTATTATGATGCCTGATGTTTATTTACTATTAGGTTGCTACATGCAATTAGAGAAAGAATAGGAGAATTCTTATATATTAAGCAACAGGAAAGGGAACGTTAGTATATCTGGTAAAACAAAGACAAGTTAGTAGATATATTTTCTTCAGTGCCTTTTGGAGGCACCTAAAGGTATTTTTGCCTTTTGATTTTGAAGAAATAATTTGTTATTATTTTTTGTTTTGATTTCAATCTCCTTTTTTGTTCTGTACAGCATACTGATGACATCTCAAAAGAGCTCTGAAGAGCGTGCCTATTTCATGTACATTCATGTTGCTTGTAATCCAGAATGTGCACAATTGTTTTCAGCAAGGACACTTGCACTACTCTATAGTCATACTCAAAGTTATCAATCCCTCTTCAAAGGTCAATTCATTTTTCTTTACTCAAATCTGATAATATTCTCTTCTTTCTTAGGTTTACATAGTCATGTATTATAAAGGTCAGGGCTCCAAACTGTATATTGCCTCTGGGACTAATTTTATTAGTTATCTCACTAAGGAACAGTCTCTTAGTAAAGAGAAAGTCCAACTAGGAAAAAGACTAAATCTGGTACTGACCTCTACCTGGCTGTACTCAGTATCTCACCACCCTGATATTTGAAAGACGTATTAAATATTACTTTTTTTTAGAGAGAGAGAGAGGGAGAGAATTTTTAATTTTTATTTTTTAGTTTTCAGCAGACACAACATCTTTGTTTGTATGTGGTGCTGAGGATCAAACCCAGGTGGCACGCATGACAGGCAAGCGCGCTACCGCTTGAGCCACATCCCCAGCCCCTTAAATATTACTTTCAAAAGCAGATCCACACAGTCATATTAGGGACAGTCCTGTATGCATTGGAAGATTTTTAAAATTCCTACAGTATATATTAATACACAAATCCAGGTAATTGTAAGCTGATCTTTAGTTAGAGTTATACATAGCTGATTGCACAATACTCTTGAGGAATTGGCTTCACGTATAACTTAGTATCGTCACAATATTTCTATCACTGATGGCTTTACCATACTGAACTGTTTTAAATTCTTTTGAGATTGGAGTTATGGTTTAAGAACTAAACATAATGAATTTCTTGCAGTGAACACAATTTCCAATTACTATTAGGAATGCATTTTGAATCATTCAAGTATTCTGCCTTCTAAACAAAAGAGAAAATAGAGGTTGCGAGTCAAGAAATGGGAAAGAAAACTGTTGAGAGCAGTAAAGATAACTAACTGTGATACTAAGAAATAGCTTGCCTGAAACACAGTGGGAATAAGTGGAGAATCTCAAGTATTAATAAGTGCCTTATCTATGCTTTTACAAAGAAAGGATTTTGAAAAGCTCTAAACTGTGTTAAAAGGCCACATTTGAAAAAGTGGATGAAAAACTCTACTGGCTTTAAATATCTAAGATATTCTCTTGTGTGAGTAATTGACTAGTCTAATTAAAATGAAAAACCCTTAGAGAACTGAGCAGAGAGGAAATGGACAGGAAGTTCAACATAAAATAAAGGCTACTTAATCTACTGTGAAAGGAAAATGGAGCCTCTGCCAGTTCAAGGGCAGAACTTTATGTTAGTATGGAATAAACAAGTTGGAAACAGAACTTCATTGTACTGGCTGGATATGTCAGCAACGTGTTTACTCTGACCTGGTTTGAACATTTATAGGAAAGCGGGGGAAAAGCAAAAGTAAATAAGTAAATAAAAAAATAAATATAGTTAAGTTTGGCATACCTTTTTAGAAAAAAATCAGCAATTTGCAAAGTTCCCCATTTGGTATGGAGTTCACAAGAATTGTAAGGAAAGAAGCAGAAAGAAGTTAGAATGATTTACATCACACATACACAAGCTTTTCCTTCTGTTTGTCTGTCTTCCTGAATTATTTTACTGAAGGATGATTGACATATAAAAAACCTACATACTTAACATGTACAACTTGATGAGTTTTTGAATAACTACCCATGAAACTATCACTGCTATCTATGATGTCAACATATCCACCACATCCAAGTTTCCTCCCCCTTTATTTATTAATATTCTTCTTTCTGATAAGAAAACTTAATATAAGAACAATCCTCTTAGCAAATTTGTAAATATACAATATAGATGCGTTAATGGCAGGCAGTTTACTGTATAGTAAATCACCAGAACATATTTATTTTACATAATTGAAAGTTTGTATCCTTTGAATATTAATTAATATTAATTGATTAATATTAAGTATTAATCCCATTTTCCACTATTTCTTATGTTTGGCCACCACTATTCTACCCTAGTTGTTTAAGTTCAACTATTTGAGATGGCTCATGTAAGTGGTATCAATACAGCATTTTTCCTTCAGTGTTAAGCTTATTTCACTTAGAATAACATCCTCTAGGTAAATCCATGTTGTTTCAAATGGCAAAATTTCCTTTTGCAAGACTGAACAATATTCCACTGCATTTGCACAAAACACTTTCTTCACCCGTTCATTTGCAATGAACATTTAGGTGGCTTCCTTATCTTAGCTTTAGTGAATAATGCTGTAATGAATTTGAGGGTACAGATTTTGAGATTCTGAATTAAATCTGTTTGGATAAATACTTAGAAATGGGATTTTGGGATCATATGATAGTTTATTTATCTATTTATTTGTTTATTTATTTTGCTGAACCCAATCATGTCTTCCACCAACACTGTGCAAGAACTTTTATACAACCTTTCCAATACTTTTGTTGATAACAGCCATGCTAACAGATGAGAAATTGTATTTTATTGTGATTTTGATTTTCATACCATTATGGATTAGTGATGCTAATCATCTTGTCACATATCTGAGGGTTGTTTGTATGTTTTCCTTGAAGAATATCTGTTCAAATCCTTTGCCCATTTTTAAAATGGAGGTAATTGGGGTTTTGTGCTATTGAGTTGCAGTTGCTTTTAGACATTTGAGGTATGAATTTTTCAGAAGATAAATGGTTTGTACATATTTTGTAGGCTGCCATTTCATTATTCTTGATATTTTCCTGTACTTTACAGAAACTTCTGAGTTTAATGTAGTTCAACTTGTAAATTTCTGTTTTTGTTGCCTGTGGTTTTGATGTCAAAGCCAAGAAATCATTGCCAAGGTCAATGTCAGGAAACTTTTTTTTCTTTAGTCTTCTAGGAATTTTGTAGATTTGGGTCTTCTGTTTAAATCTTCATTTTGAGTTGATTTTTCTGTGTGGTGTACGTGAAGGGTCTGATTTCATTCTTTTACATCACGTAAACTTTAGATGCTGAGAGATCAAATACATTTCAAATTCTGTTTAAACATTGCAAGAGAACAGTAAAAGAAGCAAAGAAATAAGGAGGAAGGCCTCATAAAAAATAAAAACACTATAGAAAATTAGACAAGGGAGAGAAATGAAAGGGAAAATTAATAGGAAAATGCCTAGCTCCAGTCCTAGTTTCCTGGTGTTTCCTGAGACATTATCAGGCTTTGTTTCGGAAAAACACATCTCAGCCTCCCTACGGCACAGAGCCCTGTATGTTTTACTTACTCAATAAATATTTGTTAACGATGCTATTTCTTGTCTGTCCATCACCCTAGAGACAAATTTCACTTTCAAATAGTATTCTCCCATGCAAGAAAATCTTTATGTTTACAATTCAGTATCATAAAACAATTGATCAGAAGCACTTTACCTATAAAAGCACAATTTAATGCAGGAAAGGACGTGAAATAATGAAGTTCTGAAGTAAAACATCTTTTGAGTGAACTATACTTCTTTCTATCAATGGCAAAAACCTGACTGAATGACACTCAAATCTACTAATGCTAGTGAAAAGACTAGTCATTCTAAAATATGTTTGTGGTCTGTCATAAGACCACATTTAATTCTTTTAAGCCAAATGAAACTTCCCACTGTTAAACCAGTTCAAACAAAATGTTATTTTTATCACTGTGGGATGACTATTTATACAAGGTTTACAGGTTATACTCCTTTCTAGATAGCCATATACAATACTTACCCCTTATAGCAAATACTTATATTTAAGGCCTTTTAACAAAGGAAAAAATCTAATGTGGACATCTTTTAATATTCATCCTGAACAAAAGTGTAGCCAATGTTTTCTTTATAGTGTTTTTTTTTGTCTATTTCCTCAGGTAATAGTAGTTTCATAATTTCCTAACACAGGAGCTTATGTTTGCTTTCATTGTTCTGTTTTCAGGTGTTTGATAATCATGAAATAAAACTATATATTGATCATACATATATATGATATATGTATAATCCTCATATATAAGTTGAAGATTGTCTCCTCTTTTTGACTTTGTAAAATATCTAGTATAAATTCAGGATTCTGTTTTCTTGTTTGTTGGCTGAAAATGTACACAGTTATCTCAGTCTGTTGTTTTCTTTGTGGGGATATTTTGAACTAACTATTCATTCAGTTTACTAAGGAGTAAAAGATCAGAATGAGGAATTTGTATTCAAGAAATATTCTATTTGGCCATAATATTATCCTTATTTTAAAAAATCTCTTCACATTTCTTGCTCCAATAACATCCTTCACTGAATATGTCAGCGAGCTACCTGGTAGAAGGTAGTCTACATTGAACTTCTGACATAAGGAAAGATGCAGAAATTTGTCTTCATTAAAATGGCCATTGAGGACTATGGCTGTGGCTCAGTGGCAGAGCGCTTGCTTTGTACATGTGAGGCACTGGTTTCAATCCTCAGCATCACATAAAAATATATAAACAACAAAATTAAGTTATTGCGTCCATGTATAACTAAAACAATATTTTAAAAAATTAGCCATTGACTATGAATGTGGATTGACCTGTCTTGCTGAACTGATAATAAGGCACTAATCACTTCCCCTGGGTTTATGGAGTCTGTTACATTAAGCACAAAGGAATTTCTTTCATAGCAAAAGAAGTAATGCAGAAGGCTGAAGCCTACGTAATTCACAGTTCTTACCATGCACGTCACCCCTCAGACATAATTGACTTTGGAATTAAGTAGGCTTGTCTAGTAAAAACACAGTGAAAATTCTGGGTGAGAGCAAGAGCTTCCAAGTTCAGTGTTCTGTTGTAGAGTATGTGATCTATTCTCTGAACCAGTTATAACTCTGTGGACGTCTTTCTCCCATGTGAGAGAATACAAAGATTTGGAAATCAAGGGGAGAAGGTTGGGGTGGTACCTACCCACAATAAAACTACTAACTCACTTTCTAATTCTGGCTTCCCATTTTGGAGACATTGATTTACTGTAGGGGGTTGGACCACCTTCACATAACAATGGCTCCCATGACTTGAAAATGAAGATGCCCTTGACCATTCTGGAATCTTTGTGTTACTGAAATTTCAGGCAATAGAGTTAATAATGGTGTTGTCCAAAGTGGTTAATTCTGATTATTAAAGGAAAAGAGAATAAAAAGAAAGCTGCCATGATAGTGGTATGTGTAGAATATGGGGACTGTCTTAGGCACCTCCTAGTATTTTTAAGTCTGATGGAAAGAGTTAATAATCAACTATAGTAACCCATTGCAGGTAGGTGATCTAAGGCTGTTGTTTCAAGGACATAGTTTTGGGTTACAACACAGAGTAAAAATTACTGGCCAGTGAATGTATGGGTTGAAGGAAAATGGAAGACAAGTTTGGTGGTAAACAAGGTGTGTTGTAGCTTCCCATATTTTATCATTTGATCCACAGTAAGAATATATGCATATATCTTCATCTCTATCTCAAGCCCAATTTGTTGATACATTGTAAATTTGAATTGCAAGTAATTACAAAATATACTGTTAAATAAAAATATTCAGGCATCATTGAATATCTATTTTTGTCAATTGCTGATGTGAATACATTTTCATAAGAAACTAGAACAATATATATGTAAGTATTAGCAAGATTAGAGTTTTGATAGATTTTATTTATTGTACTTTATAAGTGATCTGTAAGAAAAAATTATTTGTATAATAAACCATATTAAAAGAAAAATTAAATTATCACTACTTAATAAAATTTTTATGGCCATTGATTATACAAAGTTAGAATATAAAATGTATATAAAATATTAGTGAATATAAAAGTAGTTTTGGTATTAACATCATAGATTTAAAGGATTTTAAATCTTTTTTAATTATACATGAACATGTTAAAAATTCACTCCGGATTATTTGGGGTCTATTTCAATGCACAATATTTGTATATGTGTGTGTGTGTGTGTGTGTGTGTGTTGTGTGTGTGTGTGTGTGTGTGTGTATGAGAGAGAGAGAAAGCACGCTTTTCTGTGCCTTATGAATATTTGACCAAAATTGTATATCACTTTGTAAAAATAGAAAATAATCATTCCTATTAATGAGGTTCTCAGAAATGTGTTCTTATTTTGAGTTGTATGAATAAGGGGTTGAATTCAAATTAGATATCATCTTTATTGCTAACAATTCATTCTCAACTCCTAATATATCTAGAAAGAGAAAATTCTATTGCTTTTTTTCTTTCTTATGACAAATATACTTAAAACTTATATGAAACATATGGTATTCTGCACAGCATAAGCTCCAAATTAATTATAATTATGGTGACACAAATATTTCTGTCATCATATTAATTATAATAAGGAACTTAGATATTAAAGTATTTTTCTATTCCATATACTGATGAAAGTAATACATTTCAATTTTGTCTCTTTGCAGTATTAATTTGTTTAGTTGCCTTTCCTATGATAGAAGTTATTTTCACAAATATTTCTAGTGATTTCCAAATATTATTCTACCATTCAGGAATAAAGAGTATTTCAATACTTAAGTTTCAAATAAAAGTTTAGGTCCTTTAATATCAATGCATATCATGACACATGTTGTTTAGTGTTTACTTTCAATTTATTTTCATGTATATGTTTCAAGAGAAAGTTTATAGCACACTAAATCAAAAGGTACCAGCAACATCTTAAAATATAACATTTGGAAAAGATTTCTGACAAAGCAGTTCATTAATAATATTTTATGCATCACAAATTTGAAGTGTGTGTGTGTGTGTGTGTTCCAAATAATTCCTAAGATGATTTGGCTAAAATATTGTGATTTCAAATTTATCCCTTGTGACATCTAATACATTTGTTTTACTATCTGATTCCAGGTTAATTGATATATGAATTTTAGTAAGAAAAACAATTTCTTATCATGGGGAGCTAGGGAAGGTTAAAGACCATTTAATTCTTTATGATATTGGAATAATCTCTTATTTGGAAGTATAAAATAAAAGTGCCTCATTTATTACTCTTCTGAGTTAGACAAAGAACAATCAAAAAGATTTATATTACTTTAGCCTTGATAGCATACAGAACTTCTAAGAAACTTAAAAATTTATTAAGGTCACTGTGAACCAATGCTAACACACTTGACAAATTTTTAAAAGTGAGATCTGTACTAACTGATAAATTCTTTGAGATAAAAGTTGAGCAATCTGTGGAACAGAGGAGTGGGAATTTTTCACATTTTTGGTATGAAGTCTCAATCAAGTTGATCACAAGAATCTCCTACCTCAACTGATGCCTACATATAACGGATGTGCCAGTTCATATCATGAAGTCCATATATAAGTCATGCTTTAATTGTGTTGTAGATGGACTTTGGCACTGAATGGCTATACTTCTCAACTTTGCTACTCTGCCACATGTTGGCTTCCTCTTTAAACAGGAAGCAAAGCAAGTCCAACAGGAAAATAACATCTCTGGCTTGTGAAATTTTATTTGACTAAACTATATTACTTCATTGCATCAGAAGACACTGCATTGTGTTGTCAGTCTGAAGCCTTCCTGTTAATGCTAAAGAGTTATTAATTAGATGGTGATCACCAAATGGTTCCGATATAAAATAATATTTCTTTCTTTGTAATATGTAAATAGAGGAGTTATCCCTCAGTATTTGAGAATTGGTTGCAAGTGAATAAATACTAAGATCTGTGGATGACCAAATAATTTATGTAAAATGGCATAGTACTTGCCTATAACCAACACACATTCCCCATATACTCTAAGTTATCTCTAGATGTAATGATGTAATTACTTATATAGTTGTTGTATAGTATAATTTAGAAGAGAAGAGTCTAAATAATGACATATGATAATGACAAGAAAAGTCCGTATATGTTTAGTACAGACACAATATTTTTAATAATATTTTCTATTTACAGTTGATTGAATCAATGGATATAGAACCCACATATTCAAAAAATTGGTTTTGTCCAGTTGGAATCCACTTTGAGACCCTGAACAAAATTTCTACCTAAACAGTATTTAGGATCTATCAGTGATTATTGCTTATTTTGGCAATTACCTGGTGATTGAAAAAATTCATGATTTCCAATTCTACATTTCTTTTAATATTGTTGATACTGGTATTATTAGATACAACAGCTGGTGTCATTCTATAAAGAAGTGTAGCACATCGTGTCCCTGGGCTATTCTCTCTCTCATCCTTCCTTTCTTCCCTTCTTTTCTTTTTTCTTTTCCCTTCCTTCCTTTCCTTTCTTCCCTCCCTCCCTCCCTTCTTCTCTCCTTCTCTCTCTTTCTTTCTTCCTCCCTATGTCTCCACATCATTTTAAAAGTTTTTAAAATTTTATTTTAATTAGTTATACATGACAGTAGATTGAATTTATGCACTTTGATATATCATACATAGATTGGGGTATAATTCTAATTTTTTTGATTATACATGATGTTGAATCACATTGGTCATGCAGTCATGTATATACATAAAGTAATAATGTCTGTTTCATTCCACTATCCTTCCTACACGTATATCCTATCCCCTCCTTCCCCCTCCCTTCATGCTCCTCTATCTAATCTAAGATAACTCTATTCTTCCCCAGTGCTCCCTCCCACTGTGAATTAACATCTTCATATTAGAGAAAACATTGGCCGTTGTTTGGGAGTGGCTTATTTCACTTAGCATGATACTTTCCAACTCCATCCATTTACCAGCAAATGCCATAATTTTGTTCTTCTTCAAAGCTGAAATATTCCATGGGGGGAATGAATATATATATATATATATATATATATATATATATATATATATACACACACACACCACATTTTCTTTATCCATTTATCTTTTGAAGGACACCTAGGCTTTTTCCATAGTTCAGCTATTGTGAATTGAGCTGCTATAAATAGCTCCATGTGTTGATGTGGCTTCATCAGTATAGTATGCTGATTTTAAGTCCTTTGGGTATAAACTGAGGAGTAGGATAGCTAAGTCAAAGGTGGTTTCATTCCAAGTTTGCTGAGGAATCTCCATATTGCTTTTCAGAGTGGTTGCACCAATTTGCAGTCCCACCAGCAAAGTGTGAGTGTACCTATTTCCCCACATCGTTGCCAACATGTAGTGTTGCTTGTATTCTTGATGATTGCCATTCTGACTGGCACATGATTTTTTATAAATAATGTTATATATGGACCCACAAGTCTTGCAGTTGCTCAATATGTTGTGCTGAGAGCCATAGCCAAGTAGGAATGACGCATGGCAATTTCCTTGTCAGCCTACCCAATGTTGCTTAGAGGGAGGACTCTCCATTGTGGAAATGGGCTTGCCTTGGACCCAGGTCATTTGCAGTGACATTGCATGAATGTTTGAGAAAGGTGACCCTGCTCAAGGACCAGGGCGGTTCCAGGTTTAGGGTGTGAATCCTGCTGGGAATAGGGTGGTTCCAGGTTTAGGGTGTGGGTCCTGCTGGGAATAGGGCGGTTCCAGGTTTAAGGTGGATCCTGCTGGGAATCAGGCACCCCCCCTCCCCGGCTCCTTGAGTTCGGTTGAGTTCTTGAGGGGTTCTGAGAGAATTGGTATGCAGAGTACCAGTGTATTTTTCCCCAGAACGTGCGTGCAGAATGCCCGTGAGAGTTCTACAAGTTTTTGTGGTGGCTCGGTTATTTTGTGCCCAGCCAGACTGCCGAATTTTGGCTATGGCTCTCAGCAATGTTGCAGTTCTTTATTTTGTTTTATGTGAATCTCAGATTGTTCCAAAGTTAGCCAGTGGAACTAGGAGCAGCTATTTGCCAGCGTCTTGTTAGTGGGTTGAAAACTCTGACCTCAAAACTAAGTATTTAATGTGATAGGAGCATCCTTGTCTCTAAATGGGCAAAGCTCAGAATGACTCTTTGAATTCAAATCCATACTTTGTTTTATAGCTTGTTTCATACTTGTCTCCTTTCCTTTATTGAGGTGAATAAATAAGGTTTTAAAAAATTATATGGAATGTATATTCTGGTCTATGATATTTTGTAGTTATTGAAGTTAATCATTTTAGGTAAAATTTTAGAAAATAACTTATTGGAATCAAGCTAAATGTATACATACTTTTCTTAAATTTTGATAAATTACTCTCCATAGGCTTTACCACATTATACCTTTAGTGATGACATGGGACAGTTATTATTTAACAAACCCTCACCAATACACTGTTACCCAGTTTTGCAATTTCTGCCAATCTGAGAAATGAAAATTAATATGGGTTATAAAATAATTCACTCAAGCTTTCTTTTGGAATTGGTATGGTTTCTTTTTCTTTAATGTTAACATTTTTTATCTATTCCAAGTTTACTCTTATGCATAGTGTCAAGTTTGGACTCAATTTTACTTTTTTCCAAAGGACTGCTTAAAATGATAAGTAACTATTTGTAAACACAGGCAGAATAAATCTATAGCAAGCAACAGCAACAAAAATATTTGGAATTGCTTCTCTGAGTTGGTTCTATTATGCTATTAATTTTATCTAAATAGTGGTCTAGTAATGAGTATTGAGGAGTTTATACCTTTAACTTACTCAAGATTGTTTCTTCATACATAAATGACAATACATATATATTCCTTTTAGATGAATTCTCTGTCCCTTCTTCTAAAGCCAAAAAAGGTCTGGATCCAAGTGGGCACAAACTACTGATAACTCATCTGGTCAGATTAAAAGTCTTAGTACCCTTAGCATGACAGAAATTTGAGCTGCTATAAATAGCTCAAATTTTAAACAAGCACATGTTATTTAATTTTTATAATGCATCCATTATAATTGTTACTCTTTAGCTGCAATCAAATATCTCAGTACTTGAAAATTTTAAAGTTAATAGTTTCAGAGAAAGAAAAGTATTGTTTTTTCTTCAACATGAATGAGAAGAAAAAAAAATTACTTGTCATGCCTCTTTCACTCAAAGATACATATGAGAGATTCAGAATTATTATCATCTAAAAAGGCAAATTTCTAAGCATTTACCAATTCGTTTTGTTCTCTTGTTGTCCTTAGTATTATTAAACTTCTATCACAACTGAATAAGATTTCTTCTTCAAACAACCCTTCTTTCATTAAGTATTTATTGTTTTCAAATTGCTTTCTAAGAAACCTAGTAATGCCAAATGAATCAGGAAGTGAAAAAGCTTTATTTACATTTTACAATTTAAAAATTCAATAGTGCATATTGAAATAAATTGGCATCACTATTTTTTAAAATACATTCTTGAGTTTTATAAAATAATGAGATGGTAATCAAAAATGTCACTTCAATTTTATTATTTCTTAGTAGTTATATTGTTGCAAATAAATGATATTCTTTTCTAATTTATTTGCTTAAATAATTAAGTTAATTCATATTACATTTGAACAATTTTGATACTTTAATATTGTTTTGCTATTAACAATTTTCATGCCATTTTGATGTTTATTTTACTTACCATGTTCAAAAAAATTGTTATAAATTTTTAACAATTTTTTTTCAGACATGGTAAGTAAAATAAACATCAAAAGAAGCTTAGGCAAGTAGGCTATATTTGAAGCCTTAATATCATCAAATAGTATGGCTTCAGATATAAACTGCCAATTCTGAAATCATAGTGTTAAAATTCATAAACTAAATGTATTATCTTAAATATCCACTTTGATAAAACTTATTTAATGATTAAGTGAACTATCAATCAGGAAATTTTGTTATTGCTAAGTGATAATCAAATTTATTTTTATTATTCCTACTCTTACTGTATTTAGTAATCCTAGATTTGATATAGTTACCTGGATTCATGCGGATATTGATCTCATTGACACACTCTGAAATGAATTCTTGCTCAGTAGTGGAAATAGATTATGGAAGGTTCCCAGAAGGTCCAGCAGTGGAAGTACACTGCCCCAATTGTTTATCTCTTTGGTCGACTTGCATGTGTACTTTGGCATTGACCTTTTCCCTTATTCTCACTACTTGAGTCTTTTACCTTGGGATGGGTTGGTGATCTGCACAGAGAACAGGCTGCTTGACAACTAAGTTGATAAGTGACCCTCTGAGAGTGTTGATTGAGATGCGGAACTGGAGTTTGGAGAAAAGCAACTCTTCATTTGCTCCTTGCTCTTCTTCCATTAATAACTGTCCTCTCAATTTCGATCTAGCTACTTAAGGAAGAGAGACAAATGGATATAATGCACAGATCTCCCATATAATCCAAACACAAGGAATCAGGAGCAAACTGCATTCTAGCATCTTACTTAATAAACAAAACAATGTTCGTAGGTTGGGGATTTGAAGAATGTTCTAATAGAATCCAATAGACATGTTTATTTACAAGCATGAATATAGTTTACTTGAAAACTTGTTTGCATAAATTGAATTATTAGTCTATATCCGTAGCTACAGGTATCACTATATATGCAGATTATTCTTTTCAGATATTAAAATAGTGTAATATAATTAATTACAGCCTCTTAGTTGATTTAAGAGCATTTAAATACTTTACTATTGACTCATTATTAAACCTCACATTTTTATTACTACATTGGAAATGTAAAGTAAAATCATTATTTTCTAGGAGGATATTTCTATTTTTACTTACAAATATGATGAGGCTACTTAATATTGTCCAAATAAAAGACAATTACCCCTTCAACTTTTGCATAGATAAGGACCAAATTCCATTGTTTTTATTTTAGTACGCATTTATTCAATGGTCTTATTTGTTTTGCTCAATAATGTAAACCATTTTCCATCTACATAACTTAAACATAATTTTTTAAAAGTGTTTAAAGGAACTATAAAAGGTATTAACCTTTGACAATCTAGAGTGCTGAATGTTTTTTTGTACCTCATACTAGTCAACTAGAAACAATGTTATTTTAATTCATTTTTCATATTTCTTTCTTGTTCTTTTCTGTCTTTCAAATTATGGAATTGTGTCTGTGTTCCTTGGCCTCACTCAGTCATTACTTCTTCATCACTCCAAATTTTATTTTAAAATTTTCCCTACATGCAAACTCACAGTGTGATGGCACCTTTAGCTCTTTGGTATTTTAAGAGTTCTTAACCTTAAATATTAATTAACCCACCCCTTGCTGTTCAACTCTTTGTTGTTATTATAATAACGATATCCTACAAAGCTGCTGTTCTCTAAAACACAATGTGAGCAATGCTTTTCTAGTATATATATTTCTGGAAAAGATCATACTTGAATTTCTATTAACAAACACGTTTTTAGCTATTTAATAGTTTAGTGAAAATAAGCAGAGATAGGATGTAGACGCTCAGAGGCAAAGGAAGCTCAGGGGAACTGGTAGCTCCCACTTATTATTAGATTATAAAATTCATGGAACAAAGCTGGTGTCATGCTCTCCTCTGCATTTTTATGCATTACCTAATATTATGAAGCAGCAGAGTATATTCAGAACAGGGATGCTAGAGACAACTGCCTTGGTTAAAATCTCAGCTCTGCTAACTTCAAGTTTATGATCCACGTAAATTAATTAATCTCTGTCTGAATCAGTTATCTCACTGTGAGATTCCACATTATCTGTGTTTTCTCTGAATCAGTTATTTCACTGTGATTAAAAACATCCACTTGAATGCTGCTTTTATAATAAATTATGATATACAAAATATACAGAAGGTAATAAGGTTTAGGCATCAAGAACTGATGTAATGATTCTTAAATATTTTTTTTTCCTGAACACTGTTAGTAACTGCAGAAGGAGATGATGAGTGTTCTGTGACTAGTGTAATAATGATTGACATGAGAATGGCTACCCTGATATGTTCAGGAATTCAGAGAGCATCCATGGACAAAGAAATTAAAAAGAACCCAGTAAGAGGTTTAGGAGCAGCTAATCGTGACCTATGTAATATGTCAGTACAGAGAGATTTCTGCTTAACTTGGGTCTGGTCGAAGAGTGTAATAAAGAAACAAAAGAGCAGAATAAGGCAAAGTTACTGAATTTCATAAATAAACACTACTGTTTATTTGTATCTTGTTTTGTCCCATTCTAATCACAGATTACATTGTATGAATATTATACTTTATGATTTTGTTTCATTATTTCTATGTTTTATTTTCTCATTTCTGTGACCAAAGGAGAGATTTATCTTAGTACAATGGGATCATGATGACTGATTGAGCAAATGTTTCTCATTTATTTCCCCCCACCACATCTCTAGAAGTGACAGGAAAATAATATTTGTATAACACTTCTGGAACACAACAAGATGTACACCTTATGGACACAAAGGTCCAAAGATGTCTTCAAAGGCAGAAAGAACTAGTGGCCACAATTTTGTCAGAGGAGGGTTTTATGAAAGGTGGAAATCACTCTTAGAAGAGGCAGATAAAGGGTAGCCCTTGGGGTTATGGCCTTGGTAAAAAATGAAAGAAGTGCAGCGAAGCAGGTTACCACACCTGGAGTCATCAGGCAACAGACACACTGAGTGAGCACAGCATCCCACACCCAGTATACTGGTTACAAATGCACATTTCATCCTGCCCCACCAGCACTGGAGATATGCCATAAGACATTGAAAGTATTTGTGCAAAGCTATTAGGCAAATAAAAAAAACCCACCAAGTATCCCCAAATTTTTGTGCAAATCCAGTATCTGGTTAAACCTCAGAGGTGTCAAAGTCAACAAACATTTTTTCAAAAGAGAAAACAAAAGTTTTATTTGAAATAAAATATGTAATCTACTCAAATGAGTAAGTTAAATTTAAAGGTCATATAACAACAAGAGGTAATGAAATATGCACAAACATGGGTAAGTACTCTCATTCAATTTCTGCATGGTTCTTCCCTTCAGTTCCTTTATGTTTTCTATTAAATATGACTATCCATATAAAAGAAGTTTTCCTAAACATTCTCTATTGCTAATATTTATCTGCAATGTCTCTTGCAATGTCTCTAACACGCGCACGCGCGCACACACACACACACACACACACACACACACACGAGTTACTTCTCTATTCCTTCTCCAATTCCTTAACCAGCTTATTTATTACTATTTGATTTTTCTATGTTAGTGTTTCTGTTTATTTTCTGTTTCCTTGTGTCAAAACATAATTCTCAGGAAGGCAGAGAGTTTATCTCTTCTGTTCTTTATTAAGTCTTTATGCCAGAAAAAATATAATAAATATTTGTTTTTAAAAATTGTGAGACTATGAATATTCCTAGGAGATTTAAAATTTATAATCATTAATCAATACTTCCAATTTATTTTTCCAACTTTTTCTGACACAGTTATCACTTACATAAATGGTACCTAATCCCATTATTTAATTAATCTTTTAAGAGCTGTGGTTTTATGGCAGTGATTTCAGATGAAGTGTAAGAACGGGGCTCACCTAGACCTGCTCATTCCTCAGCAATCTTTCTGTCCATTGCTTGAGTTCCATGAAGGTCAGTGAATGGGATTTATTTCTTTTATATTCCCTTAACCTGGTAGAGTATCCAGCCTGGCATTGACTGAATATGTATTTGGTGAATGGATGAAAACAAACAATTTTGTTTTCCAGAAGTTAGCATTCCTATTAAATCACTCACTTTTCCATTTATGTTATTTTTTTTACCTTCACACCTTGTCCCTTCTGATTTGTTTATGCATTCCAAACTATAACTACTTAGGTATGCAGAATTCTTAGCATATATATTATCTCTTTGAGCAGAAATGAGCTAGAGGGTAAAATGTCTCTGCTTTTTCATGGTGTTTGTTATCTACTCTCTAATATCCTCGGTGAGCTTAAGGGTATGGAAGGAGTCAAACAAGTCTGCAAATACCAGCAATAACCTTTGGTGTCAGGTGATAGAAATATGCACAGGACTCTGAGGGGAAAGTAGCAGCAGGAAATGCTTCATGAAGGTGCTGATGATGACTGGATATTATTTAAACTGTAATGTAGTGGAGACGTAGAGTTGGCCGTGGGTTTCTGGAAAGAGTAAATTCAGGGTTGCAGGTGTGGCAAAAGAAGAGACTGGAGGAGAAACAGCAGACTGGGCTAAAGTGATCAGGTCTTTTAATCATTCAATTACACATATACCCAGCACACATTCATTGACATTCTATTGTATTCTAGACCTCAGCAATAAAGCTGTGAAGACCCATCAGTGTTTTTGTGGATCTTACATTCTAATGACAAAAACAGAACTTAAAGAGATGAAAGAAAAAAACATATAAAATACCTCAAATGAGCAAACAGTAATTTAAAAAAATAGTGCAAGAAAGAAGAATAAGGAATAATTAGAGAAAAAAAAAGAAATTCAAAAGACAAGTCCAGAAGAATAACATTTGCATACAACCATAAGAAGAGGGAAATGAGCCAAGTGGATATGACTGACTGTGGAGTTGGGGAGAGGTATTTCAATCAGAAGGAACCATTTCATCGAGCACAGAGGCAGGTGTGTATCTGGGAAGCACAATGAGAGAGTGAATAGACTGCTTTGGAAAAGCAATGATGCCACAGAGCTCACGGGACTTTGGCCTTCACCTTGGCTGACCAGGAAGAAACTGAAGGGTGTTGAACTGAAAAGGGCTCCAGTGTGACCTGTGGAGCTACATGACTCTACAGAGAAAAAAAGAGGTAGACTCAGCGTCATGTGTCCTGAAGTCAATTAAAGAAATGCTTTAAACCCTAAGATGATTTGAGAACTGACTTTTAGGGAAAGAGTGATGATTCCTAACTTTACTAAAATTACATATTTTCTGTGCAATGTTGGGGACAAATGCCTAGTTGGAGAAGGTATAAGAGAGACAAATCATAAATTTGCTGTGAATACGAGGATGGATACAATTTCTACAGCAATCAGGACCCATAAAGAAATCACTTGCCAAAAAAATGCAATGGTTAACTTTTAAATGTTGGGAAGGTGTTTGGAAGTCAAGAGGCTGGGAGATTGGAAAGGGTGACATAAGAAGCAAAGTCTCGGAGGGAGGCTGTCCCAAAAGGCCAGTCAAGAGATAAATATATGGACTAGGACATTTTAAAAATATAAACCATTTTTTTTTCATCTTAACCTAGCTAAATTTTTTTCTTAGCCATTAAACTCTAATGAACTTGCTCTCTACGATGCAAACCTGTCCAGTTGGGTGAGCTGGTTTTCTTAGAGTGGAGATGGTTGCCTGATGGTCCTCTTTTCAAGAGATCAGTCTCCTTCCTGAACCCTGGCAAGAGGTTCGGAGTGAGGTTAAGGGTCCCCAGAGTGATGGTTAAGTTGCATTTTTCTTTGTGCAAAGCTAATAATGTCACATAGAGATGGAGGCACTGCCCTTGGCCTCATCAACACAGTTTCCTGGTGTCTCCATAGATTCTTCTCCTAAGAATGAATATATCCAGAGTTGCTCACTACAGCAAGTTTTCTTTTTATTTCTCCCAGTGTTTTTATCTTTCATCTCCTTTCACTCATATCCTATGTGCTTCTATTTTTGAAAAACAGAACTTCACATAGCAGTGATCACAAGGGCTCAGAAAACCCTGACCAAGTGCCCCAGGCAGACTTGTCACAACATGAAAAATTACTGGTCAGACTGAGTCTTGCCCTGCCCTGAAGAATGCTCTTTACTGTGAAACTACTGGAATTTCCTTTGACTCATGTCTTCTGGGTTTTCCCAACAGTGATAGATTATTTTCCTCTTGAAGTCTGAACTGTTTGTAGGCACGTTATGAAATTGGGCAATTTGTTATGAAATAATTTAGAGTAAATGTGTCTTCTGGTAAATAAATTTTGTGTGAGACTTAATGGGTTCAAAGGTTAAGTATGACTGAAAAGCTTTGTCATATGGCAGGGGGCATGGATTCAGATGTTTTTCCTGGGGTTATATATGTAATATAAATGAATAATACCGTCTCAGATATTACAATCAGCAGTCATGGAATGGCCTACAAAGGTCCATGCTTTGAAAGCTTGGTCACCAGCCTGTCATGTTATTGGGAGATGCTTGAACCTTTAAGACGTGGTGACTAGTGAGAGGAAGTTAGGTCATTGAAAGTATGCCATTCAAGGGGAGATAGAGACCCTGGTCTCTTCCTGTCTCTCTCTCTGTTTCCTGTCTGCCAGGATGTGATCCTCTGCATGTAGCCCACCATGATATACTGTGTTGCCACAGATCCAAAGCAACAAGGCCAAGTGACCATGGACTGAACCCTTTGAAACTGTGAGCCAAAATAAACCTTTCCTCTTTTTAAGTTGTTTATCTCAGGAATTTTTGCCACAGTTGCCAAATGGAACGTCAACTCAAACATAGATCTAGAGAAACAGAAAATATCTACTAAAGGTCTTGATTATGAAGCTAGGAATGAAAAAGATCACAGATGTCATACTTTTGAATGGATGGGATAGAAAG
Organism: Callospermophilus lateralis; assembly: GCF_048772815.1. NCBI lineage: Eukaryota > Metazoa > Chordata > Mammalia > Rodentia > Sciuridae > Callospermophilus > Callospermophilus lateralis. The sequence continues at coordinate 27,104,125 of NC_135318.1, read as the reverse complement.
TTGGCATTTCATTGTTGAAGATGCGAACAACAAATGACAATTGAGTGATTCGGAGTATAAACTAAACATGTTGGGTGGAAAACACAAGTAGTCACAGGCTGGGAAACAGAAATTATGAAAAGGCTTTCATGAGCATTTGCTTAATATGAGAATTCATTTCTATAGAATGCTTCAGACTGGGCCTTTTCGGTGGACATATTTATTTTTTATGATCAGAAGTCAGCAATTATTTATTTATTTATCTATCTATTTCTATTTATTTATTTTTGGACTGAGGGTTGAACTTAGGGGCACTCAACCCCTGAGCCACATCTCCAGCCTCTTTTATGTTTTTATTTTATTTTATTTTTTTTATTTTGAGACAGAGTCTCATTAAGTTGCTTAGGGCCTTGCTAAATTGCTGAGACTGGCCTGTAACTTATGATTCTCCTGTCTCACCCTCCTAAGCTGGTAAGATTACAGGCATATACTTTACTTACTTTATATATAAAGAACTGGATGGTAAATATTTGTGCTATGTGGACTATGTGGACGATATAGTCTCTGTAGCAATTAGTCAACTCCACTACCATTGCACAGAAGCAACAGCACGCGGTGTGTAAACAGATGAGTGCAGCTTTGCTCCAGCAAAGCTTTATAGTTTCAAATGGACTGTGGGTTACTTTCAGCTCAGGAGCTATAGTTGGCCCACCCCTGTTAGAGATGGTGAACTAGTTATTCTTTCCAGAGATGCTGACAACCATCTAATGTTTAATTTACCGTAAAAACCTTCTCTAAAGTCACTGATTTTTGCATATTTAATTGGATATTTGTCTACAGCTCATAAGGGTAAGTTATAACTGCAAATACATCTTTCTGCTTTTTAGTAATTTTCATCATGTTTTCACTTATTTATTCATGTTTTCATTTATTTATTAATTGATCTCATACTTTGCATTAAGCACAGTCCTTGGCACTAGGGATACAGGAATGAAATGTCACACTTCTTTATGTCAAAGATAGCTATGACTTACTGGAATTGTGACTTAAATGGTGAACATTTAGTAGATCATATTTTGGGTCATTTCTTTCATAAAGTGGGAAACCATTTCCCAAACATCCAGGAAAAAAAAAAAAAAAAAAAGCATACATTGGGCGAAATAAAACACTCAAACAAAAACCAGAGAGTAGAGTCTGAGCAGTGAGCATTTCTGCCTGCACTTGCTTCGTTGGTCCTTGTAAGGTGTAAATCCAGTACTGGCTGCTAAGGAACAAGAAATGATCATTTCTGCCAACTGCTCTCCACTAGCGCCTGGTACAGCGCAGAAGAGAAAGAGGCTCTTTCCAGCTAACAATGCTTTAAAATCTTTTGGGTAGTTTTAGTCTCCATTATCATAGAATGGGGGAAGATCTCCTAAACTGTGATTAAAATAAGGACTTTTATCCTTGGGATATGATGGCCAAATATTCTTTTTTAAAGCCACAATAATCGTTTCTCATCGTGGTCTGAAAGCAAAGAATAAAATGCTTGATAGATCCCACAGTATCAGTACAAGCGCTTAGCAAAAAAGCTGAAGGCTGAAGTGCTCCATAAAGCATTCCATAGTAAAAGTGATGATCGCTATAGTAAAATCAAGTCGGACGGTGGCCCAAGTGAAGATTTACTGCAACTTCTCAAACAATATAATAGCAAAAAGAGTGCAATGGATTTTTTTTTCTATATGATAGTTCAGCAGCCCACAATTTTTCTCTTCGTTATTTTCAAAAATAAATCTTTCACAGTTCTTAAATGTGCCACTTCCTCATTGTAACTGTGCAGCATTACAGTTTGAGATAATCAAGAACCCTGAAGGCAAACACTTTTCGGAGTTTGTAGATCAAGCTTGAGACATAATCCTTGCAAATGTCATTTATGCTATATTTTTGTCATGGTATCCACAATTTATATGTAGCTATGTAGCCTGTAGTCGTGATGTATCTTGCAATAAAGGAATGGCTTACAATGGGTATACCTAGAAAACAAGGAAAAACATGGATAATGAGACAGAAGTAGAGTGTTTGCATGAGGTTAAAAAAGAACTGGAAGGAGTTTAAAATATACAATGAATAGAATTTTTTAATTCACTAGGTCCATTTGTACTACAATTCTTACACCTAGATCTCAAAAATTGATTAAATATGCAGGTGAAAGAGATCCTCCTTTCTAGCTGGCTTACTGTCCAAAAACTGGGGACACAATTTGTGTAATCTAACTTGATTCTTGACAAGGAAGAAGATAAAATCTAATTACTTTGATTTGTTTAATGAAGTATCAGTTTAGTTACTAGCTCACTACTAATCCATTTTCTTTTTGGCTTCTTAACATTATTGTTTAAGCATGTTATGAGATTTTTTTTAGTCTGTCCCTCCGTATAGTATAAGAGCTTCATGCCCCTCATTTAACCTACTTGCAAAAATAAATTTGATTATTTCACTATACATGCATGTGCACACGCCTATGTATATATAAAGAAGTTAAATATATATTTAGCCCCTACTATGTTTAAGACAATACAAATTAATTAAACAATGTTGACCTTTTATATACAAATTAATTACCTTGAACATAGTAGGAGTTTAATAACTTAATGAACCAGTTAATCAAAACAGATGAATATGTAAGCTCTGATTTAATGTGAATGCCAGTTACCTTTTTAGAGTAGATAATTTCATTATCATTTCTGAGGAAAGGGAGTTTTTCATGTTAACAACAATTCCACCAAATGATTCTTTCTGAAGCTCTAACATTGGAATTGTATTGGTGTTAAATATTATGAATTTCCACTTTAAATGAGTTTTGAATTTGTAGCCTTGAGCACTTTCATAACTTTGTTTGATGACCCCATGTATAATTTTAAGTGATTGCTGATTCTTTCTGTTGATGTTGATAGGACATCCTCAGGCAGTGACAGTGTACATAGTGATTTTCACAGAGTTTGAAGGTACAGTTATGCTTATTTCTCTGATAAACAACATTGAAAGAGCATGAAGATCTTTATCACATATTTAATTTTAAATGTGGTTTATTTTTTTTAACTTTAACCCTTGGAATATATTATGAATTTCATCCCTAGAAATACATATTTAGAGGAGAAATAGGTAAGAATACTTACATATTTAATTAGTTTCTAACATGCAGATATTTGGAGGACATCTATTTTCTTTTTCTTTTTTAAACAATTTTTGAGGTATGATTGACATATAAATAGTGGTACAAATTTAAAGTATATATCCTTATAAGATTAGGGTAAGGAAGCAAACATAAAATACTACCACCAAGGCCATAAATGTTTCATCTTGCTCTCATTATTATTATTTTGGTAAGAACTCTTAAGATAAGAACTACCCTCTTAACAAATGTAAGTATACAACAGAGTATTGTTTCCTATAGGCACTATATTGTACAGTAGAACTCCAAAACTTGTTTTTCTTGAATAACTGAAACTTTATGGCTTTTTTATTTATACTTGTCCATTTCTCCCTCTTCTCAGTCCCTGAGAACCACAATTCTACTCTCTAAGAGCTAGAATACTTTAGATTTTGCATATAAGTAGTTACAACTGTATTTTTTTCTTCAATGCCTGGCTTATTTCACTTAGCATAATTTCCTCTGGGTTGATCTACGATGCTGCCAATAGAATGTCCTTCTTTTACAGAGCTAAGTTATATTCCACTGCATACAAATAACACATTTTCTTTATCCATTCACATGTGAATGAGCATTTAGCTTTTTCCATATAGTAACTCTTGTGAACAATGTTTCAGTGAACATGGGAATGCACAGATACCTCTTCATGATTCTGATTTTGTTCTTTGGTTACTTACCTAGAAGTATCATTGCTGGATCATTTTTGATTTTGTGATGAACTTCCATACACTATTCCATGGTGACAACACACTTACATTCCTAACAACAGAGCACAAGCATTCTCTTTTTCTTACATTCTTTAAAAATGTGATTTGTTATGGACAAATTTTCTCAGAGTGTCTGAAGTGCTTTTATTTTTGCTTAAATTTTAAAGGATATTTTTCAAGGTAAAAAACTGTGAGTAGAATTTTTTTCAACACTTAGAAGATGTTAGTGCATTGTCTTCTAATCCATAATGCCTGGTGAGCAGTATATTAAAAACCTTATTCTTTATTTTTAAACATTTTAAAAGTTTTGTCTTCCAGGAGTTCAACTACAGTATATCCAAATGTGTTTCCATTATTTTTTAAATCCTGCTTAATAATTGAAAAATTTATTTTTGGGGGAAAGGGGAGGTTACCAGGGATTGAATTCAGTGGCATTTGAGCACTGAGCAACATCACCAGCCCTTTTTTGTATTTTATTTAGAGACAGGTTCTTTACTAAGTGCCTTGCTATTACTGAGACTAGCTTTGAACTCGCCATCATCCTACCTCAACCTCTTGAGCAGCTGAGATTACTGATGTACACCAATATGCCTGGCTAAGAATTGAATAACTTCTTGAATCTATTCTTTTATAAACTTTCCAAATGTGTTGGAATTAATCTAATATTCTTTCTAATTCTCTGTTCTCTTTTGGGAGATTTCAATTAAAATTGAATTTTTCTACTGACTTTTTCCTAGTTCAATAAGACTTTACTTATTTTATCCCATGTGCTATTTAGCCATTAAGTTAATAATTTCAAACATGTTTATTAAAACAAATTTCAATTTTAGTTTTTTTTGATACATAGTTCAGGTTTTTCTCTTTGTCTTTCTTCTCTTTCTTTCTTTCTTTCTTTCTTTCTTTCTTTCTTTTTTTTTTTGTACAGGGATTGAACTCAGGAGCATCCAACCACTAAGCCACATTCCCAGCCCTATTTTGTATTTTATTTTGAGACAGGGTCTCAATGAGTTGCTTAGTGCCTCGCTTTTGCTGAGGCTGGCTTTGAACTTGTGATCCTCCTGCCTCAGCCTCTCAAGCCACTGGGATTACAGGTGGGTGCCACTGTGCCTGGCTCTTTCTTCAAATTTTGAACTTATTAGTGATGGGTTATTTAAACTTCTTGTCTCATAAATTAAGTATCTGGATATCTTTGGGCCTGTTTCTATGAATTTCCCCCCTTCTGGTTTTGCCCCTAAGTTGGTCTCCTGTTATGTCTCATAATCTTTACTGTAATTGAATTGATATGAACTTGGGCTTCATTTTATGGAAGGATCATTCTTTTACTGATGAGGCCTTTATCTTCCTTGTCCTAAAGGAGAATTTGAGGGAGATACAAGGCTTGTTTTTGATTTGCCCCCAACTCTCATTTTCTACTACAAGACCAGGATGGTGTTAAAAGATCTGTTCAGGCTTTCAATGTTCCAGCTACTTCTTTCTAACCAACACTTTCTTGTAGGTAAAGAAGCAGAGAATGTGACTGATCCTACTGCTCTCCTTGCCTTAAGCATCTTGGCCTCCCGGTTCTCAGTTTACACATGCCTTCATATCAATGTTTTCAGCTTTTACTCAACTTTTAATTTTTTTCTTAGGGGTATACAAGCTTGTCTCTCACAACTGGAAGCTGCATTCTTAGCCAACCTCTGCTTTTCTCCATACTTTCTTACATCTGTATTTATATACAGCATAATTTTCTAGTGCACTATCTTCATTCATCTCTGAACCTAAATAAATAAATAGTGTTTAATCAAATAATACAATGTGATGGGATGGGCTGCAAACAGTTATTTGTGGGTAGTTAAGATCTCTAGCAGTACTGTTTATGTCCAGATTAGTTGGTGTTTTTTTGATGTCATTTGAGGGTGAGCTGTATTATTACATTCATTTCCTTTAAGGTTTATTTCAGAAGTAAAATCAGACAGTTCATATATCATGTCCTGTTCCATGCAATAGCCCCACTTAAATTATTTTTTTAAAAAAAAGTGTGTGTGTGTGTGTGTGTGTGTGTGTGTGTATGTGTGTGTATCTATATGGGAAAGAGTTCTACATGCTTACTAGCTACCCAGGCTTTTTTTTTTTTTTTGATGAATATAACAGGAGAATCCAACAATATTTGTAAAGAGAATCAAGAGTATCAAAAACAAAGAACAAGAAGACACAAAGTTGGAAAGCTAATCATGAAGGAAATATAGATTAGGTGAACACAGGGAACTTGAAAAAGAAATCTATATAGTTAACATACTTAATTGGAAATATATTGAAATTGTCAAAAATAACAAAATATCACAAAAATGAACAGAGAGAAAGAAATAAGTTAGAGATAAAAGTACAATATTTAGGAAAAAATAATAGAAACCAAGTCATAATGATGTTGTTTACTGCTTTCAAATTTCAAAACTCAACCAATGAGTCAAGAACTAAAGATTTATTTTTTTTGATCAAGGAATGCAGTTTGCCCCACTACTTTATTTTTTCCTATAACTTACCAATAAAACTTTACTTTTTGCTAGACATGTAGGCTGTCCACCACTGACTAAAGCCACCTAACTGGAAATGATAAGAAGAAACTTCTGGAAATCTCCAAATCCCTATAAAAAGGATGTCACCCTCTTTCCCCTTCTGACTTTCACATTTTGGTCCCTGCCAGCAATAATTTCCTGATGGAGCTGCAGTAGTTATGTTGGGGAGAGGTGAGACTAAATAAAGCATCTATGCACCAGGATGATAGAAAAGCCAGGGACCTTGGTAACAGTGGATTTGGCACTGAATCCAGGACTGCCTGCTAACCTTTTTATGAAGAAAAACAAATATATGTCCCTTTTACTTATTCTAGTATAATATCTCTCCATCACCAGTATGTGTGGCCAAAAATAATTGTGCTTAGATTACAGGGATAACTTATTGATAATGATGGTAGTTTTAGAGATGGTAAGATGAAAAAAATAGAAAATTTGCATATTGAGAAATATTAGGATAGGGACAATAATAACCATATCTTATAGAGTGTGAGATTATAAAGATAAGTGGGAAAAAATATTTAGGGATGTCAAGTTAAAACTGTTGAAAAACATATGGAGAAAAATGATTGTTTTTCCCTATATTACTACACGTTGTAATAAAGCTATGGCAAGGAAAGTAGTATAAATGAGTTCTTTTTGACTTTTATTGTACAGTCAATGAATGTATAAGATACAGAATGAACATATTTATGATTTGTATATCTGAACAAGCAAAACTCCAGGAATAACTAGGAGAATATTGAGATACATTGTTGAGGGCCATAGCCGAGTCGGGATGACTCATGGCATTTTTGCCAGAAGTAGCGGTTGAGAGGTGATTCCATCGAGCCATTAAGATGATGATTTTTGAGTTCTTGAGGAGTTCCCGTTGAGTTCGGTTGAGCTCTTCTGGGGATTCCAGGAGAGTTCCCATTGGTTGGGGAAGTGCCGGAGGTGGGATTTCCGGTTGGTATGTGGTGTGTCCTGGGAGAAGGCCATGTGCGTGGTGTTCGGGGAGTGTGGAGAATAAAGGAGTTACCGTTTTGAACCTAGAAGGCTGAGTGGCGGCTAGGTTATTTTGTGCCCAGCCAGACTGTGGCAGTACATATTCAATAAATACTTACCAAATGGGTGTTAATAATCATAACAAAAAGAAGAAAGAACTATTTATTTTTTAATAAGGTCATAACATTTTTGAAGTTCTTGGATTTCTCCATCATCAAATGTTAAATATATCTTCTTTATTTTTATATGCTGGCCATTCATTGCTTTATGAACAGCTTTAAAGTGTTCCTGAGAAACTTTTATAGTTAGTCAGGCATATTTGATCACTATCATCTTCTCTCCTTGGTAATGCTACTTGAGGATACATAAGTTGGTTGGTCTTTCACCTACCTAAATCACTGTCTTATTTCTCATATTCGTCATTCATACATGCAGAAACAACCAAGGACATACATCAGATAACTCAGTAAAACCCCACTGAGCTTGAAGCATTGTGTTTTCTGTGTACTTATATTGAAATCTCGTTCTAAGTTCCATCTCATCTAGCTATGGCAACCTGATTGTCATCTTTAAATATTTATTAAGTAAAATAAATATTTAAACATTTAATACAGGTACCTGACCTCTGAATATTGCTATGCTGAATCAATCACTGCATGTTTTTTTTTTTTTTTTTTTGTAGTTTTCTGAAAGCTTATCAACACATGAACTATTTTCATGGTAAAGATCCTTATGCAATACATCAGGTACTTGTAAAAAAATATAACAAATATGAACTAAATAGGAGATGGAGTAATAAATTAATGTTTATACTTTCTAATAGTTATTGTACTGTAAAGTTTTTGAAGGTATACTCTGAGTTGTTTGTCATTGTATCGATTTATCAGTATACACTTTCTAAAAACTACTGTCAAGAGTAGGTGCAGAAAATACTTCAGGGGCCCTGTATGGGTAGTGAAATGTTAATTAATCTTCAGACACAGATTCAATATGCAAGTAATATAAAACTTATTTTCTGATAATGATAATGAAACCCAACAACCATTTCAGTCTTTTATTCTGCCTGGGAAATATTAAATCTCAATCAACATCAGGTCATTTCCTACTCTTTCTTCAAAATAAATCTATTAAGTTGGAGCTTTCAAAATTCCAGGTAATTTGGTGGGAATGAAGGTACTGTGATGCTCTCTGACCTGTGTTCATGTCATCATCTCCAAGCCACTTGTTCAGCTTTCCACTAGGAGTAAGTCCCAGGTTCTTAGTGCTTTTATATAAATCATCCAGGATGGTGAGTTAGTCACATATCCTTTTACATTTTCTTTCTTTTGACTAGAAGCTAGATTGGATTTTTTTCCATCTCTGTCATTTGATTGTCTTTAATCATTTCTAAGACATGGAGGACAGAAGAATAGTCTTATTATATTGAGGGTGGAGAAGTAATGGGAAGCTTACAGATAACATTCTAATATGCAGAGAGGTAACAGCAAACAAATGATTGGATTTAAATGGTGCTTTTTTTCCCATAATAATTTCCCTTAAAATGCATTAGATTCACTCAGAACCTATGAGGTATCAATTATAAATATTTTAATTGAGTAAATGAGTAAATTGTTTCAAAAAAGTTTACTTTTCTAGATCTAATTAATCATTGATTCTTCATACATGTACTTTGGATAATGATGTCCATCACATTCCACCACCCTAGCTAATCCCCTGCCCCCTCGCTTTCCCTCCCACCCCTCTGCCCTATCTAGATTTCATCTAATCCTCCCATGTTCCCCCTCCCTACCCAACTATGAGTCACCCTCCTTATATCAGAGAAAACATTTGGCCTTTGTTTTTTGGGTTGGCTAACTTCACTTAGCATTATCTTCTCCAATGCCATCCATTTACCTGCAAATGCCATGATTTTATTCTCTTTTATTGCTGAGTAGAATTCCATTGCGTATATATGCCACATTTTTTTTTTTATCCATTCATCCACTGAAGGGCATCTAGGTTGGCTCCGCAGTGTAACTATTGGGAATTGTGCTGCTATAAACATTGATGTGGCTGTGTCCCTGTAGTATGCTGTTTTTAAGTCCTTTGGGTATAGTTCAAGGAGAGACATAGTTGGGTCAAATGGTGGTTCCATTCCCTGATTTCCAAGTGAAAAATTGTGGTATATTTGTGTAATAAGAATTGTAATGCAAAAACAAAACAAAACAAAACAAAACAAAGTATATGTATAAAGGCATGAATTGGCGTGAACATACTCTATATACAAAGATATGAAAAATTGTACTCTATATGTCTAATAAGAATTGTAATGCATTCTGTTGTCGTGTATTTAAAAAAATAAAATCAATGAAACTAATAATAATGATAATAATAATAATATTAATAATAAATCATTGACCTATTCATAGGCTTTGCAGTTTTGATATTTTTATTTTCTAAAAAGAATTATTTCTCTATTTTATATGTGTATGTATAATAAAATGTTTTTCTTTTTTTATTTTATAAACTCAAAACATCCTGATTATGTATTTTGTGTCCAGGGGAGTTTTCTTTTAATTCTTTGTTTTTTCTACTTAGTCACTTTTATTCTCCACACATTTTTTCCCCCAATCATTAAACTCCTATTATTTGGAGCCTAGAGGCTATATTCTGAGTTGTCTGTTGAAGGTAGGTTACTACATATGGATTTGTATTATTTTTCACCAGGTAGCCAAGAATACAGGAAACCTGGGCTTCTTGAAACCAAATTCTTGGCTTGGCCCTTTTCAGGCCACCTTTCTAGTGTGAATTTGGGAAGGGAAACTATGAAAGTGGTTTCTTTTTTCCTTCTATCCAGGAATAAAACCCAAGATTTCTCTTGAGCTTTTTCTTATTTTCTTTTCTCCTCTTATAAGGATGTCTTATGTGTGGGAGTGAAGGCTCATGTGTTTTTTGTTTGTTTGTTTAGTTTTGTTTTTGCACTTCACCAGTAAACTGAAAGATTAGGCCATTGTGATCTCAGTTCACTGAATGTTTCCCCTAGACTCTTGTATACTGAGTCCCTGATGGGCTGCAAAGCTATGAATCAAAGTTACAGTAGACTGGGATTGAAAAATGCCCACAGGACAAATTTAGCTTCACTGCTAGACTTTCTTCTTGGAGTCTAAATTTCACTTAGTGCTTGGCCTCTGAGGATTGGTCTTTTCTTGCCAGTTTTAATGATGTGTTTAAAAGTATAGTTAAAAAAGCCTTTCAAATATTTTTAGTGGTTTTAGTCAAGGGAGTCTTAGTATTTCCAATCTTCTTAACTACCAAAAACAGAAGTCCAAACCTCTGTTACTGGAATACTAATTTACTTTTTATTATAAATACTACTAAATCTTTTGTGTGATTTTAAATAGATCTACAGGGATAATTCAGTAAGTGAAATTGATTGGCCAAATAGCATGCATATGGTTAAAACCCTTAATTTTGTACTGATATATTGACCATTAATAAGCTTTACTGCTACACAGAGCCAGAAAAACAGGAGACTATATATATCATTATTATTCCACCATTTAACTTCCAACCAAATGTTTTAGTCAGCCATTTTTGTTGCTGCAACTAAAAGATCTGACAAGAATGATTAGAGGAGAAAAAGTTTATTTTGGGTCTCAGACTTTAGAGGACTCAGTCCATAGATGACCAGCTGCATTCCACAGAGCCTGAGATGTGGCAGAACATGACTGTGGAAAAAAAGCAGCTCGGTGGAGCAAAGAGGCTCAGAATAGGCTGCCATGAAGCAGAGAGACAGAGAGAGAGAGAGAGAGAGAGAGAGAGAGAGAGCTCTGCTCAACCAAGGCAAAAGATATACTCCAGGGGTTCTCATAACCCAATCATTTAACCCATTAACTGTCTTGCATTGTCTCACACATTAACTTTTGGGGATACCTAATATCTAAAGCATAACATAAAGCACAATAAAATGGTACCTGTATTTCCAGGAATATTAGAAATCATTGGTGAGGATGAATTAGATTTATATATGCTACCAGAAATGGAAAGATCTTCTAACATGTTATTAAATGAAAAGGGAGATGGATTACAGTATATTTATTTCATTGTTTTATTTTGTGATTCTTTATTGTTAGAGATTATTAGACATTTTCTGGATGAAATTTTTCTATCAGGATGGAGAATCCTTTTTGAAATAGCTTGTATTTTAAGAATTGTCTTAGTCAGGTGTTTCATTGCTGTGACTGAAAGACCTGACCACAACAATTATTGAGAAAGAAAGGTTTATTTAGGAACTCATGGTTTCAGAGATCTCCATCCACAGATAGCAGGCTCCATTCCTTGGGGCTCCAGGTGAAGCTGAACATCATGGTATAAGAGTGTGGCAGAGGGAAGCAGCTCATATGATGAACAGAGAGCAGAGAGAGAGGCTGCACTCACTAGACACAAATATATACCCCAATGCCATGCCTCCAGTTCCTACTTCCTCCAGCCACACCCCACCACTTCACATACCACTCAGTTAATCCCTATCAGGGTCTTAATTTAATGATTGGAATAAGACTCTCACAACCCAATAATTTCTCCTCTGAACCTTCCTGTGTTGTCTCACCTGTGAGGTTTTGGGGGATACCTCACATCAAAATCATAACAAGAATTATTGATGTTTGCCACATAACTTAAAAATAATTTTCCAATTATTATTGTCATTTAATTTTATGTCATTTTCTGACCTGAAGAAATTTTAAATTAACACTAACCCTCTAACCATATTTACTTTCACCCCTAGTATTCTTTTGAAATTATGCTTAGATTTTTCTCTTCTTACAACTTTTTATTATTGTTCTGAAGTATTTTGATCTAATGTTTTCCTGATTCCATTCCCACACATGATAATTTAATGATACCAGATTTTTTTTTTTTTTTTGGTACCAGAAATTGCACCCAGGGTTACTTAACCACTGAGCCATATCCTCAGCTGTTTTTTTTTTTTTTTTTTTTGAGACAAGCTCTCCCTAAATTGTTCAAGGCCTCAATAAGTTGCTTAGGGACTTTCTAAGTTGCTGAGGCTTGCCTTGAACTTGCAATTCCCTGCCTCATCTTCCCTAGTTGCTGGGATTACAGTATGCCACCACACCTGACCAGATTGGGTTTTGATGGAAAAAATAAAATGTTTCATGTTTGCACCAAAACAAATTATTTAAAGAGTGATAATTTCCCCACTTATCTAAAATATAAATTAACAAGATTCATTTATTTTATAATCTTAGAGGGTTGAAAATTTCTGTACTGCATGAGTTTTGTTTATATTGTGCTTTCTGTTTACACAGAATGTTGTGATATTTTTCATGCCTAGAGTGAGGTTGAGTTAATTAAGCTGTGCTGATCTCTTGACCATTTAGATGATTTGTGGACAAAATTTTTCTTTTATGCACAAGAATTCAGTCTTTTTTTCCCTAATGCTAATATTATGCTTAATTTTCTTTGAATTCAGAAAGATATGTCATAATATAACCTGTGTTTAATCTGTGGCTATTTCAGATGTTAGTGCCAGTAATCTATTTTAAATTAAATTAGTAACTGTAAAGAATGAGTGAAAATAAGAATTGCTCACTTGCTTAACCAAACTATGGGAAGATGTACTAAGATGGATGGCATCTCTGTATAAAAGCATATACTTGCAACTTCTGAATGTTACTCTGTTCGAGAAAAAGATATTTTCAAATATAATTAAGGATCATGAGAGGTGAATATTATTCTGGGGTTTCTGGGTGAACCCTAATGCAACCATATATATCCATAGAAGAGAGAGGAAGAGATTGGCTTGAGATTATCCCCATTGCCATGGAGTGAGATGCCATGACTTGTATAACATGACTTACATAACTATTCCTTTGAACAAAGAAGCAGTTGTGATTGTCATATACTAATAATACGTCCCAATGAGTTTCCAAAAGGAGAAAGACAATTCTGAACATATACAATTAAATAAATTAATAAATATCCATTCTAGACCAACCCTTCATCTTTGCACATACACATGTGCATGCTCACGTGGATACACAGCAGACATATATACACATAGCAATAACTTTAATATCTGCTAAATGTTGTGCTTTCCTTTCAGGACCACTCTTCTTGTGTTACATGCTTCTTTCAGCCAGAAAAACAGCAGAAATTTTATAGCCAATAGGCAGGTCTGACTCAATATTTAGTCCTGTTATAGATGATGAGAGTTCATTTCCCAGCTGCCTTCGTTTTACCTCGTCAAAGACAGTGAATCCTAACATCCTACCTCATTTTGCTTCACTGAGTGTCCAACAGAATCTCCTAGACAAATATGCAAACATGAGTAATTTTCTGCAGCTGACTTCTATATCATGTTATATTTTTAGTCAGTGAAAAGGGCAATGTAAATTTTGGAGGACTGATTATTTTCAGAAATATTCCTGAGATAAATCCATCCATTGATGGTGTCTAGTTCATCCACCTCTGAAGGGAATTATAATTTGATCCTTCACACTTCTATATCAAAAACACATGAAGTTCATCTACCTTGCTGAATATGACAGATATTCTGTGAAGTAATGTACAAAATAGGGACTACATGTAAGTAACTCCTGGGAATTCAGTTAATCAAAATCCCAAGAGATCTACATATATAAATGTATAGTTACAAATGAGATCAGCCATTGCTATCAATTATGTTAACTGCCATACATGTCATACCTATCATTCCGTAATCACAATGTGGAAGAAAGATAATATTAGAAGGTTATGTATACATTATTTTAATTATGCTTATTAATAAAAACTAAGAAAAATATGCAAAACATAAGGATGGGATGGATTACACTCTTACCTGTCAGTTAAATTTTTGTGTCAGACTTTGCTGTCTCGTGGCAAATTTCATATTCCAGAGGTGAACTCATCAAAAATGGATAAATTTCATGCTTCACATAAACTACAATGATGGTTTCAGAGATCTAGAGAAAAGTCATATAACATTCTGAGATACACTTAGCAGATGAGAGAAATGATATACTAAAGGCATCAATTGAACTGCAAGTTGTGTGTGAAGCAGCATAAAACATTAGCTTGGAATTTGATGTGCCAAAAATATGAAATTAAATATAATAATGAATAAATCTAAGAGCCATTCCATCTCAAAAGCAATCCCCACATTTTTCAATAAGAGAAATGATAGATCAGCATGTGTGTGACTTCTATAGGAAGACATAACAAGATTCCTGAATTCTCAAATTTGACAGATCAACTAACAAACTACTCAATAAACTACAGAAAAAAAATCTATGCAGAGCTAGTAGGTTGTCAAAGGAAATGATTATTCATGGTCAAAATTAACCTTTAGCTATATCTAATAATGTTGTATTTCTAGGAAAATCATGCTCATGCAGAAATAAAACAACAATAAAATACTACCACCATTAACAAAAAGAAGAAGAAAACCAAAAACAAATGAAATAATAACCTGAGGAGGTTAAACTTGTGAAAAATTGTGTATTTATCAACTTTTAGACATCTTTTTAAAAAGTGTATATAGAGTCTCATAAGAAATAATAGTGATTATGAAATTTAGGACCCATATAAAAAGTTGGAACTTCTCAGGTCACTGGACCTATATCAATAATGGCATTCATAACAACCAAAGGACAACTCAGGAACTGGTGTGTTGTTGGTAATGAGGGAAAGTCAACTCTTATTCAGAAAAACACTTCAAATTAGATACCATTGAAAACTCAGAAACACAAACATGGCTCAGATGAGGTATGACCTCTTCTGACCTCTTAGTTAAGAAATACACAGATATACAACTCAGTTTTTTTCTGCTCAGCCTTGGGCCTGACTGTAATTAAGTGGCAGGGAATACTTTACTATCTTGAGTCACAGGTAAGAAGGGCACAGTTGATCCGACCTTTTCATATAAAACACTACCTCACCACCACTCACCCCCCTACCTTCAAAGTACATGCTTGTTATGGAAATATGGGAATTCTAGAATAACTGTGTTATTTTAGTCTATATAGTAACCAACCTAATGCAATCATGTAACAATCTAATCAATTTTTCATTGATCTTCAATTAGGAGTTTTAAAAAAGGTCATCAACTAGAAAATGACTGATTTATTTAGATTATGTCCACAGAGCTATAATCTCTTTGGCACTTGATTAAACATAACTCACAGAATTACCTGCCTGCAGTCAGAATCCAACCCAGATGAAACTGTTTTTACAATCTCAATTTCTAAAATATACTTAAGAAGAAAACAAAGGCAATTTTTTATTAGCAAAGAGTATATTAAAATATACTTTCAAGGTTTATAACAGATTTTAAGGAGAAATAGTGGAATAAAATAGAATTTAAATATTTATTATGCTATATGTCATGTTTCTGCATTGAGACAACAATGAAAAATTTTTAATACTATATACCAAAATGAAAATAAAATCTTATCATAAAAAGCATAGGATTTAGGGATAAGTCAAAATCAAGAACACACACACAAACAAACACACTTGCATATACATTTTTGTCCCGTCCTGGTGAAATGACTTTTGAAAGTCCCATGTGTGGGATATTGTCTCAGATCCTGCAGAGTCTCACCCTTCCCTCTGATTCCTTTGGAAGGAAGATTAACAGGTCTCAGTTGTTAGACCTCTCAAGAAATAGTCGTTGGCAAAAGACAGTTATCACATTTAATCGCACACCCTCTTTCTTATTTTTTATTTGATTTTTTAAAAATGACAGCAGAATGCATTACAATTCATATTATTCATATAGAGAAGTTTTTCACATCTCTGGTTGTATATAAAGTATACTTATACCAATTCATGTCTTCATATGTGTACTTTGAATAATGATGTCCATCACATTCCACCATCATTGCTAGCCCCCTGCCCCCTCCCTTCCCCTCCCACCCCTCTGCCCTATCTAGAGTTCCTCTATTCCTCCCATGCTCACCCTCCCTACCCCACTACAAATAAGTCTCCTTATATCAGAGAAAACATTTGGCATTTGTTTTTTGGGGATTGGCTAACTTCACTTAGCATTATCTTCTCCAACTTCATCCATTTAACTGAAAATGCCATGATTTTATTCTCTTTTATTGCTGAGTAATATTCCATTGTGTATATATGCCACTTTTTATCCATTCATCTACTCAAGGGCATCTAGGTTGGTTCCACAGTTTAACTATTCTGAATTGTGCTGCTATAAACATTGATGTGGCTGTGCCCCTGTAATATGGTGTTTTTAAGTCCTTTGGGTACAGACCGAGGAGTGGGATAGCTGGGTCAAATGGTGGTTCCATTTCAGTTTTCCAAGGAACCTCCACACTGCTTTCCATATTGGCTGCACCAATTTGCAATCCCACCAGCAATGTATGAGTAAACCTTTTTCCCCACATCCTCCCAACACTTATTGTTGTTTGTCTTCACAATAGCTGCCATTCTGACTGGAGTGAGATGAAATATTACAGTAGTTTTGATTTGCATTTCTCTAATTGCTAAAGATGATGAAAATATTTTTGTATATTTGTTGATTGATTATATATCCTCTTCTGAGAATTGTCTGTTCAGTTCCTTGGCCCATTTTTTATTGGGTTATTTGTTTTGGTTATTTGTTTGTTTGTTTGGTGTTTAGCTTTTTTAGTTCTTTATATACCCTAGAGATTAGTGCTCTATCTGATGTGTGAGGGGTGAAAATTTGCTCCCAATATGTAGGCTATCTATTTACCTCATAGATTGTTTCTTTTGTAGAGAAGAAACTTTTTAGTTTGAATCCATCCCATTTATTGATTCTTGATTTTAATTGTTGTGCTATAGGAGTCTTATTAAGGAAGTTAGGGCCTAATCTGACATGATGAAGCTTAGGACCTACATTTTTCTTCTATTAGATACAGGGTCTCTGGTTTAATTTCTAGGTTCTTGATCCACTTTGAGTTGAGTTTTGTGCATGGTGAGAGATAGGGGCTTAAATTCATTTTGTTGCATATATATTTCCAGTTTTCCCAGCATCATTTGTTGAAGAGGCTATCTTTTCTTCAATGTATGCTTTGTAATTTTGTGGGTTAGTCTCTTTGTCCTCTATTCTCAGGCATACCCTCTTTCCAGGGCAGCCTCTACTTAATAATGGTCAATCATTGTCTCAGGACTGGACTTCTTGTTCCAATTTGAAACAATTCTAAAAGGCAATTCTGATTTCAGAGGTTTGTGCAAAGCTGGCTGAAGCTTTATTTGTGACTTGTTGCTCAATCCTTTGTCTAATTGTGTTTCCTTACCTTCCATGAAAGTATTGATCCAAGAGCACTACTTGATTAATTTCTGGCATGATATTCTTCATCTCAGAGTCCTGTTTCCTTTAAGAATCAGTGCCAGGAGTAATCTGAGAAAGCCCAAGTTAAGATGAGATTTTAGAGTCAGAGTGCCCAAACTCTGCTGATGGCAGATGGACAACAGGGAATTCTTGGCACAAATTAGCTGGCTAATGTGCACTTCTATAGACAGAGTGACTGACAACAAGTTACCATGCTATCAGAACTACCCATGATACATGTGGTCCTGGGACCTACCAAGTCATGAACTCAAAGAGGATCAGAAGAAATCTGTCTGAGATAGAAATTGTACATTTGATGTTTAGCATTAGCAGAGTCAGAAAGAAACATTAAGTTCATTAGACAAACAAGTTATCCAGACTCTGCACCACCGTTCACACTGCTGGGTCAGCAAGTCTGCTTACTTCTATGGTTATGAACAAATCATGGAGGAGAGAAGAACAACAACAGAAAAAAGGTCATGCTTTGCACGGATCAGGATGCTTAGTTTAAGAGACTTAAAAACTGAAAATGGATGGCAGTTGGAATCCACTTTGGGTTGAAGTAGAAATGGCCTGACATTAGTGTGTGTGTGTGTGTGTGTGTGTGTGTGTGTGTGTGTATGTATTCATTGGTAGTGGAAAATGGCTTGAGTAGTGGCCAAAGGCTGATAATAGAAGAGTAAGTGGTTTGAAAATTTCTTAGAGACCTAAGAGAAAAACTGGAATTTTTCTCTTAAGCTGCATTTCCACCTGGATACCTTGAATACTTATGCCACAACACAAAGAATCAAGAAGAAAAATAACCATCTTGGTAAGGGTGATTGACACTGATCATCAGGAAGAGATACAGTTGATGCTATATAAAGTAGACAGAGAGGAATATCTTTGGTACTTCACTGATCTACTTGGGAGTTTCTCATAATTCTTTTGCCCACGTTTGATAGAAAATGGGAAAATAAAGCAGTGTAGTCCCGAGATGTCATAGGTAAGAGTTCATATTCCCCTCTGAATGAGGATTTGGATGATCTCACAAGGAAATGTAGCTTAACAGTGAAAGTGTAGTCAAGGTTAAATAGAATCCAGAATGGATATGATTAGAAGGAACTCCTAAAGAAAAAAGTCTTGCTGATGGAGTTCCAAGAGAACTGCTCACAGAATTTGTATGGATTAAGGGTATTGGAGTAGCCCAATGGATGAACTGTGTTGGGTGAGTGGCTGCATTAGCTAGATTTCTCTTCAGTATAGCTAGTAGGAAGTTTGCCAATTGAAGCTCTCAGCTGTCAGCCCTTTCTGGTAATTTCCCTTGGATAATAAATATTAACTTCACCTAAGGTCACAACTATTTTTCATGACATCTTGCATCAAATGACTGGTCAAAGCCAAGATAAAAATTATTTAATCCCCTAACCCAAATTGAGACATATCTCAAGGATTATCCAACTTCAGAGTTCTCCACAGTTGACGGAATCCTGTTGAAACAACATTGGAGCTCAAATTCTTTCTTATCCCAATTCTTCTTCCTTACCTTCTCCCCAAAATGTTGAGTTTAGAAACTCCTTGAATGCTCATCTACAACTCAGTTAGCTTTCAAGAAGACCTAGCAACAACAGAAAGTTACTTGACTTCTCTTAGTCTCAGTTTTCCCCTTTTTAGTTGATGGATAGTAGTCTAATTTAATCAATGTACAATAAAATGCCTGGCTAATTGCTCAATTACCTGCTGGTTCCTTGGTTTCTGTTGCCTCCCAAAGTAAAAGTGATAAGTGACAAATGGACTATCAAGACACAAGTGTTATAAAATTATTTCTGATTTACAAATATCTTCTTCTGGTGATATCTTTATGATAATCATTTCAAAAAGAGACAATTTTGTTGATTATTTGATCCCATATTACCTGCATATACCTTAAGAAAAAGCTTTCCTTCAACAATTGTTTCAGTATGCTATAAATTCTAATTCATTCCTTTGGGTTGAACACTTAATATGGATTAGCAGAATGCATGTATTTCAAGAAAATTGTGGCAACCCTTTGCAATTATATGATTTCAGACTGAATGTAATTCAACAATGTACCCCATTACTTGAGGTTAGGTGACACAAGTCTAGAAAAGGAAAGATACACTTGAACTGGGATTTAAATTATAAGTAGTTGTTGATTTGATGGAAAAAAAGAATACATTTCAGTAAAGAGAAATGCATGTATACATGGCTCTGAGTGATCTGGAGAATGGTAGGCTATAAAATACAAAAGATGAAAATGTAGTATATTGAATTTAGTTTGAAAAAATTATTGTCACAGGTACAAAAGATTGTTTGCTTTGTTTCTGGAAAAATTATATGAATTACAGGGGGGATCTCAATTGGCCATGGGCCTCATAGGGTTCAGCAGTGATGTTATAATGGCTGATAGGAACAAAATTTGCTATTCAGGCAGACACAAAATATTTTCTATTTACTCCCCACTCAGCTTGTTGTGTTCAGCTTAGATTATAATATTGAAAGAAGAGCCTTTGCAAATTAGAAGGGAGCAACTAGGATCTAGAACAGTCTCAAAAGAACTACTCGGAAGGCACATGGCTAGTTTTTGTGGCAAAGCCCTTGAAGATAGCAATGCATTTCAATTGAGGACTGAAATTCTATTTTTGCTCATTAGCATTATTTTCTAGTCAATCATATTATCTCTCTGCTGCTGTATAATTTCACAGTCTGCCTGAAGTAGTCTGTATGCCAAATATAAACTTTTAAAGGACAAAGAAGACCAGAACAAACAGCTAAATCACAGATAATTTTGTAGATCAAATTGTCAGCCAAAATCCTTTTAAAAATCCAAGAAAGCTTTAAATAATATATTGATTTAATATGTACCTGCATATGTAGTTTAGATCTATGTTCATTTCTTCTGGCCTGACCTTTTATCTTACTGTGACCATTTACATTGGCTTCCATCTAATCAACTGGAACACATTAATCAGTTGTTGTGATTTTCTTGGTAGAATTTTTAATAATTATTCTTTTTTGTTGTTCATTTGGAGACATAGGCTAAGGAAGTCAGATAGGAAAAATACATACTTGGATGTTCCTATGAGCATAAGAGTCAAAAAAATGCAAAGAATACCTCTTGCCTGCAACTAAAGTATATGAATCATGTGAAAGTCAATTGACATCAGTATTCATGTTCTACTTACTTTAGGACTAGAACCCTGAGCCTTCTTTTTGGTATATATAAATAGAAATAGTGACCAGAGAATCCATTCACCAGACTCCTTGCTGTCAGTTTTGCATATAAGCCAATATATATGTTCACTTCTGGATTATATGTTCAAAGAGAAACTACTTGCCCTCAATTTTTTTTTTCTGATGTCCAGGCTATAAACCTAGAAATAAAAGCCAAGTGTAGAGAATGAAAGGAGTTCTTCAAAATTTCATCTTCTTTCAGTCACTTTATTTTTGGAAATCTGTTACAGAATCTTAGTTTACTAGATCATATTAACAAATGAGTTATATAATTCAATAAATAAACAAAAAGACAACATCAAGTATCATGACTTGTCACATAATGGGCTGTTTATATTGGCCCTGGAAATCAAGAGTTAATAAGAATATCTCTCAGAGATGAGGAGAGAGGTTCACAATATAAATAGAAGCAAGAATCTGAAGGAAAGTCCAAAGAAGTAGGAGAACTTGGAAGTAATGGTAACAATAAAAATTATGTAAACTTGCCTCCATCATTAAATATATGGTCAGGGCTTGTAGTAATTTTTTACGAACCTTCAGTGAAAATGGTACAAACAATCTGGCCTTAGGACAGCCGTTTATTTTTAGGTTTCCAATTCAGATTTCTTTCTTATCCCAGAGTTCAACTCTGAGCTGTGACATAGAATCATGGAGAGGGGGTGCTCAGATCATGTTATTTAAAAATATATGCAGCCAATTTGCTTAGATGTAATTCAGAGAATCTGAATCTTTGCTTACTAGATTCTTTGAATTTCACTTCTTTTATTCTGTGAAAGAGGATAATAATACCTGTTACACAGACTTAATGTAAAGTTTCAATAAATAAAAATACTTATAGGGCTCAGAATATCTTCTGGCACATAGGAAACATGGATTAAAATGATTTATTTTTAGGATGTGTTATTGATAATAATTCTTACTCCATATCTGTCTTCCCCAATATCCAAATCATACTACTATTAAAATATTTGAACATGAAAACAGAAGCAGTGAGAAGATTGCATCTACTTTGCTACTTCATAGTGATTACTGACCCAAAGACATTTTTAGTCTGACTTGAAAGTCTATTCCCTAGAGTCCTTCATGCATGCAGAGTGTTGTATGCTCTCTATTTTCAAGTCACAATTTAATATGGGTCAAGGTCCTGGTGTTTATGATAAATGACAGCAAAAATGGCCTCTCCAAATGACAATAAATTAATGGGCCAAGACCAGAGGTCTGCCAGCTTTGCTTAGTAAGCTTTGAATTTAGCAAATTGGTTCCTACATGTATAGTAGAGCTTTAATAGAATTTTCATTACAATGAAGCCTCATGATTCCTAGTACTCATATGGACCATTTTAAGTTTTAGGAACTTTAAATGAGATAGGTAGAATTCCTGAAGAAAGTAATGAATCATTGGAGCTGAACTTTAACACCCATTCAACATCTAATTAGTTGAATTAGAACCACTTTGTAAGAGAGTTAATCAATTCTCTTGCTTTAGCTACCTGATGCTTCTGAAATTTGCTGATGTTATCATGGCATTGGAAGGAGACACTCTCTTTGCATGTTAATAGGGGCATTTTTTTAGGACCTCTGTATTACAAAAGAGAGTATTAATATACATATTCTGCAAAATGAGAGCTTTACAAGGACAAGATTGTGCCTTTATCTGAAAAATTAGAATGAAAAAATATATCAGTCAAGCATTGTAACTTCCTGAAAGGCTGCTTGGTGACATGGGTGTAATGCAGTGTCTGGAATAGGCTAGGATTAAATAAACATGTTAATGGTAATTCATTTATTTATGTTGGCCAAACCCTCAAGTGCAGTGAGTTGCTAACTACCTAATATAAGAGTGTCAGAAAAAAGATTTTGATTGCCTCCTCCAAATATCTCTTTTGTTAAAATTCACTGACTTATTATTAAAATAACCCGTGAAAAATGCAAAATAAGGCAGTTTTTAGTCTAATATATTTATATATATGCATATATACACATACATACACATATACTTATGTATAAATATATGCACACACACACACACACAAACACACACACACACACGTGTACAGCTGTTTATCAGACCTGGAACTAAATGCTTTCATAAAAATCATTTAATACTTATAATACTCAAGAGTACCTACCAGTCATTAGTAGCAATTTTGAATGTACTTGAAAGGTTAGTGAATTTGTTCATTTAGTAGATTCTGAGGATACTGGAAATCCAACGATAGGAAGCTATTTTAGAAAATTAGATACATTTAGATGCTAATTAATTAATTAATTAATTAGTGATCTTTATTACATCTAATTATGACTTAGCAGCACCAAAATGTATTGTGCTCTCCCAAGTTTGACCCCATTGCACTCAAGACTTTCAAAGACAGCATATGGAAGGCAGAAAAATAAAAGGCATTGAAAGTGGTGCCTTCGAGAAGTGGTGAGCAAAAAGGCCTAATGTACAATGTCTTGAGTTTATATAAATGTTTCCAGCTTCTGACTATGTACAATAAACTATGATCTCCCTTAATCAGTTCATATACTCTATCTCCCATGATCAACATGAAAAGCCCTGTGAGGGAAATTTGAGTCAGGCCACAGTTTGTGACACCGCCTCGTAGTTCAATTCCTGCCATTACACATTTGAAAAACTTGATATCCTGCAAGTCTGCATGATTTATTATTATTTTCTCTCTGCTATAATATTTATCATCCCCAATGCTGTGCACCAGAGGCTTAGCATTTTCTTGATTTTTGATTGCACTTCTTTGCATTATTTCGAGATTATGAAACTTTTTAAATAAGTATAGGGGAATGTGTTCTTTAGCAACAATACTATATTTCTTCACAAGGTAAATAGTAATAACCTAAGAAACTGAATTCTATTGATGAATAGGTTTTTGTTTTTTGGTACTGGGGATTGAACTCAGGGGCATTGGACCACTGAACCACATCCCCAGCCCTATTTTGTATTTTTTTCTTTAGAGACAGGGTCTCACTGAATTACTTTGTGCCTTGCCTTGCTGAGGCTGTCTTTAAACTCACAATCCTCCTGCCTCAGCCTCTTCAGCCGCTGGGATTACAGGGGTGTGCCAGTGCACCCAGTTTGATGAATAGTTTTTAACTCCTTAAATAAGATTCAAACTGGTGGATTAGAAGACAGCTGCATTTCTAGTTGCTCTGTGGCTCCAGATTCATGCAGTAAGAGTACAGCTTCTTGGTGAGGTAAGTGACAGAGGGATTTACACTAACATTAGCTGTTGGACAGAGTGTCTTTTAGATACCCAGAAATTTGGGTTCATTGAACAAAGATGAACACACTGGGGACAAGTCGGTTGCCACTGTAGCTGCAGCCCTGGTTTACCACCGAAGCGGGGGGACGACACAGAAGGGGAAACATGATGAACATATTTGCTATGGAAAATCCTGCAGATCAGAAAAGCAGTCGGAACTTAGTTACTCAGAGGCTGCACTGTGAACTGGAGTTTGAAAGGTGCTCTGTTTCTCAGCTGGCCATAGAGAGTTGACGCAGGAGCCATCTGGAGGCAGACATGTTGCAGCTGCTGGGCTGGGAGCTGGGAGGCCACAGCCAACATTGCCATACTCCCCTAGCAAGCACCTACTGTGTGGTCAAGGGTGTACCTAGCAGAACCTGAGTGGAACACACACACACAGAGAAGATTGTATCGAAGCAGAAAAACAAAGGGGAGCCTGACTTGCCTTTCCTTTTGAGTCTGACTTCTCACGTGACCAGCAGAAGCAGGCCAGGAGTCTGAACAAGAAGGTGTGAATATACTCTGGGACTGAGCCTGGGAAGTCTGTGTTCCTGGGAAGCAGATCATGTAGAGGATTGGCTCCTCAAGCCCATGAGTACAATTCGCAGGAGCTTCCTGTGATCCAGACACCCAGCAGAGATGGGCAACTGCTGGGTCCTAGGTGTGTGTTGTTGTAATCTCTCTGGAGCAGGTATCACCCAATAAAGCCCCTAAGACCTGATGAGACCCCAGCCCCAAATACTGGAACTCTCCTTATAGGACTCTGTGGCATCCCCATCCTAGAAGTGCATCACTCTGGTCTATGCAGACAAAATGCTCATCAGCAGTAGTTTCCATTCCATAGAACCTTATTCTGGAGACAAAGGAAGATGAGAGTTAGTTCTACCAGTTTTAGTCTCAGGTCATTCCAACTGGAACCTTAATGGGCAACAGAAAAAGAGGAAGAAGTTTAAAACCCTTAGCCCTTGTGTGCACCCCCCTCTATGTATATAGTCCAAGAAGAAATGGAAAAATGATACCTTGGCATAGGTAGTGACCATCAATCATCGTCAATTATTTGACCACCTCAGTGGAGACAATTACTTCATTTTTCACTAACAATATTTTATATTTTCCATTTGTGTGTGTGTGTGTGTGTGTGTGTGTGTGTTTGTGTTTGTTTTCTTGCTGTGATGATTGGTTCATGGACAAATACATATTTGTTCTCATTTTTTAAAAATGTAATTATTTTTCCTTGTCTTGCCTTTTTTTGGGAGGGAGGGTGGTACCAGGGATCGAACTCAGGGGCCTTGGACTACTGAGCCACACACCCAGCCTTATTTTGTATTTTAATTAGAGATAGGGTCTTACTGAGTTGCTTAGGGCCTTGCTAAATTGCTGAGGCTGCCTTTGAACTTTGATCCTCCTGCCTCAGCCTCCCAAACTGGGATTACAGGCATGCGCGCCCACAAGCCTAGCTCCTTGCCTTGTCTTTTGAGAGTTAGGGATTTTTATTTGTTTATTTTGTTTTTGTTTTTTTTTGTTTATATTGTTTCTCTTTCTCAATTTCCTTTTCCCGCTAACAGCCAAATTGTCTTTTTCTCTCATTCTTTCTTCCTCTCCTTTATTTGTCCTTCTCCTTCCTTATAACCAGGAGTTGCTATAACTCTTCTCCTTTCTCTCTGTTCACATTTTGAATATTCTAAATTATCATCTACCTTTATACAATTTTTTCTTTTATCTTAATGAATTGCATTTTAGCCATTTTTTTAAGAACTAATCGGTTTACATAACTCCTGCCCCTACCATTTATGCTGTTGCAAATCTTACTGGTGTGGATAATATAGTAGACACATGCTGTTTGCTTTAATGCCAGAACTAGTTTATGGTTATTTATTGTTTTTGTCTTTGGAAATTACTGAACCCACCATTTCTGGGTTTGTGTGTGTGTGTGTGTGTGTGTGTGTGGAATTAGTGTTGAAGTTGTCATAGTAAAAACCACGTATTTATGTTAATGTTTGTATTGGTTGTTGCTATTGTTCATTTCCCTGTTCTATGTGCTGCTGGGAACCTACAGGACACTACAAGTTCATAAAGTAGAGACTCTGCTGTTGATCTAAACTGAGCCAAAACCCAGCACACCTTATTCTACACACAAATTAATGAGGCTCAAACTTCCAATATACTTTTATATAAAGAATAGAAGAGACAAAAACCCAAACTCATGACCAGGCCCCAAGTAAGAATGGCTGGGGGTGGGCCCTCAGATTCCAATCACAGACATCTGCCAATGCCAAAAAAAAAAAAAAAAAATAGAGAATTAACACAAAATCAGTGCATACATACCACACACCACACCTATGAGGGGATCTCAATCATGTGAGTGCCTACATAATAAAATCAGAATGATCCCAGTCAAAAAATCTTCTCATATATTTCAAGGGTATTTTAAAATAAGAATAAAACTGGGCTGGTGTTATGGCTCAGCGGTAGCACACTTGCCTGGCATGTGTGAGGCACTGGGTTTGATTCTCAGCACCATGTATAAATAAATAAAGGTCTATCAACAAGTAAAAAAAATTTAAAAATATGAAAAAAAATTCCAAAATATGTAGAAGGAAGGAAATAATTAAGACCAGAGCCAAAATCAATGAACTTGAGAATAAAAATATAAATCAAAGGATGAATGAAATGAAGAGTTTGTTCTTTGAAAAGATAAAGGAGAGAACTTATCAATCTTAGACAAACTAACCAAAAGAAACAGAGAGAATTTCCAAATTAATAAAATTAGAGAAAAAAAAAATAGAAATCACCACAGACATCACAGAAATCCAGTGACTCATTAGAGACAATTTTGAAAAACTGTTCTCCAATAAGTTGGAAAATGTAGAAGTAATGAATACATTTCTAGACACATGCAATCTGCCTAAATTGAATCAGGAAGACATAGAAAACCTAAAACTGCTACTAACTAGTAATGAGATAAAAGCAGTAATAAAAAGATTTCCAAAAAAGAAAAGCCCAGGATGAGATGAATTCTTAACTGAATTCAATCAGATCTTTAAGGAAGAACTAGTGCCAATGCTCCTCAAATTATTCCATGAAATAGAGAACACTGCCAAATTAATTCTATGAAGCCAGTATTGGCTATGAGTATGAGTATATACTCATAGAAAAACCAGATAAGGTCACATCAAGAAAAGAAAACCACCGACCAATATCCCTGAAAAACTTAGATGCAAAAATCCTTAATAAAATCTTAGCAAATCATATTTGATAACATATTAAGAAGATTGTACATCGTGACCAAGATAGTTTTATCCCATAAGTGCAAAGACATCTTAACATATGCAAATCAATAAATTTGATTCAAAATATAAATAGAATTGAGTACAAAATCACCTAGTCATCTCTATAGATGTGATGAAAGACTTTGACAATATTTAGCAAGCATTCATGAAAAAAGCACTGAAAAAATAGGGATAGAATGAATCTACCTTGACATCTGGAAGGTTATATATGAAAAACCCAAAACTAACCTTATAGTAAGTGGGTAAAATGTGAAAAAGGTGAAAGCACTTCTTTTAAAATCTGGAATAAGATAAGGATGTCCACTTTCATCTCTCCTATTTTTACAGTGTTAGAAATTCTAGCCAGAGCTGTCCAGCAACAGAGAGAGGTAAAAGAAAAAATATACGAAAAAAAAAAATCAAATTGTCACTATTTGCAGATGATATTATTCTATACTTTTAGGGAAATCCATAAAGCTCCATCAGAAGACTCTTAGAGCTAATAACAAATTTAGCAAAGTGTCAAGTTTTAAAACCAACATACAAAAATCAATAGCTTTTTAAATACATCAACAATGGATATGCTGAGAAAGAAACCAGGAAAGCAATCCCATTCACAATAGCCTAAAAAATATCTAGTAATAAATTTAACCATGGAGGTCAAAACCTCTACAACAAAAACTATAGAACCTTGAAGAAAAAAATTGAAGAAGACTTCAGGAGATGGAAAGCTCCTATGTTCATGGATAGACAGAATTAATATAGTTGGAATGGCCACACAACCAAAAGCAATACACAGATGAAATCCCTGTCAAGATACCAATGAAATTCTTCACAGAACTAGAAGAAATAACAGTCATAAAATTCATTTGGAAGAAAAAGAGTCCCAGAATAGTCAAAGCAATTTTAAGCCAAAAAAACAATATGAAGGCATCACAATACCTGATTTCAAATCATACTACAAAGCTGTAAAAACAAAAACTGGTATAAAATAGACACACAGACCAATGGAACAGATTAGAAGACTCAGAGACAAACCCACACATATAGAGGTATCTGATCTTTGAGAAAGGTGCCAAAAATATACATTGGAGAAAATATGGGCTTTTTAACAAATGGTGCTGGGAAAATTGGTTATCTATGTGTGGAAGAATGAATTTGGACCCTATCTTTCACCCCAAAGTCAACTCAAAATCATCCAACACTTAGGAATTAAACCAGAAACTATTCAACTCCTGGAAGAAAACATAGGGTCAACACCCCAGCATTTAGGTACAGACGACTTTCTCAGTATGACCCCTAAAGCTCAGAAAATAATGCCAAAAGTTAATAAATGGAATAGCATCAAATTACAAAGTTTCTGCACTGCAAAGGAAAAAATTAAGAATGTGTAGAGATGGGCTGCAGGCGTGGCTCAGTGGTAGAGTGCTCACCTAGCATGTGTGAGGGCACTGAATTTGATTCTCAGCACTGCATACAGATAAATAAATAAAGGTTCATTGGCAACTAAAAATTTTAAAAAATAATAATGTGTAGACAGAACCTACAGAATGGGAGAAAATCTTTGCTAGCTAATTTTCTGATACAAGATTAATATACAAAATATATAAAGAATTCAAAAAACCCCAAACCCCAAACGATCCAATTAATAAATAGGCAAATGAATCAAACATACACTTCTCAAAAGAATGAATACAAATGGCCAAAATGATGTATGAAAAAATGTTCAACATCATTAGCAATTAGGAAAATGCAAATCAAAACTAAATGAGATTTCATGTCAGTTAGGAAGGCAGTCCTCAAGAATACAAACAGTGATAAATGTGGGAGAGGATGTGGAGAAAAAGAAACATTTTGGAATTTTACTCAGCAATAAAAGAGAATAAAATGATGGCATTTTCAGATAAATGGATGGCATTTGAGAAGATAATGCTAAGTGAAGTTAGCCAATCCCCTCAAAACAAATGCTAAATGTTTTCTGATATAAGTAGGCAGATTCATAGTAGGGTAGGGAGAGGGAGCATGGGAGGAATAGATGAATTCTAGATAGGGAAGAGGTGTGGGAAGGAAAGGGAGGAGGCAGGGGATTAGCAAGGATGGTGGAATGTGATGGACATCATTATTCAAAGTATATGTATGAAGACATGAATTGGGTGTTGACCTACTTTATATACAAACAGAGATATGAAAAATGTGGTATATATGTGTAATAAGAATTGTAATGCAAAAAAAAACCCAAAGTACATGTATAAGGGCATGAATTGGGGTGAACATACTTTATATACAAAGATATGAAAAATTGTGCTCTATGTGCGTAATAAGAATTTGTAATGCATTCTGCTGTAGTGTATTTAAAAAAATAAAATCAATTAAATAAAAAAAGACATTTAAAGCCCTATGATACTAAAAAAAAAAAACATTTTTTTTTACACTGTTGGAGAAATTGTAAATTAGCTCCATCACTATGAAAAGACTAGGCATGGAACCACCATATGACCCAGCTATAGCACTCTTCAATATTTATTATTATAAAGAATTAAAGTCAATATGATAAATGCACAGCCATGTTCATAGCAGCACAATTCACAATAGCCAAACAATGGAACCAGCCTAGGTGTCCATTAATAGATCCATTAATAGATGGGTGAATAAAGAAAATGTTTTATATATGCACAATGGAGATTTTATTGTCGTTGGGTTTACTTTTTATTTTTAATTTTTATTTTTTGGTACCATGGATAGAACTCAGGGGTGACTGAGCCACATCTCCAGCCATCATCATCACCATTATTGTAATTATTATTTTGAGACAGGGTCTTTATAAATTGCTTAGGGCCTGGCATTGAACTTGTAACCCTTCTGCCTCAGTCTCCCAAGCCACTGGGATTACAGGTATGTGTCCCCATGGTAGGCTATACAATGGAGTTTTAATCGTTCAAAAAGAAAAATGAAATTATGTCATTTTCAGGAAAATGGATGGAGCTTGAGACTACTATGTTAAATGAAATGAGCCAAACTCAAATGGTTGAGGGTCATATTTTCTCTTCTCTTACATGTGTGGAAGGTGGAGAGGAAAAAGAAAAAGAGGAGTTTATCTCATGAAAATCTAAGAGAGATCGGTAAAATAGGAGAAAGGGACCTTGAAACTCGGCCCAGAGCACAAGCACAGCCCTCTTCAGGCCATCTCCTTTGCATCACTGTCAAGTATTCGCTGTCCTTTACCAGTATGACTGGATTTATCATTTGGGGAATACCATGTAGTGAAGAAGAACCTCAGCTCTGCTGTAGACATTGGTGTTTGAGTATGGATTTATTTTTTAAAATGGTATTGGTGTAAATAAACACATTCTAATTACATTAAAAAATTAAAACTATGGAAATATAAAGAAAGAGAATCCTATTGCCTGCAGGTGATCACAGTTAATATTTTCATTTCCTTCCAATTTTCTTTTTATTTTATGTACTTATGAGCATGCTGAATGAATATTTATTATTAAGCTTCTATCACTTGCTGGTTTATTATGAACTTGTTTCCAAACCATTAAGATTCTCTAGTAAATATTTATTAGGCTCATGATATTTTATTAAACAGATGAATCATAATTTATAATTTCTCTATTGTTATATATTTGAATAATTTTATCATTGATACAAATAATGTTACCCTATCATCTTAACATTTAAACATACGTCTGTAACTTTGATTATTTCCATTGCATAAATTTTAGAAATAGAATTACAGGTTTTGGAAATGGCACCGTTCCTAAGCCTCTAGGTACTTATTGCCAAGAGCCTTCCAAACAAATTTTGCACTCCAACTTATGGTATATAAGATTACTTCTTTCACAGCTCCCTTTCCAGAACTGCTTACTAATTAAAAGACATCAATTTGAGAAATGTAAAACAGCACTTTTCCCAAAAATACAGTCTTTGATGATTGTTTTTCAAGTTTTCCTGCCTTGCTTTCAACTACATAAAGTTTTTTTCACGTGGATATTATTTATTTATTTGGTTATTTATTTATTTATTCATACTGAGGATTGAACTCAGGGACACTTAACCACTGAGGCACATCCCCAGCCCTTTTTAAAATTTTATTTAGAGACAGGGTCTCAATGAGTTGCTTAGGGCCTGGCTAAATTGCTGAGGTTGGCTTTGAACTTGTGATCCTCCTGCATCAGCCTCCCAAGCCACTGGGATTACAGATATGCAGTACCATGCCTGACTGGATATTTTATTATATGAGCAGCTGGCTTTTCAGTAAATATCATCACACTGTACCCTTAGATACCACCAAATACTTCTCACATTGGTAAATATTACATCTATGCACTCTTTCTTGCTTGTACTTTCTCTTAAAAAAAAAAAAACACCCATTGCTACTGGTATAATCTTAACTAATAACACTACTACTATAAATGATACTTTTTATATTATGCCATTTTGAATCCTAGGTTTACAAAGAGGTAACAAAAGCAGTACCAACATTTAAAATAACCAGAAATTAAATACATGGATATAGGGTCTATCTATCCATCACCTATCAATCATCTTTACATTGTCAATTTAATGTCACACATGCTCTAAATAAACCACACCCAGGCAACTATGGGTGTAACAGGAAAAAATGGTCACAGTATATTTCTATAGCCCAGTTTCATACAGGCAGAGGGTTGTGAATCTTAAAGAAAAAATAGCCCAGAAAGGAAGGAAAGGGATAAAAATTAATAAGAGAAAGCTTTTTAGTAAATATTTTATGTGGGTAAATATCTGGCAGTTATAGATAAAAAGAGATAGAACTGATTCCATGAAGCTGTAATCAGTTGTTTTCCAATCTGACCTCATGGGCACCCTAGAGTAGAAAATTCTCACATGGCCCTGGCCCTTTATCACTGAAGGAGGGATATTAATGAAAGAGGAGATCTGAAGAGGGCCTCTATATCCAACCAGCACCCCATACTTCCTGTCTCTACGTTATTTACAACTGTTGTCACCTGTTTGTATATGTAAATTTATCCAATTTCTATAAATCTTTTTAGTGATGATAATTGAAACCTGTGGTAGATACATCTAAACAAGAGTGTTTAAAATGAAAAATGGAGGACCCATTGTTTAAGCCTTGAGGTTCTTCCTGAACAACAAGTGCATAGATCCATTCAGGCAAAAAAATGAAATCAACAGAGGCCAACCCACTGCTAGCATGCCACATACAAGTCTAGACTTTTTTTAAAGCTTATTTTATTTGTTTCTGTTTTGTTTTGTTTGGGGGTAGAGAAGAGGAAGTTGCTTATGTTATCTCAACTCCCATGCCTGACTTTCAAGTAATATTAAAATCATGGTATTGCTCAAACATTTCCCACCTAATTCCCAGGAGATTTACCACCTTTCTATCATCTCTTCAGCACCAGGAAATTGCTCAAGAGGACAGTGAAGTTAAGTGAGGATAGTAAGTGATTTAATTTCCTCATGTGATTTTTTAAAATTTTTTTTTTTTTTTTTTTTTAGCAGAGTTGACTCTGCTGACCCAGCAAAGAGGCAATCATGAGCTTCTAACTTCACCAAATTAATGTATCTTTCTTTGGAAGAATACAACCTTCCAGAGAGTGGAAACTCATCCTTACTCAGATGCACACCTGTGACAAGAAACTCATAAAGTTCCATTTATAGAATAGTTTGTGGCAATAAGGTTTATGTCTTTCAGTTTTGCTGAAGGTCTCTTTTGCATATGCTCATTTGATTTGCATTACTTTGTGCCTACTCAGTCCTCACTGAGAACCGTTTCTAAATCCTACAAGAAAACTATTATACCAAAACAAATAAAATATTTCTAATATTTCCTACTGTGTTTCAATCAGTATCAGGTAATTAGTTGAGTTCCTATTTTTCCTATTTGTGAGTTCATAATGGTAAGAATTTTATCTTAATCCCTTTTTGTATTTTTCCTAATATCTATTGTGGCTTTATATACATAGGAATCTCTTTATGAGTGGCTCGTGATTTTGTGCCCAGCCAGACTGCGGCAGTCAATGACCTTCCTTGTTTCCTTTCTGGTACATTTAATTCCCACTCCTAGTTTCCACTCTTGCCAACACCCAGATTCTTCATTATTGTTGCTCCAATGATTCCATAGTTTATAGTAGTTTGTCAGATTCTAAAATATGTTCTGACTTGCATTATTATTTTTGTTTAACTCAGCCTTTTTTTTTTTTTTTTTTTTGCTGTGACCAAAAGACCAAACAAAAACAATTTAGAGGAGGAAAAGTTTGTTTGGTGCTCATGGTTTCAGAAGACTCTCTTCATAGATGTATGACCCCATTGTTTTTGGCCCAAGTTGAGGCAGAATATCATAGTGGAAGGGTGTGGAGGAGGAAAGTAGATCAGGACATGGTAACAAGGAAGGAGAGAGGGAGGGAGGGAGAGAGAGAGAGAGAGAGGGAGAGAGAGAGAGAGAGAGAGAGGAGAGAGAGAGAGATCTGCTTGCCATATAACAAGGGAGGAGAGAGGGAGAGAGAAAGACAGAGAGAGAGAGAGAGAGAGAGAGAGAGAGGAGAGAGAGATAGGTCTGCTTGCCATATAACAAGGGAGGAGAGAGGGAGAGAGGGAGAGAGAAAGACAGAGAGAGAGAGAGAGAGAGAGAGAGAGAGAGAGAGAGAGAAAGAGAGAGATAAGGATAGAGGTAGATATCTACTTTCCAGGGTCAAAATATAAACCCCAAGGTATACCCACAGTCATTTCTCTCCTCCAGCCACAACTTACCTACTTATAGTTATCACCCAGTTAATCTCTGTCAGTGGATGACAGAGATGAAGCCATTGATTAGATCACACCTGTCATAACTTAATCATATCACTCTGAATATTCTCTCGTTTTTTTTAAACTCTTGTTTATAGATATACTTGAAATTAGGGTGTATTTTGACATATGATGCATACATGGAGGGTAACCAATTACAATTTTGGTCCCATTCTTTGGTTGAACATGATGAAGAGTTACACTGATTGTGTGTTTATATATGAGCATAGGACAGTTATTTCCAATTCATTCTCCTGTCTTTCTATTCACATCCTCTCTCCTTTTTCTTCTTCTCATTTGTCTAATCCAATGAACTTCTATAATTCCCCTCTCTACCCTCCCTTTTTATGGGTTAGCATCCAGATATCAGAGAAAACATTTGGCCTTTGGTTTTTGGGGAAATGGCTTATTTCATTTAGCACATTGTCTAGTTCCATCCACTTATTGGCAAATACCATAATTCTATTCTTCTTTATAGCTGAGTAATATCCCATTGTGTATATATACCACATTTTCTTTATCCATTCATATATTTAAGGGCATCTAGGTTGGTTCTATAGCTTGGCTATTGTGAATCAAGCTGCTATAAATTGGAAGACCTAAGAAAATGGAAAGACCTCCCATGTTCTTGGATAGGAAGGATTAACATTGTCAAAATAGCAACACTACTCAAAGTACTATACAGATTTCCTGCAATTCCAATTGAAATTCTAATGGTGTTCTTCATAGAAATAGAAAAAGTAGTCATAAAATTCATTTAGAAAAATAAGGGCCCAGAAGAGCCAAAGAAATTCTTAGTGAGAAAAGTGAAGCAGGAGGCATCACAACACCAGAACTTAAATTATACTACAGAGTTATAATAACAAAACTAGCATGGTATTGGCTCAAAAATAGAATTAAAGAGCAATGAACAGAATAGAAGACACATTGACATATCCACATAAATACTGTTATCTCATATTAGACAAATGTGTCAAAACATACATAGGAAATAAGATAGCCTCTTCAACAAATGTTTCTGGGAAAACTGAAAATCTATATGTAGTAGATTGAAATTGAACCCTTATATCTCACCCTGCAGAAAACTCAACTCAAAGTGTATAAAGGACCTTGATATTAGACCAGAGACCCTGTGCCTAATAGAAGAAAAAGTAGGCCAAACTCTCCATCATGTCATCTTAGGAACAACTTTCCTGAATAAGACTCCTAAAACATAAGAAGTAAAATAAAAAGTCAATAAATTTGATGGCATCAAACTGAAAAGCTTCCACACAGCAAAGAAAACAATCAAGAACATAAACAGAGAATCTACAGAATGGGAGAAAATCTGGGCCACATGTACATATCTCTGATAGAGCATTAATCTCCAGGATATACAAAGAACTCAAAGAAACTTAACACCAAAACAAACAAATGAAAGAAACAACAATGACAACAAATAACCCAATCAATAAAGGGCAAAGGAACTGAACAAACACTTCACAGGAGAAGAAATACAAATGGTCAAAAAATATACGAAAAGAATGTTCAACTCTGAACATTCTTGAATGCACTATCTCACACATAAGCTTTCAGGGGGACACCTCATATCTAAACCATAACCTTAGTGGCTTTGAAAGGAAAAATGATGTTTGTTTTACTGACATATTGATATCATTTAGACTGATTGTAACATTGCCAAATTATTGGATTGAGTTGCTGCAAAGTAAATTTCATTTTCTCTGCAAAGCTAATTTGAAACAAGCAACACAAACAAAATCCACAAAACAAAACTTGGCCTTATGCAGCTATTTTTTGTTGTGAATTTTCTAAGTTTTGGTAACACAGAGTGGATGGCTGTGAGAAAAGCATGAACTAGAAGAATGGTGGTGTGGTGGGCAGTAGAGATAGCAGAAAGTACGAGATTGATTGACTCAGGATGAGAAAACATTCCTAGTGCACACATAGCATAATGTTTCTCTTCATGGTTTAATCTCAGCAGAATGAGAGAGGCCTTCAGTTGCCTCAACATAAAATTATTAGGATATTCAGTACTGTGTAGTACTGAGTAGAAAGGACACAATTGTTGGCTTCAAAAGACACAAATTGAGCCTGGTGCAGTGGTAAATGCCTATAATCCCAGCGGCTTGTGAGGCTAAGGCAGGAGGATTGCAAGTTCAAAGCCAGCTTCAGTAACTTAGTGAGGCCTTAAGAAACTCGGGATTTCTTTCTTCCTTTTGCTCTTCTCTTCTTCCATTTTCATCTCTTTCTTTGTTTCTTCCAAATTTCTTTTTCTTGATTATATACTTTCCTTAGATTTTTGGAAATCAGTAGGAAGAATAAGCACCAAAATAGTGCAATGAAATTCTCTATCCTGGTATATTTTGGTTCTTTCCTCAACTGTAAATTTGTCTCACATCTATCCAGCTTTAGGATCCTATGTTCAAACTGTACCTAGATCTCTGTTATTCCATTTTTGGCTTAACAGAGAGAGAGAGGGGGAGAGAGAGAGAAATTTGTTGAATTAATTATGTATGAATATGTGAGTGTGTGAGTATGTGTGTGTTTTCTGGGTCACATGTCAAAGTCAAAAGTTCACCCGATGCTGTCCTCCACAGAGTGTCCATCTGTGCTTGCTGGTTTATGAGACATCTCAAGATAGGAAATGGGTACTTGGCAGTATATGCTAACATGGAATTAAATAATGGAGCTGCTCAGAAATCTCTGTGGTTCCAATTGCTTAACAAAATATTGTTAAATCTATAATAACAAAGGCACAAGAGATTATCCTTTGTTCTTAACTAAATTATGTATACGTACAGACAGACAGACACACACACACACACAAACACACACACACACACACACACACACACACTCCTGCACACACACTTTTATAAACCCTGGCTAAAAAAAATGAAGGAAGAGAAAACTTTACATTGTTAATAATTACTCATGAAGCCTCAAAGTCTAAGATTTAATGTTATAAACTTGTCAGCAGGTGCTCTGTTAATGCTGAGCTGAACAATGTTCTACCAAATCTTGCTGTGCCCTTTGGAAAAAAGCCCACAACAATAAAGGAAAGTAAAATTAACTAATAAGACACCTCAGGCGTACATTTTTAGAATTGGAATCTTAGCATTTTCTATTTTTTCCCTGTCAGAGATTATTCTTTGTACAAAGCAAAGAATTCACCAAGTGACACACGCTTTCTAAAGCTCCCTTGTGCTCCCTCAGGTATTAATATGTGGACTTGAAGCCAGACTATTGGACTCAATGAAATAATATTATCTATTCTTTTTACTAAAATGTATTAAAAGTTAAATTTTGAATTCCACAGCCCGTTGTCATCTCAGACTCAACATAGCTATTCTCAAATAAGTAGCCCTCTTTCTTTTTCTGTTTTTTGAAAATTCTCTTCCTTAGGAAACATGTGATGATTATATTCATTTCACTTAGGATGCAGAGAAAAGCAGTTCTAAAAGAATATTCACTTTAGAAATATTGACTGTCTTTGAAGAACTTTCATTTACTTTTGTGATACTTTATGATTATTGGCAAAGAGAAGGCCCTTCCACTGTGAAAGATGACTGATTCATTCTATGGGAGAATCTTTAAATTTAATCCTCACTTAGTGTCTTTGAGAATTCTTCTACTGAGAATGTTACCAAATGCAAAGAAAATGAGAGAATGGAATTCAATGGCATCATTGTTATTTTGACATCTAGAATATAGATGAATAAGATTTCAAAATATATAAACAACCACCTCATTTTGAGCTAATCCATAACACCCTGCTTAATGTTAGGTGTTGTAAAGTTTTTACTTAAAAAAGTGTAGGGATTTTATTGCTTGACTTAGTACATGAGGACTTTACAATTTATGAGACACCCAGGAAAGGGAACAATCTTACTCCTTGGGACACAGGCACCTTCATTCTCTTCCTCACCACGACCCACACAGTGCTTCACAGGCAGCATCTGTAGCTGGATTGAGGAGCTCACCTGCACAAATGCAGAACTCCATACAACACACGGGACTTTCATTGTGGCTCGCATCTGGAATGACCCCAAAGGCTCATGTATTGAAGGCCTGGTCTCCAATGCAGCAATGTTCAGAGGTGGGTCTTTGAGGAGTGTTTAGATCATGAGAGTTCTGATTTCATTAAGGCATTAATCCATTGAAAGATTCCCATCTGAATGAACTCTTGGGATGGTAAAAACTCTGGGATGTGGGACACATTTGAAGGGTAGGTCTTTGGGAGAATGTCCTGGGAGAATGTAATTTTTCCAGCTTGTTCTCTCCCTGCACTTCCACACCTTTCTTTCTTCCTCTCTCTCTCTCTCTCTCTCTCTCTCTCTCTCACTGCTTCCCAGCTGCCATGAGCTGAGCAGATTTCCTCTGCCATACCCTTCCACCATCATGTTCTCCCTCTCCTCAAGCTCAAAGCAATGAAACTAGTCAGCCAGTCAACCATGGACAGAGTATCCTCTGAAACCCTGAGCCAAAATAAATAATTGCCCCTCTAAGCTGTTTTTCTAAAGCATTTTATTCCAGTGGCAAAAAACTGACTAACACAACCATTTACTATTTCTCCTCGAATTACTCTGTGTGTGTGTGTGTGTGTGTGTGTGTGTGCGCGCGTGCGCATGTGTGTGGTGTGTATGCATGCGAAGATGATTACAGCAAGTTTTCAGTTTCTCTTGTCAGTGGGAGGTGTAACCTGGAAAATGGGTGACAGCTTGATAGTGTTTCTTTTCAGAGAGAAAGTAGAGAAAAAAAATTTGTATTATTTCATTGGATAACTTATGTTAGGAACACAACTCAGAAGAAAAATGAGTTAATTGGACTTCTCTCCAGTTCCGTTTAATCCTAGATAAGCATATTTGCACTTAAATAACACCTTTTCATGCTGTAGAAACACTTGGAGTAACTCTCTGAGCATGGCAGAAGGGTGTGTGAGAGAGGTGGTGCTGTTTTATGATATTCCTACCAATATTTGGGAAGTGGGAGATATGAGGAAATAAGATCATTTATGTAGCGTGATTACAAAGATGCATGAAAATTGAACTGTTATAAAGAGACACTATCAAAACCATATGCAGATGAATAAGTAGTATATAATATGTTCCGTTAGAAAGCTTGCTTTGAGATTATCTATAGGAAAAGGCAGGAAACAAGGAGGGTGCCCTGGTATGTTACTGTATTTGGAGGTGAAAAAGGGGAAGATACTTCCACAAGGAGATTGCCTAAGACATTTGCAGTGGAAAAAATGTAAAATTTATACTAATTCTAAAATGAAAATAAGGATAATTAAAAGACGTTTTGTGCTAATATGTGAGAGCTTGGTATAGATCCCCTGACCACTTGGTGACCAGGATAAATGATATAGCTCTTAAACTTTTTAGGGGCATTTTGGTCAAAATATTTGAGAAGAGTGCTACTTTTTCTAAGAGAAACTATTTTCTATTTTTACAGCAAAGGTCAGCTACTACCTTTAGTCAATATTTTTGGCTTCACTAGGTCATCTAAATCACAAGAATGGAAAGGTTTCTCAAAAATAGAGATGAAAAGGGTGTTGCCTTTTTTGAATTTTTTTCTCTCTTCATCTATTGCTTCTTCATATATTTTATTATTAATTTCTAGATCACTTATAGAGTAAACAAGAAGTCTCTGTCTCTGAAAATTTTAAAATGTTAAAGTAGGACCTTATGTATATGTACATACAAAATTAATTAATTTTAATTAAATTTGGTAAGTTAATAAATTTTTAAAAATCCATAAATCCTATTGTGTCAGGATGCTATATGTACTGTTCTCTTTCTACTACTAAGGAGCCATAGCTTTCCATTAAAATTATTCTGCTTCTTATTAATATGTAATAATTCCCACAGATCATTTTTAGTGTATCCTGACACTAATAATGGATTTATCATCAGAAATTATAATCATTCAGATGATTAAGATTCACCCCAAAATGGATATAGCAGTCCTGCAAAACTGGAAATTAATGAGAAAAGACAGCAAGATCCAGAAAACACACGTTCAAGAATCTCCCAGTCTATAGGAAACAGAGCCTAGACATATGACCTGATAGTTGTCCTAGGAGTTTGTAGCTGAACCAGAATACAAGATTGAGATGACTAGTGTTTCAAACTCATTAGTGATATTTTAGGTTTCTGTGCTCATATTAAGTGCTTTAAAGAAGCACCTAGTCCAGTGCTAAAGAAAATACAGAGGATCCATTGACAAACATTCTCTGCTTGAACAAATTTTTCTGTGACTCCTGATGCTTCTCTCTGGCCCATTTGTGTAATTTTCTTATAAAATCCAGTTTTAGCAAGAAAACTTGATAAGTCAGTTTGGCAAGACATCTGCAATAACTCCTGATAGCTGATCAGGTTTTCTATATCCTAGATGATGTATGATCGCCTTGGCTTATCTTCAGCAAGAATCTTGTTAAGTCTGTTTAGCCCAAAGAATCTTGTTAGGTATATTTAGCCCAAATCCCCCTTACCCT
This sequence comes from Callospermophilus lateralis, assembly GCF_048772815.1. Taxonomy (NCBI): domain Eukaryota; kingdom Metazoa; phylum Chordata; class Mammalia; order Rodentia; family Sciuridae; genus Callospermophilus; species Callospermophilus lateralis. Next base: position 27,063,348 of record NC_135318.1, on the reverse strand, counting down.
TGATCTTTCCTCTTAGTAATTTTTCATTCACTGACCCCCACCTTGTTCTTGAGTTGTAAAATTCTACTTGCACATGTTATATTTGGAGTTAAGCAGAGACCTTGGCATATATATTAAGCTGTTGATCAGTGTTCAGTATTAATACTCTAAAAACAGCAGAATAGTCTTAGTATTTTTTTTATTTGAATTCAAATACTAATTGTTTTAGTCTGCTTTTTCATTGCAGTGACTAAAAGATCTGACCAGAACAATAGTAGAAGAGGAAAATTTTATTTGAGGGCTTATAGTTTCCAAGGTCTTAGACCATAGAAGTCTGGCTCCATTTGTTGGGGCTCAAGATGAACATCATGGTGGGAGAGGGTGGCAGAGGGAAGTTCACATCTTGGTGACCAGGAAGCAAAGAGAGACAGAGTTTCTACTCTCCAGATACAAAATATGTACTCCAAAGCCACACTCCGAAGTTACATCACTGACAGGCACTTTAGTTACCACTCAGTTAATCCCTATCAGGGGATTAATTCACTGATTGGGTTGCCATCTCACATCCCAATCATTTCTCCTCTGAACCTTCTTGTGTTGTCTCACACGTGAGCTTTTGGATGCCATCTCACATCCAAACCATAACACTTATAGAACCAACTTTTAACCCACCTTGTTATGGGAAACCATGACAGATATTTTAGAATTCACAGATGATATATTCAACATAGGTGCTCAGGTATAATCCTGAGCACATATTAGCACATCATAGAAGGAGGAAATTGAAAATGTGTTGGAAAGAAAGAATGATTGAAAATCATTCTAAGGCAGTCTACATTCTCACATCAATCTGACTGCATTTGTTTTAATTTTCCAGATGTTATGACTAAGGTGTTCTTTAATAGTGAAAATAAGTCTGATGAAATAATGTGCCCACATCATGAAAAAGAAAGTCCAACTATTTAATATTTATTATATCACCTTCTGTTGGAACAGTAAAATGGGTGATTCTGAACTCCTATGGGGAACCTCCTATGGGGATGAGTAAAACATTACCCATCTCTGTAGGAGGTCCCCAACAGGCAGTAAAAAGCTCTCCACAGGAGATAAAAGAACTCTTGCAGAAACTAGACTACAATTTAAAAGGAGGAGCAGCATTTATTCAAAGCTAATCTCAAACTTCCAGCATTTTATTTTAGGTATCTGTCATCTGAAAAACAACAAAAACAGAAGTAAAACTATTTCATTTTCCTACAATAAAGCTGAATATTGAACAGTTACACAAAGTTCTAAGCAACTTTTTAAAGTCTGGCTTTGCAGATTTAAGTCTCCTGCATATTCAAAACCCACTGAAATCTTCATCAAAACACACACACACACACACACACACACACACACACACACACAAACAAGGATTTCACTAATTATCAATCCTAATGGTCACATTCTGAGGATATTCCAAAGTGTTGTTGGTCTCTCTAATATCCAAAGGTTTTCATGCCAGAAATGAAACAACACCCCAGGTTACTTATGCATTGCTTGGTTCTCATTGTACTAATGTCCTAAAACTACTGAAAAAATTAATATTCCTTGAAACATTAAATAAATGATTCTCTTCTATATGCTGAAATACATTTTGTCATTGTCATAAATCAAGACTTAGATATGTAAGGACTTCATATTTACCCCAAAAGTAATGTTTGCAATTTTATTTCTCTTGAAAACTGACTGCATTCTAAGTTGTTCAAATGTGATAATAGTGAGACTCACCTGCTTATTAAAAAAGTTACAACCATATTATAATATCATTTATGAAAGCAATTACAATAAAAAGGGTTACCATGATATCAAATTTGCTGCTTTTATCATCATAATCATCATCATATTTTTATTCTTATTGACATTCCCATGTCTTATTGGCTATTGGTCAGCTTATTAGACAATAAGAATAAAAGTAAGAGAGTTGTAATTATTCATTTCCCAAGGGAAAACTAGGCTACAGTATTTGTCCCTAAGGAAATGTTCAGACAGATATTAATAGAATGATTTTCTCTTTCACAACTCAGGATTCAGATTTAATAATATAGTAGGTTGTCTGGAATCAACTATATTCTACGATACCATTGTTGAAAAGTCTTTGCAATGTATTAATGAACTAGCAGGAAAGACAGCTATTTATCAGGCCAAATGATTTACTGAACATGGAAACCCAGATGGGGCTTTGGGTAAATTTTGTCACACTAAGACATTTGCTGATTTTTGGTTTGGGTTTTCATGACCTCAGAGTACATAGCATGCCAAAGTTGGAGAATTTATTAAGAGTGTCTTAATCCATAAAACTGGAAATATAAAATCTACAAAATTTCTAGAAGAAGGAAAACAAAAATACAGAGACGAAAACGCAAATTTCAATCTAGGATATAAAAAGAACAGAAAGAAGAGAAGGAAAAAAAATAAAAAACAGTCCTTGGGAAACTGGAACAAATGAGATGTCAGCAAGTTTTGTGTCCAAATATACATTTATCACATGATGTTTAAAAATACTCAATGGAGGGAATTGTTTGAAAGTGATATAGTACTAGTGTATTCTGAACCCTTAAAAAAAAAAACAAACATAAAACTCTAGAGGAAAGCAACTCTGTTTTGTAACTCAAAGGTAAAATTTTACTTATGGAAAATAAGCAGCTAATAGTAAAAAAAAAAAATAGTATGTAAAAGAGAAGCATGTGAGAGAACCAACAGTACTTTATACTCCTGCCCCTGGATTTTAGGCTTTCTGCTTCTTCTCACCTTCCTATGTAAGGGGATCTATATAGCCAGGTCATCAGAATGCAACTAATCCTGGAATTTTCTCGACTGCTCTAAAGTGTATGGAGGAATTTCATGGCAAGACATTTCAGACAAGTTTCTTGATTTCAAGTAATAGCCCAAAATATTCTTCTCTGTCTGTGAGGTTGTTTAAATCCCTGGCTCCTCTTCCAGAACTCAGGCTTCAGCTCCTCTAATTCTGTTCTAGAGATCAATAAGGTCATTCATCAGTCATCTTTTCCTCTTCACATTACCAGGCGGTTCTCATAGATGAGTGGGTTCATCTTTTCATTCAATGCACCTTTAAAAAAAAATTTAATACATTTAATGGGCTGAATGTTTTTGTCAGTCTCCAAATTCATATGTTGAAAACTTAATCCTCAATGTGATGATTCATCCAAACTGGCTAAGATATATGTTATCCACATTTGATTAGCGTTTATAATAAAGGAAATATCCTGGTTACCCATTGCCTCATTAATACATGTCCTTGTCCATTTAGTGATAAATAGGCAAAAAAATAATAAAACTCAGCCTTGATCAAGGTGAAGTTAGAACTTGAATACCATCCTAATGGAAATATAAACTATATATTATATAATAATATAATATATATATATAAAAATTATATACTAATATATTTATATTAATATAAATACTTCATAGAAATCATATTGGCATTGTGCTTTAAAAACAAGTTTACTCATATATTCCTACATATCAGAATATATGTTAAGGCTAGAATAAAATTGTAAAAGATTCATTTCCTGCTCATAGTCCAGACAGATTCCTCATTATATTGTGTTAAAACAAACTCCTGGCCAGCATGTCAAAACAAAATCAGCAGTAGTACTTGGCACATAGCTGTGTTGTTTATTATCCAATATTGGATAACTTACTACAGAATTAACTTATCTTGGTTTGAATATTCACAGACTCAATAAACATATGTGAAATCCTGCTATTTACCAAATTTATATTTCCAGTCTAGACCACTTCCTTCAAATGCAGGCTTGTGTGGTTTCTGCTTGTTGGCCTTCCACTATGAAAGTCTAATAAGCATCTCAACTTCTGTCCTGTACTGATCCCTTTCCTTTCCCTTAGTTCCAGTTTCTCAGGCTAAGATGTTTGAATCATCCTTTATTCCCATCAGTCTCTCATGGTGTATGTTCGATGTGTTGGTAAATGATGTTGGTCCCAGTGTTTTCTGTTATTTACTTTCATTGCTACAGGACTTCTAGAAGCCACTAATATCTCTCTCCTGGGTTAAAGTAAAACTAAAACTGAACCCTTTATCCATACTTGTCCCTACAGTTTAGTTTCATCACAAGATGTAAAGTGATAATCATAAAATGAGTGAAAACATTATTTCTTAGATCAAAGCTCCTCACTGGTTCCCCATTGTCCTTAGTATAAAAGCCACTGTGCTTTCAGAACCCCACATGCCCTACATAATCTCTCTCACCCAATATATTTCTGGGCTCATCACCAACAACTTTCCTTATGTTTATCATATTCAAAGCTACCCTTGCTTCCTCTATATTCCTTGAATATGCCAAACACAGACCTACCTATTCTATGACTGTGTCTTCTCAGAACCCTTTCTCTTTGACACTCACAAGACTTATTCCATCACATATTCGAGTATCTATTCAAATATCTTTGGGTGTTTTTTTTGTCATGTGACCAATAAAACCAATAAGAATGATGTAGAGGAGGAAAAGTTTGTTTTGGTTTATGGTTTCAGAGGTTCAGTCCATGGCCATCAATGCAGAAGGGAATGACAGAAGAAAATGGCTCAGAACGTGGCAATCAGGAAGCCAAGAGAGCTCCTTTCACCAGGGATAAAATATAAAACAAAGGCCGACTCCCAGAGACCTACTTCCCCCAGCATGCCCTACCTGGCTGCCTTACCACTCTGTTAGTTTCCGTCAGCGGATTGATCCGTGATTAGGTTACACCTCTCACAATCTAATGATTTCACCTGTGAAAATTCTTGCATTGTCTCATCAATGTGCTTTTGGGGACATCTGGTATCTAAACCATAACAATCATTTTTTTCCAATCATATGTATGATTGCATAACTCCCAGAACTCCTTTTCCTCTTATTTTTCTTTGCCTTTAGTCATAACTTTTGGCTGTTTGACCCTTTCTTCCCTTTTTATACACTGTGTATTTTCTTATTATTATAAATGTTTATTATTTGGATACATCTGCCTTTAGTAACTAAAAGGAAAAGTCAACTTATGCAAGGTTTTATTTTGAGTTTCTTTTCATTTAAAATTTTTCAAAAAATTTATTTATGTTTTCCCTGGGTTGAAACAGATGCACCTTAATTATTGGTCAGTGAGTAAATGTTCCCTGCCTCAAATCAAAGATTGCTTTATTTGTAGCATTTCCCATCTTTGATAATGTAGGACACAATGCCTTGCTGAAAATCCATCAACCCAAACTGAAAACACACTGATGTTTTCGATCGTTTTTCTGTATAAATTTCCTTGTCCACACTTGATATGGAAGCATTATATCCACCTGCATTAAAGGAAAGATGCAGGCTTACACAAAGAAAACATTACCTGGATGTTATAGTATGCCCCACTAGCTTGAAAGGCCTGGGGCTGTTTTCAATTCCCCAAACTCAGAATCTTTGCTTGGTCAGAGGATATTGATGAAGAAAACCCCAACAGTAACCAAAATTCATTTCCCTTTTGTCCATGAAGGAATGGAACTGATGTTTGGATTTCAACTTATTTTAGAAAAACCATTGATATTTTGGTTGCAAATGTTATTTTTATTACATTTACATTGCTACATGACATAGGGTCTAAATTAATAATTTTATTAAGCACAAAAAAACCCACTCATGTAGTTTTTGCATTTTCCAGATCTCTAGAGGAACTATAGTTTCAGAAGCAGTCTTGTTTCATCATTATACTCAATCCTGCTCTCTAAAGCCACTCTTGATCTTGATGCGTATTGTCCCAAACAGGATACCTTGTTGTGATCACTAAAGAATCCCTAAATTAAACCATTATTCTGTATGAATTGAAAGGAAAATTTATGTTCTATTTGGCTATTGGTATCTATAAAATTGAGCCATCCATTAGGCAAAAGGATTCTGAGGTTAAAAAAATGAGTATAATTTACAAAATTATAGAGAAAGGCATAAAAACAGATCTTGAATCTCCAATAGTTATACTCTGTCAAACTTTGAGGGCTGTAACATTCTTTGTCATGTTCAATCTCTGGAATACTCTGTTATTTCTTCTACCATATTTGTTCTCTGGTACAGTTTTTAAATTTACATTGTTTTATAAACCATCTATTTGTAAATTAATTTTTCTCTTGATAATGCCTTAAATGACCTATTTTCACAGGCTTATGAATGACTTTTCAGACATAAGGACGGCATACTCATTTCTCGATATTGTATTTTCTTGGTTGTATGTTCAAGGTATTATCCAGGAATGTGGGGGCAGGAGGTCAGAGAAAACAAGCATGCTGACCTTGAAATTTATGAGGACACCAATTCATTGAGCTGAAGTCTTTTTAACATCATCTTGCAGGTCCTGTGGCTGATTTTTTTTTCAGCGAAATTTACATACTCACATAAAAAAATGAACTGCATTCAGGTAATATTTTAAATATTTCTCATAAAAGTCTGAAAATAAGTATATCCTGAAAGGTCTATCTGAGAACACTGAGCCCACATTCCTCTGTGGGAACTGAAGAGTAACTTTCTACCCTTCAAATGAGAGAAAACCAAACCAAAACGAAACAAAACAAAAACCCAATCCATGCCATGTAGATAAAAAAGAAAAATTTCATCCCAAACATTACCTTGCTGTTCTTTTGGACATTCGAGTTTACAGCTTGTGTTATTGAGATCTACAATCTCAGCTAAATCTGTACTTAAGGCATTTGTAACAGGAATATAAACAAACAATTCAGAGAAGGGCTTGTGAAAGCCTGACATAACCAAAACTCCTCAGTTATCTAGAAAATACATTTCCTAAGAAGTCCAGATAGAGAAGATTTTATATTCTGTTGGATTTTAGCTGAAGGCAACCTTGCAGCCTAAGTTGAAAGTGGCAGGAATAGAATTTGTAGTACAGATTTATATATCGATCTAGAGGAAACTATAATTTTCTCAAGAGACAGTCAAAGAATTCTAGCAACCATAAAGTGCTGAAAATTCTTTTACAACTACTTTTATGGTGGCCTAAATTGATTTAATAGAGTATTGTCAAATCAATTCATTCTCTTTACTCTTAGGCTGTGTCATCTTAATTTGAATTGTTGGTGAACCAGGCCATCTGGCAATTATAGGACTGCATGGTGTTTGATATATTAACCATAAGACCAGCCACCTGAAGAATGAAAACCAGGGCATAAAGAAATTGTGAACTGAGCTTCCCATAAATTGAATATACTGGAATGATGATTCTATGTTTGCAGGTATGCTAAATGCATACCTTTATATTGAAGAAAGAATTATCACATACATTTATGTTCATAAAGTGTTGAAAGTGTAAGGATTATAGTTCATATAGAAGTAGGTAATACTGAATATACTCTTTTAAGCACTAAGGTAATATTTATGAGGGAAACGTAGGATGCCATATATGCCTTTTATTCTCTTAAATTGAAATATATGCTGGGGTTAAGTATACTTGATGGGAAAGGCCATGTTTCAGCAGATACACAAAAATCCTGCTAATGACTGACATATAACACATACTAAATGTTTTCCATGTCTTAAATAGAACTTTACATGTATTATCTTACAGTATAATGTGTAAATTCTTATTATAGAAGAGATAAGTGAGGGTTGAAAAAATGATGTGACTTTCCCCAAATTGCAAATTTCATAGCCATTGGAATTGGCATTGGCTCCTGGTAAACAGCAGTCTCTGCTATGGACCATCATTCATGATGCCTCTCCAGTATGTCATGGCAGAATCAGAGGCTCTGACCTGGAACCTAAATATTTCTTTCTTTGAAAGTTACTAGGTAGGGTCTAGGTATTCACAAGTGTCAAATAGAAAATAAATTAAAAATTTAAAATCTATTATTTTTTCTGTTTTTGCAACAGAATTTCAATTTTTTCCTGTCAATATACGTTTCAAAATTTGTTTATTGCTCAAGGAGTGAACTCCCTATTGAAATATGTTTCAAAATTATTTAATAATTTTTCTTCTTTCATTCTCTCAATGTTTGTAAGCATCAATTTGCTTTAGTCACAGTCTAGGCACTAAGAATACAGAAATGAATATATTACACATGTATCTTAAACTCTTGGAGTCAACTATAATAGTACACAATAAAATTCTTTATAAGAACAATGTACAGTTTTCTAAGTGAGCATAAAGTTTACAATCTTTAGTTTATTAATAGTCTAAATGGAGAAAGCAGAGTCACTCGTTAAAGCAAAAAATTTAAAATTATATGAATAATTTTTTAAAAGAAGGAAGTACATTTTTTTTATGCTGGCAATGAATCAGAATATGTTAGAGTTAGACTAAGTCAATTTGCTGCTCCACCAAAGAGTCCATGTCCAGATGAATCATTGATTTAATATCAGAAACTCTGCACCCTTACCATTGCATGTTGGATATTGAAATCTAAAGAATAAGACAAGGAAGAAGAAAAAGCAATAGTAGCATAAAAGATAAATGGACAAGTTTGGAAAGCTATACCCAGTTATCTTCACAATATTTATAAAATCCTGAGCTGTGCCCATCCATTTTAGATCTTCTGAGTACATATCCCCAGTTTCCTCAAAAAGAAAGTAATTTCTTTGAACTTCTAGTTTATTTCAGCTATACAGCTTTAATGGTAACTCTTGAAGTCTGCTTCATATTATAATTATCTATGCACCTGTTTTATTTCTTTTCTTTTACTATTAGTACTTTGAAGTCAATCCTACATTTTCCCATAACTAAATACATTATTTAAAGATGGCATGTTACAATAAGTATGTGTTCCATTAAATTTACATAATGTGGTTAGTCAGGGGCTGTTAAAATAATAAAAAAAGGCGTTAAAATATTTTTTAGAGTAAATCTTATATAAAATTCCATGCATGTATGATTATGTCAAAATGAACTCAACTATTCTGCATAACTAACATGCACTAATAAAAGCAAAAAGAAAAAAAAATAGTGAGGATTTGAAACTTTCCACGTTGAGTAGGGTTAGAAAGACTTTCACTTCAGCCCACATTTGAGATGAATATAGTCCCAGCTGATACCTTGATGCAGGCTTGTGAGAGAATAAATTTGTGTTGCAGAATTTCTTCACCAAAGCCCAGATTAACCACGTGTTAGTTGTCTGGCTACAGCAAATTCTTCCTATTGTTGTAGAACACTATTCCTCATCTGGAAAGTAAAAAAAAATTAACTGTACATATTTCCTTGAGATACATTGAAATTTTAATGTGTTAACACAATCTGATCATTCACCAAATGATTGGACACATACAGAAAAATAAAGGAGCCAGGATACTACAGATATGTGTGTACTTTCCTTTTTCTAAAAGAGAACATAATGTTTTCTAAAAACTATACAGTGATGTACAGCCTTAGAATGGATTTTTAAACAAATACTTACTCATATTGAGCACTAAATAACGTGAACATAAAGGCCAAAAAGAGTTTACAAGAAAAAAATAATTACAACAGGATTATTAAACTTCTAAAGGAAAGGAATAATTAGAAATATTCTAACATCAGTCAGTGATCATTTTACATGACATATTTAGAGAGATAATAAAAGTGTATGGCAGTACTTACTGTTGAAGGATTTGCTGCTAGTGTTCAACTATTTGCAGGTGATCAATGTACTGATTTATTATCCTTGAGAAGATTCCTGAGTGGTATGCTGTAGGGCTACTTCACTCCCCAGTAAGTTCTCTATCCTTGTTATCAGTGACGTGATATAGATTTCATATTTTCAGTGCCAAAATCCTCAGAAGTAGTAAGTATATTATGAATTTTTTAAGAAATCACTTTCTGAAATCTATAATGCCACTAAAGATTAGAAACAAGAGTTTTAGCCAAAGTAACACGTGTCAAAACAATTAGTGTTCCTCACATATAGTGTAAAAAAATATCTTTATCACATGGTATATCATATGAAAATAGCTGTTAAATGATACTATTTGTAAAGTTAATAGAGCATCAACATCTGAAAAGTTTCTGGTATTTTTACCATATTTTCAAGAAGGAAGTTAGTCTGATATATTTTCATGGCCCCTGGCAGAAGATAATACTTCTAGGTTGAAATAGTATGCCATAGGGCTACTTCCTCTCCCCAATAATCTCAACTATTTTTGTCAATGAAATTTTATAGATTTCACACTTGTCTATGCCAGAAATCTGAAATGCAAAATAGTTTATTACTCATCAATAACAACCACCAGAATATTATCATTTTGTACCAGGTCCCCAAGCTTTAGTTCCCAGGATGAGGCAAATAAGTTCAGGTGACACCTGCATATGTAATAGGATTCCATTACAGAAGAGAAATCCTGAGTTTATAATTTACAGAAAATAAGCTCTCAAAGGGACACATAGTTTTTTATTATATTGAACAGTAAACAAATCTGTCCCTGAGTGTTGATGTAGATACAATGTTTTCAAGGATTATTTGCTATTCAAACATTCTTGAAAAGGCAGTCTGGACACAGAGGGTAGTCAAAGCCTTTGATTGCTTGTCATGGAGAAATGTAAGAATTGCATCTCAGCATTGGGGGTTTGAAAATGCAAGTAGAATCTGGCATCCAGATCTTAGACAGCCATTGCTTGACAGTACATCGCACTAGTTTCACCAATTGGGATGATTTTGTTCAATTTTGAACGCCATCATTTTGAAGTACATATAAAAAAGTACAAAATATCCATCCAAGCTTTCAAGAGAATGCCAAATGTGGAAGCCAATTCACTTGAGAAATTGTTGAACTTCAAATATAGAAGAAAAAACTAAAAGGAAACTTACTGATGACTTCCAATAATTAAATGACTGTCTTTTAGAGAAAGCAGAGATTGGCACCTTTTCTATCACTTTCCAGTTCTTAGTTCTGCTGCTTTTGATTAATATTTTCCACTAAAAGTCATATTTCTTCAAGCATGTCCTCAGAATCACTTAAACTTGAATCAGAATATTTAGGAAATCTATAATCTCTCAAGCCCTTGAAATCATTGCATAACATATACTTGCCTTACTACAAGATAGAAGTCATTGATTTGGAAGGTACAAGTAGCATGAATTCAGGGTATTCCAAGGCTGAGGATATATGAAGTAAAATGAAAAGAAATGCATCAGTATTATAAAATAACTCTGAGAAATTAATGTTAATAAAATAATTAGTTTTAAAAGAAGTGGGGAAGAAAAACAGAGGGTAGTGTCTAGTTATTATTGCATTAAGGATCCAGAATGGCATTTATGTCCAAGATTCTGTTTTGAGAAGGATTCTCATACATGGACTTTGTATCATGTCTTCTGATTCTTTTCTTGTAAACTGTAGAAAATACTGTTGTGGACGATTTCCAATCAAGTCCTGGAATTTTCTGGAGGATTCAGAAAAAGAATTGTCTGACCTATAAATAAGAATGAGTAGGATAGATTGGGAAGCTTATGAAATAAACCTCTAAAATATGCAACATATTTTAATGGGGATAGTAACAGATAAGAATGAAATGAACAAATAACTGTACCAAAATATGATTTAAAAAATGTTTAGTGCATAGTAGTCATAGATAACGAAATATGATTTTTAATCTTGTGTAGGTGATAAAATATCACTTTCAAAAGTGACCAGAACATTTTAATGATACATACTAATGCAAATCAATATAAATGAAACCTTGGTCCTGCAAACAATTCTAGAAAAAAGAAGGAATACAGAGAAAAGGAACAAATCTGGAAAATAATTTTGTCAAGTTTTTTGTTATTGTTGTTTTTTTTTTTTTTTTTTTTTTTTTTTTTGGTACTGGGGATTGAACTCAGTAGCACTTGACCACTGAGCCACATCCACAGCCCTACTTTGTATTTTATTTAGAGACAGGGTCTCACTGAGTTACTTAGTGCCTCGAAGTTGCTGAGGCTGGCTTTGAACTTTCTCTCCTTCTGCCTCAGCCTCCTGAGCTGCTAGAATTACAGGCACATACCTCTGTAGTGGGCTATAATGTTTTTTAACATGATATATACATATACAAGTATCAAAAGAAAGTTGAGGAATATTATTTTGTGTTTTCAACCTTTATTGCATACTGAAATCACTTGAAGAGCATTAAAAACCTATTTATCCCCTAAGGATTCTGGTGTAAGTAGCTAGATTTGTGACCTATGCTTCAGGATTTTACAATTTTACTCAGATATTTTTGTCATGAAGTCAAAGTGGATAACTGTTATTCAGAAATAGAGTAGGAACTATTAACAAAAAGTGATTTTATGAACATGAAAATACATAATTGCCCAGGAAATTATTCTTATTAGGTAATACAGCTAGTCATTGGTGAAGAAATTAAGATATGAAAAACTTTGATTGAAATACAAATTTTATCAGGTTGAATAAGGATTTAAATGTATTGCAAATAGTACACAATCATAATCAGAGTTGACACTATGTATCACTAATGTCACAGGTTCCTATCCATAAGATATAGACTCCTTAGAGAGTACCTTATTCCTTATGTATAATGTACATACTGGTAAATCCCTATGCCCTCTATGTCTCTGAATGTCTTGATAATCAACAACTATTAGCAGAATATCTTGATAATCAACAACTATTAGCATAAGTCAACAATAGCTTTCATGAAATATCTTCCCATTTAGAAATTGCTAAAACAAACTAGAGAGGGCATTTAAAATATCAAAGAGATGGCCAAGGAAGAAAACTCTTCAGGATTCAGGGTCATCAGTGTATGGCATAGATTTTAATTACCCAGTGAAGGTCTATCAGATTTCCATTTGGAAAAAACAGCTTACAGACACAAAGACAAGTAAATTGGAAACCATGGAAGAAATAGTGGTTAATATGTCCTAGCTGGGGCTAGCAGCAATGTTTTTAAATATCCAACCAAGATTGTCATGATGTCGGTAGTCACACTATAGCCACCACATGCAATATAGTGTTAACCAAAAGAGAAGCTTGTTTTAGCAATTTGAGTTTGTAATCTTTCAATCAGTATTTTGAACTCATGTGGTTTTATTATAATTTTCAAAGAAAATTTTATATTCATTATAGGCTTAAAAACAGTAGTTAAATTTAAACAATGATAAACAATGCAAAGAAGATTTATTAAATTTTATAACATTTGCCTTTATATAAAAGCTGCATATTAATTCACATATCCTCTAACATTTTTTTAATTAGCTGTTATTGTAGTCCAAGATACTATACTGAGATACAGTAGTTGCCTCTAAATATATATATATATATATATATATATATATATATATATACACACACACACACACACACACACACGTTTAAATCAACATGCATGATTTAAACATTATATATATGTGTGTTGATTTAAACATTATATGTGTGTATATATATGTATATATATATATATATATATATATATATATATATGTATATAGTTAATACAACAAAAATTCATAGGGTAGCATTTGAATGTATATATAACAATTTACACATGTACATATATATAAACATCACATAAAATAAGCTTTGATATGTATTTCATTTTTTAACTATATATTTATTCTTTTTAAAAATTCCACTTCTTACTTTAATGTAACTCTAAATTGTTATATAGTTGCAACAAGTAACATATACCCTTTTACATCCTCCCCAAATGTTCACATCTTGCAAATCTGCAACACTGAAGAGATATTAGTGAGTTTTTAGGCTATTATTCTTGGAATCAAGAATTCATATAAGTTCTTGACTTTTTTAATCCATGGAAAAAGTTCTGAGAGCTTCTATCTGGAAGGCAGGATCTAGAAGCCAGGGGAGCCCTCAATGACACTTGAGGGAGAAAATCTGACTGAAAGAAGGGTTATCAAACAGGAACACAAAATAAATTGCACCACTGGAAAATACAGGTACAGAATCTAACTTTATTTTCTCCTCAAACTCAAACCAGTTCATCTTTGTTTGGTATGAGATGATCAAACTCTCCTTTATCTGCAAAAGAGAAAAATGAATGATGTATGGTTTTTGAGGAGAAAAAAATTCTTTTTAGCCTTTATGGTTCTTTTGTACAGAATGTCTATCATGAAACAAAACAATAAATTATGGCATACCAAAATAAGAAAAGATATGAGTGATGATGAAAAGAAGTAAAAGCCAATTAGAGCAGAAGCTCAGTAAATCTAGATATGCAGAGTTACTAAAGAAGGATTTAAAAATAACTGTTAAAAGACTTTGGCTATCAGTCACCTAGAAAATAGACCAAAGATCTAGAACAACTCATTTTAGACATACATATATGGAGTTCTGGGGAATTGTTTAGGAATACAAAGGAAACACAGAAGATGTGTTCCTCTGTTCTCTGGATTGTCCTCAATCATGATGTTGCAGCTGCAGCAATTTTGCAAACCTAAAGAGAGCCAGATGAAGACAAAACTTCAGTGAGAGGAAACCAGCAGAACTGTGAGGCTGAAGAGACTGTCTTTTGACAACGTTAAGTGTTGAATAGCCATACATGGAATCTGCTGTACCTCCTTTTCCTTTTCTTTTTAAATAAATGTTATTATACATGCCCCTAACTACATTAAAAACATTAAAACAACGCATGAATTAGTTAATTTGCACATCTATATGCAAAGAAAACATAAAAATGGAAAATTATGATCAATTATGTCTGCCCTCTCTGCTGTTTTTTGCCCATTTCTCTACATGGCAAAAGAACAATGGCTTCTAGGCAAAGATATTTAATGAGACAGGAATGCACCAAATTAATTAGGGGAGTTTTGAATGAGTAATTCTTAAGTCAGTTTAAAGGCTGTGTGACTATTCTTCGCATGATCCAATAATGTGCAGAATAAATATGATGGTATTAACTGAAAGTATTAAGAAAAGACATCAAAACTGGTAAAACAGCACCCCAAATATTCCCTATTCTATCAATATCTTTTTCACAACTTTCCATCGCTGTCACAAAATACTTGAGAAAAATCTACTTTTAGGAGGATAGATTTATTTTGGCTCAGTTTCAGAGGCTTCAGTCCATGCTTGCCTAACTCCATTTCTTTTGGGACCACAGTGAGGTTGTCCATCATGGTGAGGAGCATGTGGTGCACCAAAGGAGCTCACCTCCATGATGAACAGAGGCAGGGCAAATATACCTTTAAACACAGGCTCTCAGTGTCCCATCTCTTCCAATTAGACCCCATGTCCTAGATTTCACCACCTCCCAGAGCAGCACCTGGTGGTGACTCAGCCTTTGTTCAACACATGACCCTTTGGAAGACATTTAAAATCCGAACCATGGTCTGTGGCAATAGCTCAGTTGGTAAAATACTTGCCTTGTAGGCACAAGGACCTGAGTTTGATCCTTAGCACCACCACCAAAAAAAAAAAAAAAAAAAAAAATTATATATATATATATATATATATATATATATATACACACACACACAATAACAATATCATACTTTTTATTTTTATTTATCATTTATTTTATTTGTATTTCAATTTCCTTACAGGCCTACCTGAATGCTATTTGATTATCTAGTGTGGTGCACCCTCATCTGACTTGTTATTTACCATTGAAGGGAATAAAGATTCTGTGAAATAATGGAAAAACTTCAAGGTTTTTTTGGCTGGTGTAGATGTAAAAGATTCTTCCTGAATAAAAATGCAGTCTCCAACTAAGTGTATTATCAAACAATCCTTAACCAGTTTTCTGCTTAATTTTGCAAAATCATTTTAGTATGCCTTATTGGGTAGCATAGTCTCTAATTCTTCTTTGAACTAATTTTTTCATTTAACTGGTTTCCTAAGTAATAATTTAAATAAATTTTTGTCACATACTCAGTTTATTTGTATGTGATGTTTTTAACCTTTTTTTTTTTTTACAATGACACTTTAGCGAGAGAGGGAAAATATAAATATAAATATAGATATAACCTATAGGTCACTAGAAGCATGACTTTGGGAATTATATCTTGTCCCTGGCTCCTCACTCCTTCTCTCTCTGCTTTCCAGCTGCCATGAACTGGACAGCTTTCTTCCACCATACCCTTCCCCCGTGATATGCTGCCTCATCTCAGGCTAGAGCAATGGGATTGGTGGACCTTGGACTGAGACCTTGGAAACTGTGAGCCCCAAATTGGCTTTTTCCCTCTAAATTCCCCTTGCCATGCACACAGTTATGAAAAACTGTCTTAACAAATAAAATTGCTCACATCCGAATGTGACCTCCTCAGAGAAAATGTTCTGATCAACACATCTATATTAGAATTTTGCTTCTTCAACGCCACCAGAAGTTTCAATCATAGCAAATTATACCTTCTAGTTATATGTGTGTGCATGTGTGTGTGTGCCTGTTATTGTAAATCTTAAGGTAAATCAGACTTCCTTGGCAATGTGTAAGGTAAATTCTAATTTGATCCACATTTTACAAATGACGAAGCAGTTGCTTAGAAAGCTATTTAAATTTGTTGAGATCACACAGTTCATAAGTGAAGGGGCAGAATTCAAACACTGGTCTTATGAAAGGAGTGGTACTACTTCATCCACATTACTATTTCAAATTTTTCGCACTGTTTGCATATAAACGAGTTATGTGCATAAGTTGGCCTATGAAATAGTACACTTATTTGGGTTGTTTTTCTGTGCTTCCCTACACACAGTGATGTCTATATAGATTAATGAGTAAATATATTAAACTACAAAAAAATAAAAATGTGACTTGAGTAAGAAGTGCTTTGAAAATTTATAAAGCTAAATGAATTGCATTTTAAAAATGGCACTATAAGGTATATTATGAGTGTACTTGTATGTGCTTTCTTTCCAAAAAGACAAATAAAATAGTTCATTTGTATATACTTCTTAACAAATCTCATAAAAATAATTATAAAGATTTAACAATGATTTCACTGTTTAGTCAGAGAAAAGCACTGGAAATACTTATTCTCCTTTTTAATGATAAAAGAATATAATGGATATAACAGTGGCTGAAAAGATAACAAAGCAAATTATTTCAAAAATTGGTATAATTATCTCAGTATGGCAGACAAGCTATTTCTATTGAGTATGTTTTGAAATCTATTTTGTTTTTTCCTTAAATCTCTTCCATATGACCAAAACCTAGCTAATTTCTTTTTCTTTCTTTCTTTTTGGTCCCCCACATCCCTGTACTAGAGATTGAACCCAAAGCCTCAGGCAGGCTGAGCAAGAGCTCTATCATTGAACTATACCCTAAGTCCTAGATCTTTATAGTTCTTCCTTTTCATTGATAGTTTTAGAGTTCGGATTTCCTTACTTCTTAGAAAATATTTCCAGCAAATCTAATTATTTTCCAATTTACATTGGATAACTTAAAACATGTTTCATTGTTTTATCTTTTTTTTAAAATTGCTTTTATTTTTTTAAATACATGACAGCAGAATGCACCACAATTATTATGAGACATATAGAACACAATTTTTCATATCTCTGTTTGTATATAAAGTATATTCACATCAATTCATGTCTTCATAGTGCCTTTTTTAAGGTAAAGGAGAAAATATGGAAAAATGAAAGGAAGGAAAAATGTGGAAACCTGGTGATGTTTTCAATTGAGTTTTTAATTTGGTTTATTATTTCTTTCATTTCAAGGATTTCTGTGTGTGTGTGTGGGGGGGGTTGTTGTTGTTGTTTGTTTGTTTTAGCACCTCTGTCTCCCTATTGAGGTGATCTTTTGCTTCCTGTATTTTTTTATGTAGCTCCTTTTCAAAGTGATCTTTCACTGCCTGTATTTGCTCTCTTATATCTCCCTTGAGCTCACAGAAGATTTTAACCATGTGCATTCTAAACTCCTTCTCTGTCATTTCTTCTGCTGTGGCTGCCAATGATTCTAATGATGTGGTGTCTTCATTTGTTTGGGGCACTTGGTCCTCCTTTGTCTTTTCATGTTGCTTGTGTGTCTTCCTTTCCAGCTCTGTGGGTCTAGATTGTTATTGTTTGTACCCTATAGGTTTGTAGTGCTCTTGTAGGGTTCCAAGATCTCTCCTTTGTGGGGAAGGACAATGTTAACATATCCCAATATTAACAATATAGCATCTATGAATAATTTGTTGTTATTAAGACATTTACAATTTAGTCTCAATGTATAGAAATGTTGGATTCAACTATTATCTGCAATATAATCAGCAGTTTCATAAAAATGTTTAGTTTTTACAGTGGACAATAAACTGGGGGTGGGCTTAGGACGATATGTTGAGGAGGTTGGATGTGAGGATATAGAGTTAATATACCTTAGGAAGTGTGAAGGAGAAATTTGATGAAGAGGATTAGTAGCAAGAGAATAGACAGGAAGTAATTTAGGATCAGCAAGTACGTGGGATGACAGTAGAGTACATAAAACACACATATGTATTTAGAAAAATACAGATGTTAAAACAGTACAATTTGGGGGAGAAAGACAAATAAAAGAATAAAAAGGAAAAAAAAGGGCATATATAATACCTTTATATTACATTATTCAGATGGCTCAGTCCGCAAAGTCCTATTTCATGCAAAGTTCTTGGTTTCATATACGTTGGGGATGTGAGGGCCAAAGGATAGAGGGGTAAAAGAGAAAGAACAAACAAACAAACAAAAAACTTGAAGGAAGAAACCAGGGTTGTAGCTAGCTTTAAGATCCATATCTTTCCTGCTTCTTTTCTCATCCAGTAGGTGGGGTCCTCTGTTGTAAGCTGGTGTCTCTGCCTTCTGGATGGTGGAGGTAACCAGGCTGGGAAGACTAGTCCTGGCACAGGGCGCCTGGATTTGGGGAGTGTCACCCGCCAGTCCCTGCAGAAAGACTGCACCTCATGGGTCTCTTTTTGTGACTGCTCTTATGACTTGAGCGCCTGGTACTATCTCCCTCTCTTGCCTGGCAATTTCCCAGTTCCTGGTCTGTTAGGCTCCAATCTTTAGCCCCACCTCCCTCTCCCCCATCATTTCCCAATTGAGGAAACTCTCACCCCGGGGCTTCCTTGGGTGGCTCCCTGGTCGCACTGTACACCTGTGTTGGGCAGCTACTGTGTTGGATTACTGCTGCTGGGGAGGGGAGAAGGTTAAAACCTTGATACCTGGCTGCTGGAGATCCAATCTGGGAGCTGTCCCCAGCTAATATGGTGAGAATGTTGAGTCAAGATGGCTGCGGTTTGCTTTCAGCGCCGGGTGTCTAGTGAGGTGGGGGGAGCTGGGCAATTGCATTGCACTGTGGGTAGGAAGCAGCTGGGCAATTGCATTGCACTGTGGGTAGGAAGCAGCTGGGCAATTGCATTGCACTGTGGGTAGGAAGCAGCTGGGCAATTGCATTGCACTGTGGGTAGGAAGCAGCTGGGCAATTGCATTGCACTGTGGGTAGGAAGCAGCTGGGCAATTGCATTGCACTGTGGGTAGGAAGCAGCTGGGCAATTGCATTGCACTGTGGGTAGGAAGCAGCTGGGCAATTGCATTGCACTGTGGGTAGGAAGCAGCTGGGCAATTGCATTGCACTGTGGGTAGGAAGCAGCTGGGCAATTGCATTGCACTGTGGGTAGGAAGCAGCTGGGCAATTGCATTGCACTGTGGGTAGGAAGCAGCTCAGTGACTTTAGTGGGAGCAGAGTGAAGTCTCGGTGATCTGCAGATGTGTTGACAGGTGATTCTGCCAAGGTGCTCCCCGAGTCTTGCATGGGCTGGAACTTTGGGCTTTGGGTCCTGCTCCAATGCCGGGCACCCTACTCAAGGGTTGAGGCCCTGAGCCCTGTGCGGTGTCACAGCGCTGGTGATTTCTGTGAAGAGCAGCTGGATAGGGGTCCTCTAATCCTCTCAGCAATGCAGTATTACAACTAGGTGAGATCTGTGTGCGCGGTGGCATTGTGCACAGGCACGGGTGGCTCACTCCTTTCCCTCAGCCATGTTTTTCCCCAAATGTTGGTCCATTTCCTGGTGCTTAGCAGTCAGACCTCATCCCTGGCAAGCTTCAGCACTGGACCAGCAGGGCAACTCAGGGTCCTGAGCCTGGAGGGAAGCCTGGAGCCGGGGAAAGGCTGACTCTGGAGAAAAATCCCTGAGTTTTCATTGTTTTATCCTTACATTTTTTTATATTATTAATAACATATTAATAAAAATCCCCACTAATGATCATGACTTCTTTATTCTTTATACAAATGACAGGTTTTAACTGTATTTGAAAGGATATTTAACAACAGAAGTAACTAGTTCTGTGTTCCTTAAGACCAATATAGCTTACACAGTTCTCAATTTTCAATTATTCAGTTGTTTTTCCCAAGATATTTTGACTTTTGAAATTTTTCATATTATATATCTAATGACCTTTATTTCTCCTTGCTCATGACTAAGTAGCTTCTCATAGTCACTCTTCTACACATTTGAATATCCTGGAAATGCTTTATTATTTAGGGCTATGAAACTCCCCTTTTATAACTAAATTTTTTAAAAGAATTTTTCATCATTGAGGCTGTTGTTGACCATCCACAGCTATATGTCTGTAAAGATTTTAAAAATAAAGAAAAAGGCCAACATTGAGGATATTGATGAAAACAAACCATTACAGCTTCAGAGATAAAGATGTTAGGCAAACAGAAAAAAAAAATAGTAATCCTATCACAAATCACAAGTACTCATAATAAGGAAATGTATTTATTGATAATATTTTATTTTGTTTATTTTATTTTTATGTGGTGCTGAGCATTGAATCCAATGCCTCACTTGTGTGAGACAAGCATTCCACCACTGAGTCACAACCCTATTGATAATATTTTAATAAATACATGGATTTTGTCTCCATTTTATAGTTATTGACATTTTCAGATCTTGGTAGTTATTAAAGCAATACTATAATTAAGGATGATAATGCTTATAGTACATGAGGCAAAAAGAGAATTACATCAATTCTAATAGTTTATTAAACATCAATATGCCAATGCAATCAAAGAGAAAGAGCTATAGTTTATTACAACATAGTCTATGCAATATTGTGTTTATTTATGTGACAAGATGTAATGGCAAATATTTTAATAAAATAAAAAAAACTATAATAGAAAAATATTATAACAAAACTGTAGAGATAGGAGACAGCATTAAGTGGCAGCTGACTAAAATCCTTCAGTGGGTTTTTGCCCCTTGGGTACACCAATTTTAGCAGCTAGTTACATACCATATTACCTTCACAAGGGTTTTGGTGAGAGACCATAGTGTTGGGTATGAAGAAAGAAGGAATGAATTTCCTCTGCCAGCCCACCTCCAACTCTAAGCAGAGTGAAGAGATATATATCCCTCTTCCTTGGATGCAAAAGAGAAATTAAGTCCAGGATTTTGAATTGAGATCCAGTACCATGCCCCCCATCATCAATCCCTGTTGCTGGGGAGAGCCTCATAACCCCTATCCATAGGCCAATATCCATGGATTTCATCACCAAAATTGCTTACTCAGGTAGCTGATGGCCTCCACCTGAGTAACAAGACTCCACCACCTGGGCACTGGACATGCAAGCTAGCACAAATGTTAGTGATGAAGTTTAGTGCTGGTGAGACCCAACACCAGGCAGAACTTAATATTCCCTGTACACAGGAAATGACTCATAGACAGAGCCTCTAATCCTGCTAAGGCATCTGGTAGAGACCTGTGTGTCAATGGAACAAAACTCAAGTTTAGGTCTGAATCACTGCCAATCTTGGAGTGCTCCTGGAGTACTCCTACTCCTACCAGAGGACCCTGGCTATGAGATCGGCCTGTGACCTTGTTTAGCATCAGTCTTGGTGACCAATGGATGATCTCTGTTACAGTTTGGATCTGGAATGTACCCTCAAAGTTCAAGTGTTGACATCATGCTCCCAAATCCAGCAAGGTTCAGAGGTGGGGTATGGCCAGAAGAAGCAGATCACTGGGGACATAGCTTTTGGAACTACATTTGTGCCTGACACCTGTTCGTTCTCATTCATTCATATCTCTCTCTCTCTCTCTCTCTCTCTCTCTCTCTCTCTCTCTCTCTCTCCTTCTTAGCACCTTTCCTCCACCATGCCCTTCTGCTTATTCTTGTCAGGAATTTTGATTGCACTTATGTAAAACTGACTAGTACAGTCTCCAACATCAGTTCTTCAACAACCTTAGACAACACAGCTATTCCTGCATCTATACTCACAGATGACCTACCCCAGTGACAGGAGACATGTGCTTTGGTGGGATAAACTTGTGTTTTGACTTGCATCATGTCCAGCTGCAAAATCAGCCTTGTTGCACCCCTGAGACCATGCAAGGCATTGCAATTGTGAGACTCAGTATGACTCACTTTATTGCCAGCCATGGTAGGTAAGGGACTGTCTTTAGCAGCACTACCCCAACTTCAGGAAGCATAGTGTAAAGCAAGGCTCCATTTTCTGTTTACAGCATAGTAAATAAAATACTCTTGCATTGGAAGTCAGTGCCAGGTTGGCAAAAGCTAATAATTGGCAGATCCTAGTGACCTCTGTGTCCAGGCCAGTGCCCACTGAGAGAACCTTTGGAAGATCCCATATG
Organism: Callospermophilus lateralis; assembly: GCF_048772815.1. Lineage (NCBI taxonomy): Eukaryota > Metazoa > Chordata > Mammalia > Rodentia > Sciuridae > Callospermophilus > Callospermophilus lateralis. The sequence goes on along the minus strand of NC_135318.1, from coordinate 27,040,864 downwards.
CCAGGAAGAGGCATAAGGCCCTACCCTATTGGACTTCTATTTCAGTCTGCATTGCTTCTTTCTTGTTGAAGTAGTCTAGGGCTATATGTTCACTTCAGCAGTAGGCAACCTTTAGTGATGTGGGTGTTAGTGATTCTGAGCAAGACCAAGCAAAATCCTAGAATTTCTAGAAAGAAATCACTAACTATGGATGAAGCATTAGGGATTTTGTAACCCCTAGGGGGAGAACAGTAGGAGTTTAAGTACTTGCCAGTATATTAACAATTAATATATCAGCTGTGGATTTGGGACAAACTTGGGCTTGGATCACCCTCTAGTGCTGAATTAGTGGCAACACACTGACATTGGACTCCTGGAAAATATGGAGTATGGCTCCAGCTGGTGCTAAAAAAGAGAGTTACTACAGCGTCAGAGAAGATAAGCAGCCTCCTTAAAATTTCTGTAAAATTAGGAAACAACAACAACTAAAAGCCAGATTATGAAGATTAGAATAAATATCCAATCCCTCAAACCCGGACAATATCACATATTAAATGCATCAAGAATAACCAGGAACCCAAGATCTCAATTAATGGTGAAAATAAGGTGCCAGAAACTGACCAGAGAGTAACCAGTAGGCGTCAACTCTCGGATGAAGAATTTAAAACAGCTGTTTAAAGAAATCTCAATCAACTTCAAGAAAACAAAAAATCATTCAATGTTCTAAATTTTAAAAAAATTAACAGAGATATAGGAGCAATTAATAAAATTAAAGATAAATATTTGAGAAAAATACACTAAGAAAAATAGGAAAAAAACAATGTAAGTTTTTAATTGCAGGATAGATCAAATGGAAGAAAGAATAATTGAGCTCAAAGACAAGCTTTTAGAAAATACACACTCATGACAATGAAAAATTGAAAAGAAAAGAAGAAAGCACACAGGAAATTAGAACAGCATTAAAAGAACAGATACTTTATTGCTACTATTCAGGAAGGTTTTGAGAATGCCAAAGGATTTAATGTTCGGGATGTAACTGAGTGAGAGTATCATGGTTCAGATGGATGGTGTCCCCCAACAGCTCATGTGAAAGACAATACAGAGGAGACATGATTGGATTATGAGAGCCTTAGCATGATCAGTACATTATTCCAGCTGAATGGATTAAGGGGATCTTAACTTTAGCCAAGTAGGGTGTGGCTGGAAGAGGTGGGTCACTGGGGGTATGCCTTTGGGATTTATATTTTGCTCTGATTAGTAAGAACTGTCTCTCTCTCTTCTTCCTGGTGGTTATGTTCTGAGCTACTTTCCTCCCATACTCTCTTGTGCCATGATTTTCTGCCTTTGGTCCAAAGCAATGGAGCTGGCTGGCTGTGGACTGAGACCTCTGAAAACCACGAGTAACAAATAAAACTGTCCTCCTTTAAAATCATTCTTGTCAGGTCTTTTGGTCCAAGTGGCAAAAAACAAAAGACAAAACAAAACAAAAACCTGACTAAAACAGAATGCTTGCCTAATGTTCATAAGACCCTACTTTCTATCCCCAACATTACACATATGCACATGTGCACACATGTGTACACACACACACACACACACACACCATTGCCAAAGGGGAAGAAAGTTCAAAGAGATAACAACAGAAAATTTTCAAAACATAGAGAAGCATACAAATATCAAGGTACAGAAAGGTCAAATATTTTCAGATTTTCAGTTTTAACTCCACCAATTCTACTCCAATACATCCTGTAATAAATTCTCAAAGGAGAAAGATAAAGACAATATTCTCAAGGTAGTGGGAAAAACGAAACAACACAAAAAGCAGTCCCACTGGTCTGACAAGAGATGATTCATCAGAAACCTTAGAAGCCATTAAAGAGTGTATGTTAGTCAGCTTTGCAACACTGAGACAAACATCTGAGAAAAACATTTTAAACAAGGAAGGATTTATTTTGGCTCACAGGTTCATAGGTTTAGTTCATGTTCAGCCAGCTCTATTACTTTAGGCCTGCAACCAGGCAGAACATTGTGATTGAATATGATGGAGGCAAAAAGTTGCTCAGCTCATGGCAGCATGAAGCAGAAAGAGAAAAAAACCCTTCCAGAGAATTCCCCATCTCACCCTTTGGACCTAATTCCTTCAACTAGATCCTTCCTCTCTGTAGTCTATTCAGACATCAATGGATTAACACACTGATGAAATCAGGACATTTATGATCCAGTCACTTCCCCAAACCTTGACCTCTGAACATCCTATAATAAACTGTGAAGTGCATTCCTTACCCAAACCATCACAAGTGACATGAGATTGATATAGCACTGGGGAAAAGAATGCAAACAAACAAACAAAAACCCCCAGAAAACTGCAACCCAATATGCTGTACCCAGCATTGTTATTCTTTAGAATGAAAGATAGACAAAACCATTTCCAGACAAACTAAATCTGAGAGAATCTATTTCCATCAGGACTGTCCTACACATAATGCTAAAGGGAGTTCTTCAAACTGAAAGAGATGTTAATGAAAAAGAATAAAACATCAGAAGATATAAAACTTAATAGTAAGAGTAAATATGTAGACAAATTTAGAGTTTCCTAATACTATAAGCAAGGTACTTAAAACAGTCATGCCTTTTTAATGAAGATTAAAACAATTAAAAGTAATAGTTGCATTAATACATTAAAGACAATATAGAAAGACATAAAATGGGACATCAAAAAGTTCAAAATGTGGAGAGGAAAACAGGGAAAATTGATAATTTCTTATTAGCATATTTCTGCTTCTTTTAAAATTTATTATCTAGTCTTTATAGTCACGTTAAATTGCCATCATTTCAAAATAGCTTGTTATAATAAAAGAATGTTATTTATAAATGTTATGGTAACCACAAAGTAAAAATCCATAATAACAAACAAAATATATTAAGAAAGAAATCTAAACATATTACTAGAGTAAACCACTTAACCACAAAGGAAGACTGTAACAGGAGAACAAATAAATTACACTAAAACTAGAAAACTAATTACAAAATGGTTGCAGCAAGACCTTACCTATCAATAATTACCTTAAATTCCCAATTAAAACAGATCGATTGACTGAATTTAACAGGAAACAAGATTCGACTATGTATTGCTTACAAGAAACTTAGTTCATTTCAAAGAAAGTGAAGAGAAATGAAACCCAGAAGGAAGCAGAAGTAGCCACACCTATATAATTAAAACAGACAAGTCAAAAGCAATAAAAGAGAAAAGAGTGGTCACCTATTCATCAGTTACAAAAATTCTCTCAAAATTGATTAAATACAGCTTTAATACCCGAAACAATCAAAACACAATAAAAAATAGGGGAAATGCTTAAGGACATGGAAAATGGTAATTTTTGAACAAGTGATTTTTTTCACAGGAGAGAAAAGCAAAGACAGACAAAGACAGTATTGTATCAAACGAAGGAGTTCCTGTATAGAAAAAATCAACAGCGTGAAATGGGAGAAAATATTTGCAAACTACACTTCTTCAAGGGACTAATATCCAAAATAAATAAGGATTTCAAAAAACTTGATAGCAAAAAAAAAAAAAAAAATTGTCCAAGTTTTAGACATGGACAGTACATCTAAATGGATATTTCTCAAAAGAAGACATACGAATGATCAACAGGTGATGAAAAAACCTTCAACCTCACTAAGCATGAGGGAAATGCAAATCAAACAAAATTAGCTACTACATCACTGCCGTCAGAATACTTGTTATCCAAAAGACAGAAGATAACAAGTGCTGGTGAGGATGTGGAGAAAAGGGAACACTTGTTCCTTGTTCATGGGGATATAAATGAGCACATCTATTGAGAAAAGCATCCTGGAAGTTCTTCAAAGTTGAAAAAAGAACTACCATGTTATTCAGCAAGTCCGTTACTGGGTATATCCAAAGGAAATGAATCAGTATGCTGAAGAAAGACTTCTGCACTCGTGTGTGTGTTGCAGCAGCACTATTCACTCCAGTGTTCATGAGCTGATGAAAGGAGAAAACGTGGTACATATACGCCATAAAAAGGATGAAATCCAGTCCTTCTTGACAACATAGATGTAACTGGAGATCATTATATTGCAAGAAATAAGCTAGGCACAGAAAGACAAATACCATATGATCTCACTCACATATAGAATAAAAAATATGTTGATCTCAAAGAAGAGCAGAATGGTAGTTGGCAAGGGCTGGGGAGATTACAGGGTGAAGGATAGTGGGAATTGATCAGTGGTACTCAATTACAGTTCGACACAAGAAGTTTTAATGTAGTATTGCATAATAGTGGGACTATCTATAACAATAATTTGCTATATATTTCAGAAAGTTACAAGAAAGTGATTTAGGATTTTTAAAATATAAAGAAACGATAAATGTTTGAGGAATCAGATTAAATTCACCTGATTTAATCATTATGCAATGTACAATGTATTGAACCATCCCATGATATCCTAGTGCCATGAACTAAATTCAAAAAGTAAATTATATACTTCAAAATGTATAAAATATAGAGATGAAGAGCAAATCGATCACTGTCAGGGATTAGGGACAAGGAAATGGGTTGGGAAAAGGGAAGTTTTGTTATATATAGAAAGACTAGTATGAATTGATATTGTTATTTCCCAGTGAATTTGCACCATACTTCCCAGTTTTGCATTTTCTTATGTGTTTGTGTGTTTGCATCTATAAGTTCATATGTCCATCACTACAGTTAAGCTAGAGAACAGTTACATCATCAAAAGGTAATGGAATTCCTTCCAAAAGACTCTCTCCTAAGGGCAATCTCAAATATTAGCCCAAATCTCAGCCACTCAAGAAATCCCCCCACATTAGAAATTAATTTCCAATTTCAGTTCACTGAAGAACAGCTGTTTTCTTTCTGTACAATTTTGGTTCATTTAGTCATTTTCTATCCATAGCTCTATGATATTTTCAAAAAATATGATTTTTTATGACTTAAATTTTTATCACTTAATAAGCGTTTTTAGTTACTAGAAAAAAATGATGGCTTATTGCTACTTGTTACCACTCTGAGGCAGATGTATAGTATTTTGTTTTCTGTTAATAGAGACACAAATGTATTTTTGCTAATAATAAAATTAAGTCAATAGATTTATAATTTAAAAGTACATATGTATTTATATATTTAAATTTGTTGTATTTAAGGAAGAATATATTTAAATTATTATTTTCTTAGGACTTAGATGTATCAAAGATTGAAATTAAGGTTTTTTAAAAAAATTTATGTGTATATATTTATCCATTTGTTCAGCACAACAGGTTAAAACATTTTATTTTTCCCAGGAAACCTACTTGACAACTTGGAAAAAATCAAATGATTATAGAACTGTGAGTCTATTTCTCATCTCAATATTCTATTCTATTGGTGATGCATTCTTAGTTGTATTCTACTATGACCCATAATAAATATTCCACACTTGAAAAGATACACTTGCTTTGGTGCTTTTATTAAGGACAGAAGATGCGCAAACAACTTTCAAATTTCAGTCATTTTGTTTTTCAGAATAATATTAAATTAATATCTCATCTGTCTAGAGTATGTATAGTAAATCAGTAAGTAATACCTTTTTCAACATGTGAGAAAATAAATCAATTTTAAATAAAATTGCAGAAGTTGAATAAGATGCCTGCCTGAAACATTAATTTTAATCTGGAAATATAATTATGGACTCATATTTTTTCTAATATATATATATATATATATATATATATATATATATATATATATATTATTTGATTACTTAGAAACAATAAAAACTCATTAGCAATGGGAATACCTAGCATCCACATTACAATGTCCACATAGAATTTCCACCAAAACAAATGAGAGTCCTTGGAGAAATAGCTAATTTCAGTACTGTGATAGGAAAGAATGAATTGAGCCCATGAAATTTGGAACAAAGAGCAAAGAGTCCATCAAAAACTGATGAGATTATACCAAATGGGTACCGAAGCCCATTTCAATGGGCCCCATTGGCCAAGGATGGGACAATTTGAACATCAAAACCATGGTGTTCAATGATTGAAACTCAGATATATAAAATTTCATGAGTTTGCAATAATACCCCCAAAATAAAAATTAAATATAAAAATGTAAAAAGGAACTCAAAACCTTATGTTTAGGTTTTGTTGCATAAGAGTTCATTCTGAAAACCTGTATAAATATGGGAATATAAGCATTAATCATGCTTTTTCTACATTAATTTTTCTGTAGAGGAACCTAAAGTGTGGTAAAATAAAATTATTGGTAGGATAAGTCCAGTTAAGAAATGTTATGGATTATAAAGTATCTGAAAATTTACCTTCCTTCAAATCACAGAAGTTAGCTCTCTGCAATTTTGTGGATGTTGTTAGAAGACACGAGACTCCTGGGTGACTGCTAAAGGACAATTTATTACTCAGATCAATAGCAATAACTATTTTCTAGCATTGGTTCCCCAAACCCCAATTTCCACAGGGAAGTGTGATGAGAGCCACGTGCTTCCAGCATACACAGTGAACTGTGTTGAAGAAGAGGAACTCCGAGCTTTAAAAAGATGATCTTTTATAATGGACTTCAAACAAACGTATTCAACTTTTGCTTCCGAGTAGGACCTTATCTTTATTATGCTGTACAGCAAATAAATCTGTTCAAATATATATATACGTATATATATATATATACATATATATATATACACACAGAGACACACACACACATACATATATATCCTACATATATATCATATATCTTACATATATATCATATATCTTATAGGATAGACAGATATCTACATCTAGACATTTATATAGATATAGATAGGATATATCTCCTTGAAAAGATATTGTAGGGAAAAGTCATTGGCCTGCCTGACTGGTTTCAAGATGTGACAATGTGAAGATAGGCAAGTGATCCATGGATCATTGTTTCCCAATGAAATATACAGAAGGAGCAGAGTTAGAAAACCAAATCACCCTTTTGCACTCCTAATGAACTAATGCATTTAGGCAGCGATAACCAGTATATGGAAAACATTAAAGCAAGGAAAAGTGAGGAATGAATGAACGGATTAGGCTGACAACACTCAAATCCACTGACTAAAGTTAAAATCATTAAAAGTGAAATAACTAGATATCATGGATCACCTGGTATGGTATAAATAACAAGTATAGGTCAACACCTCTATTGTATTCTTTCAAAAATAAACCAATCTGAATATTAGGAAGCTTCTGGATCTAACTTCTCGGAGGGAGATTATAAGGATAGATTTTTTTAAAAGAAACCATGATAATGGATCATAAATAAGTAGAAAATTCTATAAGTCAAATGTCCTAGTTCTATCAACGAGTAGATTGCTCTGCTCTGATAATATGTGACTGTCAAATTTCAAGGATTTATTCAAGTTTTGCAAATCTCTGTTTTGCACATTAAAGGAAAGGTTAACTTGTTTTGTTACTACAATAGACTATATCAAACAAGTGGGAAAATTATGGCAAAAAAGATATGCAAGTCTAGATTTATTCATGTTAGCTGTAATCAGCCAGTTATCTCAAGATTTGTGAAGAGGTAATTGTTGAGGGTGTGGCAGTCCAAAGAGGAGCCACTACATAAGAATCTGGAAGTCAGAGTGCACCCACCACCTGGAAGAATTGCACTGTATTTTTTTTGTCTCTTTTTATTTTTCACTGAAATCCTTCTGAGGTAGCAGACTTCCTCTTTCTGAGCTTGTGATGCCTCCTGCTTTATGGAGGCAGTACACTCAATCTGATTTATGATTTGTTGTGTCTTCTACAAAGGGCAGATTTGGACCAAATGCTGTTTTGATTCTGGCCAAAGGATTTTTCAAGCCTCAATGAAATCACTTCAAATCCTTGCTGATTCTGCTGCTTCTTCTTTTTCTTTTCTTTTTTTTTCTCTAGGAAGATTGCTCTTTAGTTTTTTCAAATATGTTCATTGCTTCTTATTCAGCAAAGCAGATTCTAGATGGTCCATCTTCATGAGGCACAGTGTTTATACATAGCTTAATAAGGTATGTTGCTCTCATGTACTGAATTTTAGCATCTGAGTGACTGAGATGATTGAAGAGCTCCATCCATCGCTGAGGATTTTGCTTTTCTCAATAGGTTCTTATTTCCTGCTTCTTCAGCGTATGCTTTGTAGTGTTTTAGAGTGTTCAACACTTAAATTGTATATCACTTTGGTATTTAAATCAATGAATTTAAACTACTGCATAATGATTACTTTCAATTTACCTTCACTTAAGAAAGATGATATAATTAAACATGTTTGTTTGATCAGGTTTTGCAAATGAATGTATGCAGTTACATTAGGTCTCTGTAAGATGAGTTAATTCTCTTGAGCTTTTAATTTTTACCTTGATTAATTAATGCATTTGTTGTGGTGCTGGGTGTCAAACCCAGGACCTTGCAAGCATTCTACCACTGATCTGCACCAGGTGCCTTTCGTAAGCTTTTTAAAACTTTGCAAGAGGTAGTCAGTTCTATGGCTACAATAGTAGTCTTTCTCTTCTCCCTTTCTCCTTCCTTTTCTTCTAATGTCCCTCCTTTTTAGCCCTTTTCTTTTCCTTATTCCTTTCTCGCATCTCTATTTCTACCCCTTTCCCCCCCTCTATTTCATCCATTGCACTCCTACACTATTCTAAATACTAAAAATAAAATATTGAATAACTCACGAACTGCTCTGGTATTGTGGTTCCAATCAGGAGTCAGTTCATTTTGCCATCACATCCTCTATCCAAGGACTTTGCAATATTGGTCAGATAGGTCTTGTGAAAGTTGGAAAGAAAAAGCAGTTTTAATGAAAGGACAACTCCAAAACTTCTAGGAAGTTGGGATGAATGAGAACTATAGAGACGTAACTTAGATGATTTCATGTATATTATTTTATAATTAAAAATACAGTATTTTTGTATATTTTTCATGTCTCTCTTTAATGTTATCAAGCTCCATTTTACCTTGGTAAATATATGACATATAGTTAGAAAAACAATTTTATGTACTAATTTAATTCTGTCATTTGTGCAATGTCTTTAAGTATTTCTATTGATTGATGTTTTTCATTGTTTGTTATTTTTTCCTTCTTTTATTGTATAGTGATTTTTGATTGGACACTGGACATCAGTGTTTTACCCCATTGAGAGCTTTGTAATTTTGCAGTCTTTCAATGGTGAACTTTCAAAGGGCATGTAATTAGCTTAACTGGAAACTTTTAACATGTTGATTTTAGGATATGGTAGGTGGAACTAGAGCACTTTTAAGTCTAGGGAAAATTTTGCTTCATGAATGAGACAAAATCCTTCTAAGTACACTTCTTAATCCTCTATGTTTTATGAGGTTATCCACTCTAGATATCCAGCCTCATATATTCTCTATACATGAACTGACTTCAGATACAATACACAGCTGAGGGCTCATGAGGAACCCTTTGTACTTCTGAAGATCTTTCTGATCTTCTGTCTATCTATATCTCTCTCTTGCAGGTATATCTCCATGAAGCACTTGTTCCTTCATGCGTTTTTTCCCCTCCCTCTCACTCTCTCCTTTTCTACAAATGTGGCCCTCTTGGCTTCATGGACTTTCTTCATGGCATCTCTTTCGTTGGACCCTATTTACCTTATGTCTTGCTTTGCTTAGCTGTGCTGTGTCCTTCTCAGTGGTCTGAATGCCATCTCCATGTAGTCATTTGGACAATTTTAAGAATCATCTGGTTTGTTTCTCATATCTCAAGGACCACTGCCTCGTGCTGAATTTATTACTCCATGTATTTTGCCACATGTTTTAGATGTTTAAGGGATATACTCAATCATTGTTCCTCCACATTGGTGAGAAATAGGCATATGTGTTCTAACCCTCACAGCAAGAAGTACCTAATAAATCCACTTTTTTAATAAATAAAAGAGATAAGCTCATTAACATCAACAACTCAAAATCAAATACTTGGTACAAGCAGAGCCAGTAGACAACCCTTGTCTTATCATACAGAAACTTATATTTATTTCTCCCTTGCATTGCACATTTTTTTTTTTTTGGAGGGGGGCAGGTACTAGGACTTGAACTCAGGGGCACTTAACCAATGAGCCAGATTCCCGGTTGTTTTTTTGTATTTTATTTAGAGACAGGGTCTCACTGAGTTGTTTAGATGTTTAGGGCCTCACTAATTTGCTGAAGCTGATTTTGAATTTGAGATCCTTCTGCCTCAGCCTCCAGAGCCACTGGGATTACATGTGTGTGCCACCACATCTGGCCACATCACACATTCTTAATGTTACAAAAAAGCTGTGGTACAGTAGGATGGATAGAAGCTGGTTGTCAATTTAGAAATATGTGGTTTTTTTACTGAGGAGGATAAGTGTAAACATTTAAAAATTTTTTTCCACACTATTTGGAAGTGAAGGAAAAAAAAACAAAAAAGGAAATAAAGGGATGATAACCTCAGAAGGATGTGTTATGTAGGTACTCTGAACCAGACTGCTCACTTGTCACTCATAGAGACAAGCAGTGCCCACATACCCAGAGCTTATAAAGCTTTAAGGGATAGAGAGAGTTCTAGGAAGAGTATCAGAAAATGCTTGCTGGTGGAAGTGAGCACCAAATAAATTCCTGAATCCTCATTCAAAATGCAGAAGAAAATAATTCCACAGGGAATTATTTTCAGTAAGATTGGAGGGAGGGGAGGCAGACACGTGAAAAGGTACAAGTTATGTATTTTCAGAACAGTAAGAAAATAATTGCAGGTAGAACAAGAAGTTTAGCTCATTCTTTCAGTTGTTGATTTTCATTCCAAAAACAAATTCATTAGAAGAACAGTCTGGGACTGGAGATGACAGATCAGGACTGCCCACTAGCTTGTCAAACCCTCCCTCCCCATACAAACACCCTCAAGTATTGTCCAATATGATTTACTATCCTATCTTTACAAGACAACTTGCAAGTCTGGGGTGGAAATCGTTAGGAATAAAACTATAAGGCAGTGAATTTTAATTGATAATTTTTCTATGACTAAATGAGCTCAGTTTTTGTATAATACAGGCATCTGAAAAATGATACTTACCTTTTGTCTCTATTCTGTATTATTCTCAGGAGAAATGCTTCATCCTGCCTGCCATACCTTTGTAGATTTATATGAGTCAAACCTCTGCCAAAAACTCACCTTCAATCTTTTGTGGAAAATAGAGGAGCTTTGAACTATGGGTAGGTAAAGGTTTAATTCATTTTGCTGTTTTTAACTTTTATCAAATGTCTATATTGTAACAACTTTTCATTAATTCAAACACACAGCACATGCTAGATAAACATAGTTTAATTGACGTGTGACAATGTATTTAGATCTGAGAGCAGACTTGCCTATGAACTCTATATGGCTTTAGTGGAAAAAGAAAATAAGAATCACTCCATTGGAAAGATGTTAAGATTATCTGATTTTCTTATCTTTGAGTTAACTAATGTCTTTGGAGGCATAGTATTTTAAGAAAACTAGAGTCCTGGAAAAATAGTCTAGTTTTAGGAAGTCAGTTTTATTGATCATAAAATCAACCAGTATTTCTGGGCCACAGATTACTCACCTATAAAATGAAGGTAAATTATCTGCCCCATTTATCCTGTAGACTCCTGTGCTCTTTTGTGAGGAAGCCATGCTTGCTGCATAGGAAGCAGCATGCTCATAGATAAGGGCAGGGAGCAATGGCCCGGGTCAAAGGGAAGACCACCTGCAGAGGAGAGGAGCTACCTAATATTGTGATCATAGAGTTTGAAGAATATTATTCTGACTGAGAGAAATAGAATCCAGAAATAGGATAGTTCCTTCTAAGTATTAGCTTTGGCTGGAGGTATCCTGAAGGCCTATTTTCTGTTAAGATGGATCTAACTAACTATAGTTTTTTTTTTGTTGTTGTTGTTCCCCCAACCCCAAGTTTGATAAACATATTGTAGTCAATGTTGAATTGCTTGATATAAAGTTCACAAATTTGAACATTGTTATCCTTTATTTATGTCACACCTGGACTATCACCATTAAGTTTTATGAAATATAGAAAAGAAGAAGTTTTAATACATACCATGCATATAATTTATATAATACAGGATGCTAATATCTAGCCCTGCCTTTCTTCTAATTATAAAGATGGCAGTTATAAAGATGACAAGAAGTCTCTGTTGGGATTGATACAATAGAGCTTAAAGTGCAAGTACTTGACTGGAAATATATTTTTCAGTGTAGCAAGAGGAATAATACACAATTCCATCCTCACAGAACATGCAATTGCCCAGCCCATACTTAGAAAGAATCCTATTCTTTCTAATATTATATTATAATATGATATGCAAAGAATCCCAGTAAGAAACAAAGGCTCACTGATGCTTTGACTGTGAGAGAAAGAACTGGCCAAATGAAGTGTGAGGAAACCATAACCAGTTTTTGTTGTTGTTGTTGTTTGTTTGTTTTTTTCATTTTACAGGAAAACAAGAAGACGGGTAAAAAATGTTTCCCAAGATATGAACTGAGTGAAATGCATTTTGTTTTTATCAGAGCATAGTTTTAACTTTGATTTCTGTATAAATTATCTGAAAGAACCGTGATTAATAAAAGAAAGGCCAATCTCACCCAAGAAATGCAGTAATATTCAGCCTATGTTAAGGGGTTATAGGAACTGATGGCAACTCTTTAGACAATGGGGAGAAGGTACTTGACCTTTGATTTTGGTGAAAACATTAAAAAAATCAAGAAAATATAATTTACTTCATATGATTACAGTGGTAGCCAAAAATAAATAAAAGTGGAATAGCAAGAAATAAATATTTTTCTCAAAAATTAGAACAGATCATAAAGGAATGATCTTAGGAAATAGTTTTGTTGTTTCTGAACATATGTATCTACATCCCTGAAGTCCATAGATGGAGAGGCAAAGAGCAGAAAACAAAAAAGAATGAAAGCAAAGAGAAAAGAATAAAGGGAGGGTCCAAAGGAAATGAGGCTAATTGGCTCACCTGGGATTGGACCCATGCCCTTGGAGGAGGAATTTAGAAATGGGAACCTTTACAACAAAGTAGGAATAGGAGTCAAAGAGCTATGGGAACCTGTGTCCAATAAAAGCCTTAAGGACTCATTAAAGTACCCATATATGGGCATGTCCAATGTAAATTAGATGTGACCAGGCAATATAAGTCTCCCAGGGTCTGAGAAGGCTAGAGTTGATGCTTAAAGGAATATGAAAAAGGAAATTCAGATGCTTTTTATTTTAGAAATTATACAAAATTTACATACTATAGGAATTTATTACCTATTTAGTTTCCCTGTATAACAACTATTTTGTAAAGTTCTCTTTATTGTTCTGAAATAAAGTGCATACATAATTTAGTTTACACATACATAAATTTTATTAAGAAGAAATAAACAAGAAATTATAACAAATTAGTATGTATTTAAGCATACTAATTCTCAGCAGCGATAGTAGTTACAGACCTGATATATCCAGATGCTTTCTTAAGCTACTAGAAATGTAACAGAAATAAATGCCAAACTAATAGGGAAATCTTATAATGGTGACTCAGAACAAAATCAATAGTGGCATTTAATAAATGTGGTTAGAACTCTTGGTTATATATATATAAATATTTATGTTTACAAAGAAAGCAATCTTTTTGTTGATCTTGTTATGATAATAGTAAGAATCCTTTTCTCCTAAATTAGAACTACAAGAGATTTATATAGGATGGACTAATTCTAAGCATAGATTCTACTCAGTTTATCAAACATGTTAGGTACTGAATCAAGCCGTCTAGAATTAAAAAGAAAATTTAATACCAATCTCTAGTCTCATAAATGTTAAGTTCATCAAAGGAAACTGGTGTACATAATAGTTAATATGTAGGTTAATAGCACTCTTACCTATGGTCTTATATGTTAACCTTACTTCTAATGGACATATTAAAAGGGCCCAGGATCTGGAATTGACAATTTCCTTATCCTTTTTTAATGTACACACTTGGTATTTTATTAAATCTTCTTTTAGGATATTTAGAACAAAAGGGCAATCTGTTGGCTTCTTCCCCATTCCAGTGAATTTGTATACGTCATTACATAAACTTTCAATATATTTGAGCCACAAAAGGCATAATTTACCCTTTTGTCTATGTCTACCTTAAACCATGCTTATTCATTCTAACACATACCTCCTTCTCTCTAAACCTCACTCTAATTCCTAGCTCATTTTGAAATATAATATCTATCTGAAAAACATCCTTCAAAGGCAGTTAAGATGGAGAGGTTAAACCATTTTAAACAAAACTTATAAAAACATTAGTGTTATTATTTGAAAGTTCTAGTTCATACAAATTATTTATGTTGATTAAAGAAAACCTAAACTGGTACCTGGTCATATTAAAATAATAAAAGTTTTTTTTTCTATGGTGAAATTGTTGGAAACTATTGTATATTTTTCTTTTAATGTGTGAGAGAGAAGATTATTGAATACAATTATTAAAAAGAAATTATTAAACTGACACTGAAAAATATATTTTTGATAATAGTAAGATTATAGAAGGATTTTTCTAAAGAATAAACATGAATGAAGAGGGTCAAAGTGGGTACTATTTAACTGTATTACCAAAGGGTAAAAAATACAAAATTAAAAATAAATCAATATTGAATATAAGGTCAGAATAATTGAATTTTTTTAAGAGGCAATTTGCATCTTTGACAGTCTGAGCAATCTGCAGTCCTCTCTTGTTTTTAAAGATTTTTAATCAAAATGGGAACTAATATGGGTTTCAACCAATATAGGCTGAGAGGACCTTTGGAACAAAGTAGAGCTAATTACCTGATCTAGGAAATACATTAATATATACTGAGTTGGTTCTTCTTTGTTTGCAAATGAGCTAAAATCTAAAGAGATTCTTAGGAGAGATTTACAGGAGGATATGTAGGTTTAGAAATAAGGAAGATTAAGATTTCAGTATCAGTTCTTGAAGGAGCCAACATTTAACAGTGTGTTGAGTTTTAGGGGAAAATATCCACAAATACCTATGGGACAATGTAGCTACCAGTTAGGTCTAAATGAAGGCCTTGAAACGTGAGTCAAAAACTCAGTCTTCAAAGGGTATAACTGATTTGAAAAAAAAAGACCTGATCTTTTATCTATGTTCTGAACAAAGAAAAAGGATAAGGGGAAACAGGTTACAGAAAAGCAGAGATTTTCAGGGCCCATGTTTCATTTATCTATTGCTATGAATAAAAAAGTCCCAAAGTTAAAAAAACTTATACCAGCAAAAATCATTTATTTTATCCCTTAACTTACAATGTAAGCATGGTATAACAGGAAAAGCCCACCTCTGCTTCCCCTGATGTTTCAGCTGGGAGATTTGAAAGGCCTCTCCCACATGGCTGATGTGTTGGTGCTGCCTGGTAGCTCAATGAGCAGTAGGCCAAGGACCTTAGTTCCATTCCATATGGAGATCTTCTTGGGGATTTTTGGTCTTCCTTAGAGCATAGCATCTGGATTGAAAGAGTGAGTGTTCCCAAAGACAGAAAAGAGAAATTGAATCCTCAAGCCCCAAGCCTGGCAGAATCACTTCCATGACATTGTTCAAAGCTTTTACAGAGCCCATGCAGACATAAAGAAGTCTAACTCAATGTCTCAAGGACAAGAGTTGGCACCCTTTGGTCTGAAACAACCCAACAGCTCTTGAATCTGAACAGAGAACCAAAAGAAATATTTGGTTCTGAAAAAAAAATTTTTTTCTGATGTGAAGACTAGAAAATATTTCTTGGGGCCAAAAATGCAACACTGTTTATTATTTAGGGGTTCAGACTAGGATGGACAGAAACATAGGAAGGCAGAAGACCATCTATATAATTAATGTAGAATGTTGTCCATGTCTACAGTTTTGGGAACTTGGGGCCATAATCAGGCAGAGTGTTGAAATGTTTTTTGGATGGAATTATAATCACTTCATATTTAATTGATACTACTACCAAGTACTGACCTCTATCAAAAAATCAGTTAATTTGGTCAGTTCTTGTAGTTGTTTTCTATGCATGTGAATTTTCAATTTATGTAGTGTTACAGGCACACAATATTTTTTATCTTAAGTATAATGTGTAATAGTAGAAAGAGAACTATAATAATATTGCCTAGGACATTCAAATACTTTATTATAGTAATAAAAGCAAGACTAGAGTAAGCACTAAAAGGGGGAGGGGGAGCAAGCAAATATTTTTAATATCTGTATGCTCACAGTAAAATATCTACTATTCACCAGCACTCTGGTGAACCAGGCAGGCAAAAATGAAAAATCTTGGACTCCTCCCACGACCAATTTTTTTCCATATTTCATAGAATATAACCATTTAATTTAATAATTATTGTACATGTACAAAAAAATAATGTATAGAATGTACAACTTTGTGATTGAAACATTATAAGGGTTGGAAATTAAGGTCTAGGTCAGGTAAATATACACAGGCATGAACATTGTGGAGGAAGATTTGATAAAATAATATTAAATATTAACTTTGCAATTATTCAGTGAGAGTACTAGCCCCCCCCAAAAAAAAAAACAGAAGAAAAGATTTTTTGGATAAAAAATGTATTAAGAAAGGAAGTAAACCTCAGCAGTATTTCAAAGTTATTAAATGAAGCGTTCTTAAAACTGATTAATAAAATCATGTGATTGAAAAAATTGAACATGTGTGTTCCAATATTCTTACTTAGAGATGAGGATAAAATATGTTTTTAAACCTTACTTGAGAGAGAAAAGATAAAAAATTTTTAACTGGAGAAAAGTGGTAGTAAAGAATTCAGTGGAATATATAAGAGTTGCTGACAAGTTTAAGCCATTAAAGAGACACAGTGTGCAATGGGAGTTCAATTTTATTCCAACTGACAGATGAATCCTGTTTTAAAAATAGCTTTTTGTGATCTGAAAAATGATCAGAAGAAAATTCTGAGTATGCAAACAACTATAATAAATCATCTGCATATAGAGAAACAATATATCAAATGTTGCCAGTTTAAATATCTCAGGAGGAATTGAATTAAGATCAGCAGCAAGAAACTCACCTTAAATTTAAAGCTGAAGTTGAGATAAAATGCAGGCTAGTCAATGCTAGCCTTATTGCTATTTCATGACAAAGAAGAATCTTGGTTTGATATCCAGCATGTAAAAGCGAGATTTCTTATTCCAGCTCTCACCACATACTAGTTGTGTAAGCATGAACAGAAATGCAGGTGACCTGTAGTTGCATTCACATTCATCCAAATCACATGCAAAAATTTTATGCTGTGAGAAATGTTTGAGTCTCTAAAGTCTTGTTTCATTCACAGAGATTACTGCTTTACATATGATAATGACATGTTTATAAAAACTATTTCTGGAAACACACTGTAAATTACGTATGTACATATCCAACATAAGCACACCGTACAGTTAAATTGATTTTTGACAGTTCTAAGTTATTTTTATTTTGTTTTAATTCTGTGAATTCTACCATGTAAATAAGTTAGATAGATAGATATTCACATAATCATCATTATCATAATAAGGATGCAGAACAGTTTCAAAAACACCTCCTCATGCTTTCTACATGTAATCACATTTTCTTACCACACTTAAACCTGACAACCATGAATCTGGCTTCAATCACTCATATTTTCTTTTCCAGATGTCATATATAAATAGAATCATACAGCTTGTAATCACTGAGATTACAACTTTTTGAGTCTGACTTTACTCACCCAGTATAATGCCTATGATATTCACCCAAGTTGTTGCATCCATTAATATTTATTCCTTTTTTATCATTGGATGGTATTTTGTAGTATGGATATAACACAGTTTGTTTATCCATTTACCTGGGGAAGAATATTTTTTTTCCAGTTTTGAGAATTCTGAGTACTGCTGCTGTCAAGTTTTCTGTGAATAAAAGCTCTCATTTCTCAAGGATAAACATCCAGGCATAGGAAGGCTTGGTCATATAGGTCATATAGTATGTATCTGTTTAGCTTGGTAATAAAATGCCAAATTATTTTCCAGAGTTGCTAGAATATTGAAAACCACATCAGATAATGTTATACTTTTTTGTATTTAACTGTAAATTGTGCTTTAAAGTAATAAAATCAGAGAACATCCACTATATTTACCCAAACATTTACCCAATCTACTGCTCTTCCTTTTGAAATGATATTTCATTTTTATTTTGCTATAATTTCCTTTTCTTCTAAGGAACTTTGTAGCAACTTATTTTTAAGATGCTATCTTGAGTCTCTTTTCCTTCCACTGAACTCTGATGATGCAAATATTATATATTTTCTTATTGTTTCACAATTCTTGAGGTTCATCCAGGAACTTTAAAATTTTGTTTATTGTGATTTTTACTTCTACAATTTTCATTAAGTTCTTCTTATGCCTTCTACATCTTTGCTGAGACTTTTTATTTTTGCTGTTCCTTCAAATTGCTCATGATAGCTTTTAGAAACTGTGTAATAGCTGTTTACAATCTTTGTCAAATAATTCCAACATCTGTGTTATCTTGATTTTATTGTCTGGTAATTATATTTTTTTCCTATGTTGAGATTTTTATTTCTTTGTAGGTCAAGTAATTTTGATTTATTCTGGAGTACACTGCACATTTTACATTTGACCCCATGGGGTATTTCTTAATCCTATGGAGGCTTTTGATACCTTTGTCTGAGTTAGCAATTTTTCTGGTTAGATTTGGTCACAAGCTGCAATGTGTATTCTGTATGCTGTGGTTGAGTGCTCCAATGCCAGTTAAGCATCCACAGCCTTTTTAATGCTTTCACCCAGTGACTATCTGGGACCCGAATGGAAGTCTCAGAGTTTTGGGATGAAAATTAGAATCAAATACACATATGTACAATTAGTGAGGTAGAACCATGGGTTCTTAGGCAACTGTGGATTGCCATATTACATCTAGGCCTAAGTAGTAATATGGGGATTGGGGTGGGCTTCAAGAAGAGGGAAGAGAGAGGAGAGCAAGAGAGAAATCAGTGGAATTGGCCTAGCCTTCATGGAAGGGCAGTTTCACTGAAAAAAAAGGAAGGTTTTGTCCCCCAAAGTTTGACTCTAATGACTTCTTATCATTCCTGTTGTGTTGCCACCAAAGGGTTGCCCAAGGACCGAGACATGAGACCATAGCAAAAGAAAAAGAAGTGGGGAATTGTCCACTGATTCTGAGCATTGATATATCCCTGCCCCACTCCTGAAATAAATGGTGTTTTTCCTGGTTCTGTCTTGATAATGCAATCGCACCCTTATGGGAATCAAACTGAATGGAGTCAAGGCTAGGAGACATGGTCAGGGGAGGACTGGTAAACCTTCAGATGGTTTGATAGCACTTTGAATTTTCTGCTATTCTTCCCTGATCTGTTGGGTAAATCTGTTGCCTTTGAATCTCCAACTATTTGCTTCATGCTCTGTCTCAAAAAAATAAAAAGGGCTGTGGATGTAGAGTGCTTGCCTAGAATACACATAGGTTCAATCCCAAATGCCATGAAATATAAAAAAATAATAAAATAAATAAATATGAGAGGAATTGGATAGATTTTCAAATCCAGTTAAAACCCTAAAACCATTCTCCCTTCATATTTATGAGTTTCACATTTAAAATATTTGGAAAAAAGTGGCATCTATCCTGAGCATGTATAGATATTTCTTGTCTTTCATTATTCCCTAAAGAATATGGTATAACTATTTATATACCATTTGGATTGTATTAGATAATCCAAGTGAGCTAGAGATGATTTAAAGTGTATGAAGGATTGAATAACTTGTAGGCAAATATGACACAATTTTATATGAAAACTTGAGCATTCATGAATATGAATATTCTTAGGAGATTGTGGAACTAATTCCCCAGTCATACCAAAGGATAACTTGATGTGCTGCCTGTAAGAAACTCACTTCAAATATAATTACATAGGGAGATTTAAAATAAAATAATATAAAAATAGAATATGAAAACATTGACCAAAACTGATGGGTATATTAGCATCAGATAAATTTATTTCAGAGAAAAAAATTACCAAGAACAGAGAGAAACATTACATTATGTTAAAATCAAAATGCAGCATTCCTAAATATATATACACATAAAGCAAGAGAGTTACAAAATATATGAAGAAAAACTGATTGAAGTGAAAGAGACAAATCCACAGTTTTGAATTGCAGAATAAATAGAAAATCAGCAAGGATACAGAATGTGACAATATTATCAACCTATAGGATCTAATTCAGATTTACAAAACATCCACCCAAGAAAAGCAGAAAATACTTTCTTTCAAGTACTCATGGAACACATAGGCAAATATGCCATACCCTAAGTCATTAAAAAGCTCACGAAATTAGGAAAATTGAAGTAATACAAAGTTTTTTTTTCCTCATTATGGCAGAATTAAACTAGGAATCAATGGGTTAAGTAACAGGAAAATCTTCAGACACTTGGAAATGAAGCAGTACACTTCCAAACAATCCATTGGTCATAGAGAAAATACACATTAAATTGAAAATGAAAATGAAAATGTATTATTTCAGAACATGTTGCACACAGGTAAAGCAGCACTGTGAGTAAAGTTTATAGCTCTGAATTATTAGGTTTGAAAAAAGACAAAAAAATAATAAGTTCTCAATTCAAGAATCTAAAAAAAAAAGAAGACAACCTACAATAAACAAAAGGAAAGAAATATTAAGTAGTAGAAATCACTGATATTGAAAACAATAGAGTAAGAAAATGCTTGTTATTCCTGAGTAAAACAATAGTATGGATTGCTTTCCCAAGACAGAGAACAAACTTGAGAAGACACAACTCCAAATATCAGGAATTGAATAACATATCACTGCAGATCCAGAGGACATCAAATTATTAATTAGAATATCTGTTAATGACTCTCCATACATAAATTTTATACCCTAGAACAAAATGACTGATTCTTTGCAAGATTAAAACTATAATAACTCACCAAATATGAACAGGCAATTTAAGTTGCCCTTTAACGCTTAAGAGGTTGAATTTTTATTCATGGAGAATGTTTTATTTTGTGGAAATTGTACCCTAATATATCTGTTTAAAAATAAACTTTAGAAGTGATTCCTTAATGCCTTTTTATGTTTTATTTTTTAAATTTAAATTGCCATATGGTAAAACTAACTTTTTCATTTTTCTATAGTCAGTTCTATCAATTTTAACATATATGTACATTTATATAACTACCAATATCAGGCTACATGATTATTTCACTCATTTCAAAAGTCTTCAGTGAAAACTTAGCCTTTGCAGTCACTCCTTCACCACCTTACTAACCACTAATCCATTTTCCATTACTACTCTTTCGTATTTTTGAGAATATCCAATATGTGGACCTATATATAACCTTTTGAGAGTGATTTCTCTCACTTGATGAAATGTTTTTGATCCCCCGTCCAAGTTACTGTCTATGTCAACAGTCAGTTTCTTTTGATTTCAGAGTAGTGTGCCCTGATATGGCTATATTAGTTAGTTTATATATTGACCCTTTGAAGGTCATTTGGGTTGTTTCCAGCTTTTAGAAGTACAACCTAAATCTGTTATAACATAAATGTATGTTTTGACAAGAATAAATGTTTTCATTTCTCTACAATATAATACCCAAGAATGAAATGCCAGTTGGATGGCGAATAACTTTATGAGAATTGCCAAAGTACTTTTCAGAGTAGCTCTAACATTTCACATTCCTATCAGCAATGCATAAGAGCATTTGTTGCTCTTCTTCTCACTCTGTCCTTGGTATAATAATTTGATCTTAGTTATCACAATAATGGTGTAGTGATACCACATTGTGCTTTTAATTTGTATTTTCTTAACAGCTATTTGTGTTAGACAACTTTCAATGTGATTATTTTCTATCCTTATATACTACTTGGTGAACTGTTTGTTGAAGTCTTTTGTTCATTTTTAATCTGAGATTTTTAAAATCTTATTATTGAGTTTTGAGGGTTCTTCATACAGTTATTTGTGGATATGTGGTTTTGCCAGTATTTTCTTCCAATCTGTAGTTTGTCTCTTTATTCTCATGGTAGCATATTTGATAAAGCAAAAGCTTATAATTTTCATAATATTCTATTAATAATTTTATTATCAAACATATCATTCATGTGATTTGTTCTAGATTATATACAAATTTTCACCTTACACTTAGATTAATTATCTAGTTCAAGTTGATCTTTTATTAGGTGTGAGATTTAGGACAAGATTCATTTTTTTGTTGTTTGTTTTTTTGCAAAGACCATATTTTCTCAATTTAATTTATTTTCAACCTGTTTTTGTAATCTATTCCTATAGTTCATTTTCTGTTTCTATGATATTTTCCTTTAATTATACCACTTCTTAATTACTATACCTTTATAGTAAGTCTTAAAATCAGTAGTATGATTCTTTTGATCTTATTCTTCCTTTTGAAACTGTCATAGATATTACAGTTCCTTTGCCTTTGCATACACATTTTAGAGGACTAAGTCAAGCCATTTCAAGGAGAAAATAACTTTTGCCTTTATTTTATTTATTTATTTTTTAAATATTAATTTTTTAGTTGTAGTTGGACACAATACCTCTATTTTCTTATTTATTTTTGTGTGGTGCTGAGGATCGAACTCAGGGCCCTGCATGTGTAAGGAGAGTGTTCCACCATTGAACCACAACCCCAGTCCCAATGCCTTTATTTCTAACCAAAATCAACAGTGGCATGTAATTGCAAGATCTTAAGTTTTAATCTGTCTTAAGAAAAAAGACTAATGTTTCCTAGTATTTTCTAATAATGCACATTCTATGTCTACAGAAATCTATTTACAAAACATTAACCAAAAAAGAGCTAAGATTCAAGTGGGTATGTGCATGTGTGTGTAACCTATCTACCAGTTTTCTCCTATTGATCTATTTGAACTTGGTTTATTTATTACATACATAAGTAATTTGGTTTATATGTAAATATGTAAGTACCATAATAAAAGTGAATTTAGTAGCTAAAACTTAAAAGTCTATAGCTGGGATAATGAAAGTTTAAGTACATTTCATCATTAGCAATAACAAGATTTGAGTTTAGGTAGCATAATGGCTTCTGCTTGAAATACTTGATCTTCCATATGTCAGACATTTTCTATGGTCCAGCATTCCACTCACTACCTAATTTCCTGTTAGCTCTCATTTACATTCAGAGAGCCAAAAATTCCTAATTCTTTTTTTCTCAGACTTCTTTATAATGCTTCAGTCTGGATAATGAAATCAGTGGGAAAGCTCATTGAATTTATAGAAATTTTTTTCCAATAAAAAACACAAATATATGCCCATCTTTACCTTCCCAGATGAGGCCATATCCCATGGGTCTTATGGAACAACCATCCAGTGCCATGGACATGTGTAGGGTGACTGAATGTCACAACAGAAACTGACATTCCTGATGACCCTTCTGTGTTGCTTAAGACAGTTGTGTAATTGCCATCTGCCACTAGAAGTACTATTTGAAATAATGAATTACCTTATTTTCTAAGTCACTTTTGGTTGAACATTCTATTATTTGCAGTCAAAAGTGTCCTAATAGATAAATCTCTTTAAATGTGTAACCAAGAGAAACATAATTTCATTATTTCCTCTTCATTTCTCTTTTGGAGAAAATCTGATTCTTTAATAGATTAAGACATCCACTCAGCACCTTTTAAAGGCCATGGAGTAAAAACAATACTGTAGAAACATTTTTGCTTTCCTTTATCAGAAGACTACTTGATGTATCTGGAATTTCACAGTTGTAATTTACAATTAAAGTAACATTCTATGGTGCAAAAACTGTTGCACTTGGAGGCCTTAGATCTTAATCCTGCTGCTGACATTGATTATGTTGATTCATCAAATATTCAGACTTCAGTTCCTATAACTGAAAATGATACCTGTTCTGGAAATATTGTAAATTCTCTGAGAAGTTAACCACAACAACGTCATATCATACCCCTACACACTCCTGAGGAACAAGTCCAAGAATAAGAAGTGATCCTAAATATTGTACCTAAAATTGACCACAAATATTTTCTTCAACATGGAATCCTGTTTGAGATAGTTCTCAAGATCCCTATTTTTTTTTTTTTTTTTTTTTGGTAAAACATGAGAATCTTCATACTCTTTTAGTTAACTCCTGTGTCATTGCTGGAAGGTGACAAGCATGATGTTGTTTCCCACTTGAGATCATTGCCATCCACCCAGAGAAGAACTAAAAGAAACTTCTGTTACTGGACTTTCGTAGAAAGATTATTTCTGAAAAACATTTTTCTATTCACATAGAAATGTCTAAAATTCCTGTAAGATTAGAGTCACAAGGCTGGGGAGTCCATTGAACCTTTATGACAAAAGGGGAAAATAAAATCCATGTTAATTTAAAAATCAGAACATCTTGCTGTGATGATTTCTTTTCTCTTGGTGACTTCCTCCAAACTTCCATGTATTTCTAGGTTCTCAAGTAATCAGATTCTATCAGTGATATCTGGGTCATCCTGATATCAGGATGGAAAGCTGATGGAAATAATAACCATCTTTAAACCAGAGGAGATGTGATCGTTGCTTTCTCATAGCATAGACCCCAATCTCTTAAATACACTGAAGGATTATTTTGACTAATACTGCATTTGTCCTCAATAGGTTTTAGAAAATACATTAAGAATTTGAATGAAGAAATGATAAAAATATCACAAAATATCTAAAAAGATTGGTTTCAAAAAAGGTGAACTGAAATTGACAGAAGTGGAGAGAGTAATTGAAGAGCCGTTTTGAAGGGTGCCCAAATGAATGGCAATGTCGTGAATGTGAACAGGTGAAAATATCTCATCTGTTGGCAAAGATTTTCGTCAAAATATCACATTATACAATTCTATAAGATAATTTTTCAATTCAAAAATATTAATTTTACAAAAGACTTGCTTGGACATCAAAGATAATGATTTTATATCATTATTAGTTCATGTTTGAGATAGCCAAATTTCTAATAACTAACCATACTTTAAGGAGCAAGAAAGAATTTTTATTTGTTTCTGAGGCACTCTTGGAACACAAAGTTATAAAGATTATAGGTCTTACTCTGTCACCAGGAAGTTTAAAATCTCAATAAGAAGCCTAATAAATGAAAGAGTGCAATAGAATGTTCTATTTCGTACAGTAAGCAAATACCTGTCATAAAGCATGGTCTATAATGAGGACTTAATGGATGTTTATTGAAAAACAAATAAGTGAATTGATACAAGTATGTGCATGGCAAACTCTGTAAGCAGAACAATGTTTAGAAAATATTTATTAGGCCCAGTGGTCTAGGAAAAAACAAAAGTTGAATGCAGAGGAAAACAACATTAGAGGCTCAGGAAGTTGTGACCAAGGATTCAGAGGTTTATCTTATAGAACTGTATTTACATTTGCAAAGATTGTCTCAGAGGATGCCTAGGTATTTTGCAAATGTTCTGAGGGAGTGTTCAGGTAACTCCCTACCTTTCCAGGATGAAAAGCATTTGCAGTCAATTGCCCATGGAAACTTTCCTTGATGCTGACAGATGAATAGGGAATTTGCCTAATTAACTTTAAGAAAGCTATTTGTTCATTCATGAAGTCATGCATTTTTGCATTCAAACATAATTAAATGAGTATTTATGTAAAAATCTGTATAACTAAATCTGTAAGGCTTTGTAACTCAAAATGTTTTCCTTGGACAAGAAGCATCTATATCACCTAAAAGCTTGTTAGAAATTCAGATCATCAGGACCAGCTTCAAATTTACTCAGTCAGAATCTGTATTTAACAAGATTCCCAAGTAGTTCATAAGAAAATATATAAGGGATAGAAAGAAAGCTTCTTTATAGCATTCTTGGACTTCTTAGTCTAATTACATATATAAAAAAGATACATGTACAATTATACTATGATACCAGTGCTCACAAGCAAGTGCTAGTATATCTAACAGAGCAAGTTTTATACAGCCTGTTATGGACTTTAAGGTCAGACTAACTGTAGTTTCAACACAAAATCCCTGTTGATTATTTTCTGAGTGAAATAAGACACATTATTTTTCCTTTGTCTTATTCATTTTTTGCACCTGTAAATGAGAATTAATGATGATTACTTTATAAGGCTTATTAAGAGTTAGTAATGACCCATGTAAGTGCTTGGAACATTATCTAGAGCAGATTAAGCATTGATTAAATAATGATGATTCTTATGGAAATTAAAAAGTTTACAGTTTGCAAGTAGCTATTTTGTTATGGATATATTTTCATTGGAAAGTGACCTATATTCATATATTACAAGTAGAATTTTGATATAATAGCTTAAGGATACATAAGGAAGGGGATATTCAACCCTCCAGTCATACTTTTCAACTATGGCAGTATTTTTTACTCTGTAGACATTGCTTGAGAGTCCAGGACTATAGATAACAGAATATTCATCATGCTGTTAGAAATGATGTTCAATTTAGAATGATCATCAATTTAGACAATTCAGTCTGCAAGTTTAATAACAGCATAAATTAGATATTCTTTTAAAATACATTAATAATTTTATTATTTCAAAATATTTATAAAACTAAAATGTTTTCAAAATAATCAAGTTTCCTCATATAGTCTATTTAACCTTAGTATTAAAATTAAATGGGTTGGCATTTTTATGTTTGAAATACAGAGAGACTAAAACTAATGAAATTTAGATGGGCATTTTTTTGGGAAACAGGGATTGAACTAAGGGGCACTCAACCACTGGGACACATCCCAAGCCCTATTTTGTATTTTATTTAGCGACAAGGTCACACTGAGTTGCTTAGCGCTTCTCAGTTGCTGAGGCTGGATTTGAACTCGTGATCCTCCTGTTTCAGCCTCTGAGCAGCTGGGATTACAGGCATGGGCCTTCGCACTGCACCTGGTTTAGATGGGTATTGATAGTGAATGAAAAAAATCATGCACTTTTTAATCTGTCGCAATTTGTTCATATAGGATTTTTCTTGGTAAAAACATATTTCTATATATGATGCTTTGTTTTATTGAAGAAATTGTAGTGGTGTAAAATAATTTTATTAAATTCCCTTTGATTATCAAAGTAGCATGAGTGATATATAGCCTGCCTTCTCCTTCCATATCATCCACCAGCTGCTAAATACCAAGAGCTGAGAAGACAGTGTTTAAATTGAGCTGATGAGACAGTGACTGATCCTAGTTACCCAATTATCTCCTTGCAATTTAAACATGCTGTTTTTAATGCTCATTTTGGTATTGTCCAAATATATATTAAAAAAATTAGAAATGTTACTCAAGGAGAGGTATGTACTGTTATATACAGTTTTAAATCTTTCCTTCTCTCCCAAAGTCCTGCCCAACTAAAATAAAAGTGTCTTCAGAAAACAATAGGACATTGCAAGGATATCAGACTTAGGTGCACAAAACAGATCTGAGGGTTTCCTCACCAAATATTCCATTGCCTCCAGACTTTATGCATTCCCATCTGGCTCAATTTCTGATTTTTATCAATTACACTGTTTTTTTTTAACCTTTTTCTTTTTTCCCCTTTGGGAGCCTAGAAGTGGAGATGTTAAGGACTTCCATCTGCCTTCAACCTGGTTACTCAGGAGAGTGCAATTTTTGCTATAGGCAACAATAGATGAGCTTCTGAAAGCTTTTGAGTTTTGGGGTTTGACAAAGGCCATAAAGCAGAAATTTCCAAAGTGTGTAAGAAGGCTACTGGTGGACTTTCAATACCACCAAGTGGTCTATAAACAGTTCAGCAGATTGGAATTAAAAATTAATGAAGTAATTTTTCCCTAATTTTTCAGAAGTTTTATTAAATATAAGATTCAACTTTTCACCAAAATACTGTTATAAGGTTAAAAATCACATCTAATTCTTTTTTTTTTTTTTTTTTTTTTTTTGGTCAAGGACACATTTGAATGGTTTTTCCAGACACAAATTTCAGCAACCAGGAAGTTTTTTGTCTCAGTCAAAGGATTTTCCTGTCTTTTGAGTGCTATTGCTCATATTTGCTAACCTGGCACTTTCATTGCTTTTTAAACTTTATATCCAAAATTATAAGTTCAAAAACAATACGTAAGGCATAAAAGCACCAATAAAGCATGATAGAAGATTACAAATTTTAATCCTCCCACCAAATGAACATGAATCTGTGTGAGTTATAAAAAGTGAATTTATGCATCAAGTGATTTTATAATAGTATCCGAATGGTATCCAAAACAAAAAGTGAATAAGTAGTAAATTTGAAAATTAGATATTTTTTCTTGTAAAGGCAGTTATTTTGCTCCTAGTCCTGACTGCTTTGTTTGTTTAAAAAAAAGTGGGTGTTTATGAGGCCATAGATTATTGAAGTCATTTTTTCTTTGAAAAAATTAATCAATTGCTTATATTAATAGCTTATAAAACAATGATGTTAATGTTCTTGTAAAAAAGAAAAAAGCAAAAGAAACCATTTCCAAAATCTTTTGTCAAAGAACATTGTCTACCATCACAAATTGTTTTTAATAGAAAATGGAAGCATTATTGTGTATGCAAACTTCTGTAAGTTTAAACTTCTCTTTGGCTAAAACTGTGTATTGTATGAATCCATTAATCGCAGGTATATTGTAAAAATATATTTAAGGTTTGTAAGTCTTGATATAGATGTATTCTTTTTATTGGAATTGAGGCTGCAAGAGTGTGGTATAGGAAAAATTAAGTCACTTGAATAAAGGTGTGCATGTAAATGCCTGTGTACGCCCTGCATTATTCACAGACAAGAGTTGGAAAATCACAAAATACTGTCTCATCTTGGTTATATGTTGAAGAAAATAATGCAAGTTGTTAGTATGGAAATCATAGCATACAGCATTATTTTTAGTATGTTATGGAGGAAATGGCAGTAAGCAAAAATCCACTTTGCTTTAGCCTTCTTAAGTAAGCTAATAGTGAGTGGTCAAGGTACTCAAATAAGCAATGTAAATGATGGAGTAAAATTCCTTAATAATGCTAACAGTGGTGGTAAAACACCATTTATATGTACTTTGCTCAAATGCAATATTTCTATAATAGCATTGATTTCTAGAAGAGTTTTAACCTATTTTATGGAACTGAGATATAATTTCAATGTGCCATAAGAAATATCTAGGCTTTAGCAGACAGTTGAAAGTTGATGCAAGTGACTCAATTACCAAGAAATGTGTCCTTTTACAGAACATGATGCTTGTTTTCATTCGACTGCAAATCATACTTGAATATTAAGGCAGAACATGAGGGAATCCTTTCTGGAGCGAAAAGCAAAATGTAGGTGGGTTAGGAAATCTGTTCTTCCCTATCTCCCAAGTCGACTCATTTTACCCTCCCATTTTTTTTAGTATAATATGCATGCCAATTCTGCTTTTGATGGAACCTGTGAAAAAGTTTGATATAATAGAGAGTTTTTCTATTATTTTATTTTTGATGTTAATAAATAAATCTCATATAGCTTTCAAATAGTTATTCTCACTCCAGACCACTTGTAAATGTGAATGAGGCTAGTGTAATTTCACAAAAACAAATAATAATAAAAGAAAGTAAGAGGATCACAGTCAAATTGAAAGTTATTTAATCTAAGAGAGGAGCATAATTATTAGTATACATAATTATGTCTTAGGATGTGATAAATAAGTGTTTTATAAACTGTAAGTTCATATCTTTTTGCTTAGCATGCATTATAAGTAGACAACATTAGAAATTTGGGAAATATTGTGGCAATTTCTTAGCCTTCCATCTCTCAATATTCAATTGTCATGCCAAGCTGGGTGTCTCCAGTTTTCTTTATGATAAATGAGACATAGAGCTGTTTAAATGTGAATGAATACTATTTGTCAGGGTGTGTGCAGATATTAGGGACTGGGTTTGGTTAATGTCCTTCATATTCAAAGTTAATGCCTTCTAACTTTGTATGTAAGAAGTGATACTTTCACTATTTATTATACAGTATTTGTTAACTATTATATATAGAACATGATGTTGTTTTCCAACCTAAACCTTTACAAAAACATTATTTTCATTTTTAGAATTTGTGTATTTTTATTCATTCATTTTACTTATACATGATAGTAGAATCCATTTCTATATATTTATACATACATGGAATATATCTTATTCTAATTAGGATCCCAGTCTTATAGATGTACATGGTGATGAGATTCACTGTTATGTATTCATATATGCACATAGGAAAGTTATTATTTTCATTTTAGATATAACATATTTTAACTATTCTATGATAATACAAATACTTTAGCATGCCATATAGTACTGTAAACTGAGAGAAGAGCCAGCTATTTTCTCCCTCATCTATTTCTACCCATGAATATGCATAAATACATTCTTACACTCTCTTTTGGTATTTACTTCCACATTCCTAAATAATCTGTTGTTGTTATTGAGTCATTTGGACATTATTCTCTTTTATTCTTACAATTATCCAATTCACAGTGTTTTAATGAATTAAAATGGCACTAGCACTAACAAATGTTAGTTTATTTTGCTATTTTATCTCTTTTTTTCCCACTGAGTTTTTATTTTTTATTGGTTATACATGACAATAAAATTTACTTTGATACAATTATACAAGCATGGAATATATTTTATTCTAATTAGGACTCTATTTTTATGGAGGTACATGATGGTGGGATTCACAATGGTGTATTCATATAAGTACATAGAAAATTGTTTAAGATTCATTTTACTTTCTTTCCTTTTCCTATCCCCATCCTTCCCTTAATTTCCCTTTTTCTAATCTACTGAATATCTATTCCTTCCCTCTTCCTCCTTATTGTGGTTTAGCTTCTACATATCAGCAAAAGCGTTTGTCCTTTGGTTTTGGGGGACTGTGTTATTTCACTTAGCAAGATAATCTCCAGGTTTTTCTATTTCCTTTTCATTTATTCAATATATTCTCTCATTATCATATTCTTTTTAAATATTAAAAATATTTTCAAGAATGGTTTACAGTGATCCAATACAACAAGCATGGTATCTGTTTTACTACATTTTCCTGTGGCCATTACTTCTGGTCAGCGCCCCTCTTCCAATCTACATTGCTGATTGTCTGCTCAGCATGGTGCTGCTACTCTAGGAGTCTCTCCTCTGATCTACTAATTCCAAGGTCAAGTATCTTTCATTTCCTTCTCTTACTCTTTTATGTAAGGACATCTTGTAGTAATAGCTTAAGAAAAGATGGAGTAAAAGTAAGATTTCAAGAATTTAGATTCCTGTTTTTATTCTGTGTGCATCATCAATGATTTTATGGAAATACAATGTAAGAAAAAAATATTTTTTCTTAAAATGTTCAAGATATTGTTTCATGTCTTGTAGGCTTAACTGTTGACAAATTAGGTATCATCCCCCTTTAATTCCTTTGAGGACCTGCTTTTCTGTTGAAAGGCTTTTATATCCCAAGGGTACTGATAATATGCCTTAATTTCAATTTATTATGCTGAACAGTATAGAGATTATTCAATTTAAAAGATAATATCTTTCATGTCTGGGAAATAGTCCTTAAATATTTACTTATTTTTAATCAGTTTTATTGAGGAATAATTCATTCCATGTGATTCAGCAATTTAAAGTATATGATTCTATGGTGTTTATTGTGTTCAAGGAGTTGAGTCTCCATTGCTGCAATTAATTTTAAGGTATTTCATTACACTGCCCCACTTGCAAGCAAACAAACAAAAATGTCCCTCTTGCCAGCCTAAACCACTCAGACCCCTGATCCACTCTTCTCTAGATAACCACTAATATATTTTTCATCTTTAATGATTTTTTGATCTGGACATTTCATATAAAAGTGTTCTTTGTGACTGGTTTCTTACAGTTGGCATATTTTCATAGTTCATCCACATAGTTCTATGTTTATTTCAAGCTTCTGGCAATTTCTTCTATGTTCTCTTTGTGTCATATCGTTTTGTTCCTCAATTACTTTGTTACTATGTTGTTTTGTGTTGAATTGATTATGTTGTTATCCATCATTTTCTTTGCCTTGTCATTTAGTTCTGTGTATATTTTGTAGCTATTTTATTAGTGATTAACCTGAGTCTTGCAACTTAAATTTTCAATAGGTTCATTTCCCCCCCCACCCAAGGCTCTTAGCATATCTGTTTGCTCCTAGGTTATTTCTTTGCCCTATGTAGTTGTGGCTTATTCACTTACCTTTCAAAATATGAGAATTGTTTTTGCCCAAACTGTTTCTCTTTTCTAATAGAGTGGCAAAGTAGGTGAAATGAAGTCAGCCTCTTTTATTACTCTTTATCATGGATTCCCCCAGACAAGTAAACAGACAAACAGTTCCTTGGAAACAAGGTCCACTCTGCTTTTTCCTCAGTCTGGTATCCATACTGGGTTCATGCTTTCTCCAAAAGTTTTCCTATTCAGTGAAGGAGGGGAGAAAAATATGAGTGAAGCATCACAAAGCTTTCCTACTGTGTTTCAGGGGACTTAATCTTGAATAAGCATCATCCAGCTCCTATTAAACTCTGACCACCTTCCCAAATTCCTGCAAAGTGGATTCTAGCAGTTTTAACAGGTTTTCCCATATTTGGGGAGAGACATGGGACCCTGGTTATTTCTATTCCACCTTTTTCATTAACACCACTTTTGTGATTGTCATTCTTCTGCTGGAAATGGGTTATGGATTTTGTGTCTAGGATATTTAAAAAATTCTATTCATGAATGGGATTTCTAAAAAAAAAAATCCTATTCATGAGTGAGATTCATGAGTGAAATTCATGAGTGAGATTATTCTTCATGATTTTACTGTGTAAAACAGTCCTTATCTTCTTTTCTTGCACGTGTCTTCTACATTATGACTACCAATGTAGCAGATTTGAAAAATGTATTACTGTGCAAATGGGTGTGACCTCATGGTGATGGCCAAAGTACAGCTAAATTTGCAAATGTGTTAGCAAATTTGTCTTTGTATTATGCCTAATATCTGCTAACATTCTACTGGTGAAATAAATGGCAAAGTCAAACTCAGATTCAAGGAATGGAGGCATGACTATGAAGCCAAATAATATGGATACAGATTATATATATATATATATATATATATATATATATATATATATATATATATATATATATATATAAATACGGATATATATATATTTGCCTAAAGTCAGTTTTTGATATGTTTAGATGAAGACAAAAATCAGAAGAAGGAAGGATGTATTAATGAGAGAGTCTAGATTACTGAATAGCCCTAAAAAAAAGCAGTGGGTGAGCAAAAGGCAAATTTCATAAAATAATCGTCTACACATGGTCAGAGACTACTTGTAAAAATTTTGGATCAATGTACATTCTAGTAAATCAGAAAGTCCATATTTTCCTGTCATATTTTATTAACTCACTTAAGAATCACAAAAGTTAACTGACATGATACAGTCAAGAGCAGTGAATAAAATAGTAGAGACTGAATTCAAGTCTTCTAAGGGTCTTTACCCTGCACCATAGTAAGTCAAATGTCCAGGAGCAGGTTAAAGCCATATTTGAGGGGTTGCAAGACATAGGTGGTGACTCACTCCAATGAGTCTAAGGTCAGTTTTTTCGCTTGAGAACATCCTTTAGAGTGTCCTGTACTCCCTGAACCTTCAGAAACCTTTTCTATCCACTGAAAACTTGTTCTGAATTCCTGTGTCATTTCTCATACTTATCAATTGTTTTCTTATTTCTTTGTGCTTGGTTTAGTTTTTATTCTTTATTTGATTTATATTCATATCTCTATTTTTTTATAATATGGCAAACTACTAGAACAAACTGTATCCCATTGGTCCTATCTGCTTAATCAAAATGATGCTTTATTTGTACAAAACCATATACAATCATCTGCATATTACATAATGTGAAACAGTTGACTATGTATTCAAAACACTGATGACTGAATTGAATGGTTGCAACTGAGACAATATAGCCAAAAATCTACAAACAAATAAACAAATTTGAGTAAACAAATAAACAAATTTGATTCCTGGTTCTTTACACACCCTCGTAATAAAATATAATTTGTTCAAGGCCAGAGATTTAGTGAGTTTTTAAAGAACTTGCTGAGTGAGTTTTCTCATGTTTAAAAACATGTGATATTTTTACAGTGAATTTATTCAACCATATATAATCACCCTAAGCATACTTTGACCAGGGATGTCAGTCTTATTCAAAAAAATCTTCAGACAAGCTAAAACCCAGTTGGAAAATTAAAAGCAGTTATGCATGAATTAGAGGTGTTATCAGATTCGCTGCTGGTTTGCTGAAGTAAGCCTGGTAAGTTCTCATGGGACAGGAGCAATGTATTTTGACAATTTCCAATTAACAGACCCAAACTGATTCTAAAAAATAAAACTGCAGCTCTTCAAAAGACCCATGTTCTCCCCAGGCACAGTTGAGTTACTATAAATCATAGTGACACAGTGCACTCACCCATACGACCTAATATAAGGAGAATCTTCTAAAGTACATTCAATTCAGCCTTATCATATAAAGCACCTTGGGGCATACTGAAAATTCTGTGGCCACTCTAGTCGTTTTATCTGTTATAAGTGAATGATTTCTAAATGCAAAATTTTGCGTTAGCAGAGCAAAGTAAAACCTGAATGTTTGGAAACACTTTAAGATTAATAGTCAGCTTTGTGGATGATGCAGGCCGAGTTCAGGATCATTACATTTTCAGTCACATCCAGAACTTCTAATCTGCGAGATTAAAGACAGTCTCTTTTCAAATTCTTGCAGCACATATTCATACTAGTTTCCCCACAAATGGGAAGGTTTAGACCTTCATTTTCTTATTGGTATAACATGCTTATTTCGGTCACATGGCCAAGAGATGTTTACTTTGCATATTAAAAAGTATATCTGGTCAAACATTCTCATTTTATAGATGGGGAATTAGAATAGTAAAACTATTCTTTAAAATCAAATAGTATAGACAGTGGGCAGAGTACAGTGAGGCACATTTCCCCCCAGTTTCTCATCAGACTACGACCCACTGCTGTCTTGATATGGTATTAATCCCCAAAGAAGATTCCAACCATTTTACACTTCTTCGGTAAGAATTGGATGAGATTTCACTGAGTCTGATAGGAAGAGAAAGGCACCATTATTCACACATGGCAGCTAACAAAATTGAAGATTAGATGTGAGAAGTGATTTGCCCCAAGTCGTGCTGCAGGTGAGGACTTGAGCACCTTCTCTCCATCCTCTTCCCGGGACTCCCACTGTGGTTACTAGTTTCTGCATGAAAGCTTATATCAACAATTTTCATTTCACAGACAATCAAATGGTATATTTTGTAACTAAGTGGCCAGAGGGTACAATTAATTGCGGTTTGCACTAATTTAGATGTTGTGGAAATTAAGAGATAATTATGTGTCACTAAAATTATCTGCACATATCATCAATTACCTTAGACTCCACAGTTGGCAGTAACCCTGCCCTACAGATAAATGCAATGTGAGAAAAATCCATTTTTCTAGAACAAAGTTTCCATTTTTTTGCTTATCAAGATGATATATATTGCTCATATTGTGATGATCTTGACTTGTGCTTTTATATTTGCTCTAATCATTGTTAAATTATATTTTAAATTTAAACCAGTATTTCATTTACCCAAAGTACATTGCATCGGCAATCCTTTAACCACAGTCTTATAAAATGACAGTTTGCTATCTTTATTTCCCCCAAAATATATGTCTAGATGTTAACTGTAGCCTGCATAAACTAACTTTGGAGAATAGTTTTGGGGAAACAGAAACTTTGCAAGAACATGTATCAAGCCAGATGTAAATAAATAAATACAAATGCAAATGCTAGCACGTTATCTTTACAGGACCGTCTTCTGAAACCACCTGGAATTATCCAAAGGTAGGCTCCACAAGCCATTTCCCTGAATCACCCTCTTTTCCACATCTTTTTCATGTGTTCCTCCAGTGTTAAAACAATCTATAGGAAACATGAGGAGATGGAAGCAAGATCTGGATAATCACTAAATTAAGCCTCATCTAAATAAACAAAATAAATCAGTTAAGTGTAAGTTAAGCAGATCAATTTCTACATAGCATATAAAGATTTTTTTTTTAAATTTCAGGTTCTAATCATTGTTATATTATATTTTAAATTTAAACTAGTGTTTCATTTATCCAAAGTACATGCTGAAGACACAAATTGGTATTAATATACTTTATATACAACCAGAAATATGGAAAAGTATGATCTATACATGTAATATGAATTGTAATACATTCTTCTGTCATGTACAAAAAAATCAATAAAAAATTTAAAAAACTAGAAATAAAGCACAATATGTATACTATTCAAAAAAATTAAAACCAGTGTTAATAATACTTGTAGGAGAGGATAGGAGAACTGAATGAATGACGTGTGTGTGTGTGTGTGTGTGTGTTTGGGGAAGAATGGCTACTGTTGATCAAACTAATTTAGCTGTCATGATGGAATTAGATATTTTTGTACTTAGACATGTTTTGGGCAATTAACATCAAATCACAGAATACACAGATTTTGTTTGTTTTCTGTGACAGATGTTTGTTTTATGATTTCTAATCCAGGGAAGTGGAATATATTTAGTTGTGCATCCCAGACAACAGTTTTTAAAATTCTAGGTGCCAAATGTAGCTCCTCCTTCTCAGGAAACCATCCACAGGAAGCTACTTCTATATAGATTTCTCTCACTTTTTCTGTGTCCCCTCTCCCCCCCCCCCATCACAATAGGTTTGATATGGAGCCAGAGGCAATTATGAATTAACTATCAAGGAAAAAGATCAACTACCAAGAGACAGTTTGATATAAGAGTATCTAATGTGATATTCTAAATTGGGTAGGAAAAAAATGAAATCAAGAAACACTAAAAAGCATCAAAAAAAGAGAACAGAAGGAAATTATCTTCTGAAAAGTTTTAAAGAAAACTGCACAGAGTTATTGGTAAACCCTGAAGAATGAGAAACTTTCCATCTCATCCTTGAAATTCTGAGATATTCCAAATTTCTGGGAACAAAAGCAGCTTTGCTGTTACTAATATAATATTCTGTTGGTTCTGAATTCTTCCATGATTTTTAGAAATAAACACTCATTGTAACAAAGAGACTAGGCAATGTGTGAAGCTGAGAACTGTAAAAAAAAAAAGAAAGAGAGAAAAAGCCTATTTACTATACTTCAGAAGAATACTCATGGAATTGAAAGGAAACACAGGTGTCACCAGTGTGAATCTTTGTATTAAGTGGTACGTACTCTACTAACCCAACTTTCTAGACTTATCTCAACCCTACCTTTCATTAGTCATTCCAAAATAGGTACCTGATGATCTATCCATAACAGTTCATTCAGCACATTCAGTTCTTTTTGATCCAGCACTTTTCCTACACTCTTTCCCTTAGGTTGGACAAAATCTTCCCAATCTATTAAGGTCTGGCCAGAATGGCTCGCTCACCATCCAGTCATCCATGAATCATACCACCATTCCCCTTTACAGATGTGTATCATTGGTATTGTATTTTGTTTCAGATTGCACTAATTACAGCCCTTATCTGCTTCTCTCTCTCTAGGTGCTAATCAACTTTTTAAAGGACATAACACCAATTCTAAAGCTTTCTCTCTCACTATTTTACAGGAACTAGAATGAAAGCTACCATATGGTTGATGCTTGAGATGTGATGAATTAAATGGAGGTAAATTAACTCTCATTCTGTCAGTCCAGTGGCATTGAACTTGTCCTTTGATGGGATGAAAATGACGAACTTTATCTGTTTTTAAACATCATGTTTCACAATAAATATCTTTAATTATTTTCAAAGTGGTTCATAGAAAATTAAAATTTTAAATATCCTCTTAGAAAGCTATATAGTAACTAGAAAAAAGTGAAATATTTGTTAACCAGAGAACCATATAAAACTCAGCAACCAGAATGAGTCTTACCAATGATATAATACAACTAAATTTTGTTGTGTTTCTTATTAGTTCTGCCACAAGCAATTTTCAGATATGTCTCTGAATAATCGTCAAGGTAAAAAATGAATTATCTACTTAGTCATGAAGGGTATTAATGGCCCAAGACTTACTAAAACAATAATTACTCTGCTTTGTTTGATTTCTTCTAAATGTTTTTTTAAATGTAATTATTTATACTTCCTAGCTTTTGAGAGCTGGAATGAATTTGAGGTATTATTTGGCTAATATTGCAGAGAGTTAGTGACAAAATAGTAATGGTCTGTGGAAACATCTGTTTATACTTTCTCTTCTCTTTTCTTTTCCTCTGCCATTGATTATGATGCCTTTTCCTGTGTTGCTGAGATTCTTTGTGTCTTCATTCCTCCCAGAGTAATTTGTGGGTCGTGTGCCTTTTCTGCTGCTCTAATCTTTACGTTCCTTAAAATCAGGTAACATGTCTCATTGAAACATTAATTTCAGAACTTTCCAGAAATCTACTGGACAATCAGTAGATACTTGGTGAAACAATGAAATGGCTTGTTTCAAAGTTATATGTTTGTTTAATATCTACCAATTTCCAATTGTGTACATATACACTCAATGTATTGCTTAAATACAAGTTGAACTAAGCCACAAACGTCAATTATTCATTAGCCTTTCATCAAGCAATAAATTACTTTCACCTTTTTTATCTTTTCTATTCTTACTCTAATTTTCTCTTTTAGAAAACCATACCAATTCAGTAATTAAAGCAAAATAATAATAAATATATAATTTCCAGCAATTTTTCATTTAAAAACCCCAATAATATAGTTATAACCAACACCATTTAATCTCTAGATTGTATAAAACATTTT
Organism: Callospermophilus lateralis; assembly: GCF_048772815.1. Classification (NCBI taxonomy): domain Eukaryota; kingdom Metazoa; phylum Chordata; class Mammalia; order Rodentia; family Sciuridae; genus Callospermophilus; species Callospermophilus lateralis. The sequence continues at coordinate 27,002,008 of NC_135318.1, read as the reverse complement.
TCCTAAAACTAAATTTATTCTAACCAAATGTACAATAAAACAAAATGCTGTCATGAACTTTCTCTTTTATAGATATAATAAAATATGTTCTCTCTTAATGTAAAATCATGTATAAAATTCAATACTTTGAATATTTGCTTTGCATTATTACAACAGTTTGAAAATGATAGATATTTTTAAAACATCTGTTCTTTAATTTAATTTATTTTAAAAAATTGTTCTATCAAGATATATAGGGTGTATTTTGACATATTTTACACACATAGATTGAGTCTAACTTGTTCCAATTATGATTCCAGTTTACTGAAACATAGTTTACTAGTTTCATAAAGTGACCTGTAAGAAATAGTTCTCTGGGAATTTTTTTTTTACTAAAACAAAAACTTGGAAAACACAAAGAGATCTAGCTTTCCAATTTTTGCAGAATGACCACAATGCCTGCCCTCCACTTCAACCTCTCCGTTTTTACTTACCATAATGTAAGTACTCTCTATAGCTGAGCTCTATGCTATTCTGTGTGTGATATCAGAAGTGGAATTTGGAAGAAACAGTTTTGCTCTACAAGCAACTGCATAGCTGGGAAGAAGGAGGAACTTATATTTTCCTGCCAAGTAGAAAAAGTGAATACATCATTCTGTTCTTTGCTTTGATTTGAGTGCTATAATTTATAGCACTGTTTCTGTATTTTATTAATGGAAAAGATAATACTTATTGAGATAGGCAGATCTTTTTTTTTTTTTTACTTTTTACATATTCTAAGTTTATATGTACCCCCAATTTTATAAACATGTACCAACTGAATGAAACAAAATAAAGCAATGAGTTAATCATATTCTTTGGATTAAAGGAATCACATCCTATAACACATCTTCTACATTTCATTTTGGGCTCCATCTTCACTCATTCAACCCTTAAATGAAAGTAATTTCCAAAGATAGACTTTCTGTGCACAAGACTGTTTGTTTTTGTGACTTGAACCATCACCCCACCACTCCTGTAGTTTCCACATTGTCATCTTCTAATCTCCCTTCTACCAAAGTTAGGTCTACACTGTGTTGTGTCTAATTTTACATTTCCTAATTTCAACAGGCCCTAGAATTTGAAATTCAGTAACCTTGTCTGTCAAATTGATCTTCATCTGGATTGCTAATTTGGCTAGTGACATTTTAGATACTTCTGCCAGTTATTTTGTGATTTCCATTTCATTCTTTGTAGTGATGGTGGTTCTGTATTTTATAACTCAACACTGTACTCCATGATGTGATGCCCCTGTTCTCAGCCCATTTTTATTCATTCATTTATAGCTACTCTAGGCCCTACTATCTTTATGATGCTCTATTGCAGTTGTCTCTCATACTAATTACTCACAAGCCAGCTCTCCCCGTCCCTCTAAAACATAAGACAGACAACATCATTCCCTTTCTCAAGATTCTTTAATGTCAACTCATTGGTGCAAAATAAAATCTGAAGTTTTTTGACTGGCTCTCAGTGTCCTTTAATATCTAATTTGTTTCTCAGCCTCATCTGATTTTTAACATTCTTTAAAATGTATAGATTTTTCAGCATTCCTTAAAATCATCATGTTTTAATACTTCCTGATTCAGCTAAATGGAATTGAAGTCAAATGCCATGTGCAGATGAAGTCCTCCAGGGCCCTCTCTGCACTGTTTTGTTAGTCCTCCCTTGGAACACAAATCTTTTCCCCTCTAGCACAGTTGGTTATTTATGTATTCCTGCTTCTGTTTTGCCTCTAAAGCTTCTGAGGACAGAGTGTAGAGTAATTTACACATAGTATTCTTTGAAGGATTTATCTGGGTGTGCCATTTCTTCCTCTCCAGAGACTAATGTGTTGCATTTCCAATCCTGTTTAGCTAACTGAAGCTCTCCACATGCTGTGCATGGCCAAAGTTACCTTCTAGGTCTGTTGCTATCTGCATTAGAATATGTGTTGAGACAAATAACATGACAGTACTTTGTCCTTCAGTACCCTCTAATATCTAGCCAATTTGCCAGCCTCACCTGATTTTGTTTTAGTTTTAAATTCTTTTTAGTTATAGAGGACACCAGCATGCACCCTGGTGTCCTATATAATCATATATAGTGTCCATAATCACAAAAGTATGGAACCAACCCACTTCAGTTCAGTCCCCAGCACTTCTCTCTCCACTCCACCTATCCTTCTTCAATCTATTTACAAGCTTACTTTCTTTTCTTTTCTTTTTTAAATTAGTATCTGTGGATACATCCCATGCTGGAACCCACTGTGCCAGATCCATGCATACATATGCCAAAGTTCTGTCCGTTTCATTCCACTGTTCTTTTCCTTTCACTTTTTCTTCCTCCATCCCCTTTGTTATTCTACTTATCTTTCCTTTTGATAAAGTTTCCTCTATTCCCTCTATGTGTGTTTTCCCTTTCTCTCTTTCTTTTCTTTTTTCTTTTTAAATTCCCCACCCCTTATTTTGGATTTTCTTCTGCATATCAGAGAATATATTCAACCTTTGACTCCTTGGGAAAGGCTTATTTCACTTAGTACAATAGTCTTCAATTCTATCCATTTACCAGAATAATGCCATAATGTCCTTCTTTTTGATGACTAATACTCCATTATCTAATATACCAACTTTTCTTTATTCATTCATCTGTTGAAGGGCACCTAGGTAGGTTTTATATCTTGGCTATTGTAAACTATGCTGCTATAAACATTGATGTGGCTTTATCACTGTAGTTTGCTGATTTTAAATCTTTTGGATGTATAAAGAGGAATGGAATAGCTGGATTATATGGTGGTTCCATTTCTAGTTGTTTTTTTTTTAGGAACCTCCATACTGCTTTCTAGTGTGGTTGCACTAATTTGCAGTTCCATATGAGTGTACCTTCCCCCATGTCCTCATCAAGAATTATTATTATTTGAATTCTTCATAATTGCCATTCTGACTGGAGTGAGAAGAAATCACAATGTAGTTTTTATTTTCATTTTTCCAATTGCTAGAAGTGTTGGACATTTTTTCATTTGTTCAATTATTCTGCCTATTTATTTATTGGGTTATTTATTTTTTTAGGAGGTAAGCTTTTTTTTTTTTTTAGGTTTTGTATATTATGAATATTAATGCCCTATCTGAGGAGCAGGTAGCAAAGGTCTTGTCCCAATCTGTAGGCTCTCTTCATGCTCTTGTTTCCATTGTTGTGCAGAAGCTTTTTAATTTGATGCCATTCCATTTATTGATTTTTGATTTTTATTTCTTGTGCTTTAGGAGTCTTGTTAAGAAGGTCAGTTCTTGAGCTGACATTTTGGAGTGTTAGGCCTACCTTTTCTTGTAGCAGGTGCAGGGGTTCTAGTCTAATTCCTAGGTATTTGATCCACTTTGAGTTGAATTTTGTGCAGGGTAAAATAGGGGATAAATTTCATTCTTGTGCATATGAATTTCCAGCTTTCCCAGCACCATTGTTAAAAAGGTTAAAGAAAGAAATAAAAGAAGAACTTAGAAGATGGAAAGAACTCCCATGTTGTTGGACGGGTAGAATTAATATTGTCCTATTAATGGCTATACTATACAAAGTGCTATTTAACACACTCCTTATCAAAATTCCAATGACATTCTTCGCAGAACAAGGAAAAGCATTTATGAAGCTAATTTGGAAAAATAAGACACCCAGGATAGTCAAAGCAATTCTTACCGAGAAAAGCAAAGCAGGGGGTATCACAATACTCAACTTATGGTACAGCACTATAGCAATACAGACAGCATGCTACTGCACCAAAATAGGCAAGAAGACCCATGGAATAGAATAGAATACACAAAGACAAACCCACATAAATATAGTTATCTGATACTAGACAAAGTTGATTGATTTTTAAAGATCCTAAAATTCATAGAATTTTTTTCAGCAATGCATTGTAGTTGAGTCCACTATAATTTTCTCAAGAAACATTATCTAGCAAAAAATTGTCTTTATTAAACTAAGTATTCTGAGATGTAACCACAATCATAGCATGAAATGACAACATATAACTAATGGAGTGGAAGGGTCTTATGGCCATCTCTGTTATCACCAATGTTTAAAGCATATAAACTTAATTACTCAATGGGTGAAACAGATGCCGAAAGACTATGCCTTAGCTAATCTTTTCTGCAAGAGCATTTCCTGCATGTTTATTTTTAGGTCTTGTATATTTCAATTTATAATATATTTAATATATGTAAACATACACCAGTTCCAATGATAAACTGCCTCAGGTAGTCATTTGTGGCAATCAGAATACTGAGTCCTAAAAACTGCTGAGTGAAATAGATATAAATAAATAAAACTATTTAATTTGTGAAAATGTAAGTAAAACACATTAGCCTGAGGCTTAATGTTCACGAAAGAGTAGGCTTATATTTAAGGGTCATCTGTGGAAGTTTCAAATAGTTATATTGGCTTTAAAGCCAACCATGGTAATACAAGGAAAAAACCAAAATAGTTCTAAAGGGAGGTCTCACAATGGAAAAGAGTTCAATTGAGACTCTCAGGAAATGAAACCAATGATAAAACAAGCAAAAAAAAATTATAATTGAATGCCCTGCTCAAGAACTTAGAAAAATAAAATTATAGGTGTGTAGAAGACACCCTTAGTCCATATGATAGATCCGTATTGAAAGTTAAATAAATATCTCTCCATCTTGTGTAATCCCTCAATACTATAAAAGAAACTGAATATACAACAGATATTTCTTAAAAACCCAAACCAAGTGTTTTCATGGTTGAAAGAGCAGCAGAAACATTTGGCACAAAAATATCTCTGCATGGAAATTTCCGCTGGGTGCAAGGAGGATTAGTGACTGATGCTCTTACAATACTTTCTACTGAATGCTTTGGTAAAGCCTCTCCCATTATAGTAGTTGCTTATTTACCTATGTTACTTCCCACCAGACTTTATTCAACTGGTATCTGACATGAAATGACTGGATGAATAGAGGGAGAATAAATTATTGTGTGAGATAGAAATGGTGCTATTTACAGTATACTCCATTGACATTTTGTCTTGGGTTACCAATACATGTGTGTTTATAATCACAATTCATAGGAGCTTTTATTAAACAATAATGGAATAAACATCCGAGATACAAATATAGGTAAGCTTGATAGAGATTATCTTGTACAGGAAAATTGTGAATTTCAAATTTCAAATTCTAAAATATTAAGAATGGTTTTTAAATGAGATTAATAAATCCTGATTTGCCCTGAAATTCCAAAATTTGATGTGGGTAAGCCTACCCCAACATTGAAATGCTACTTTATGTATAAAAAAAAATTATTAATTGCAAATCTTTTGCCATATATTTAAAAGGTAAAACCATTAATAGATTTGTAATAAGCATTTGTCTTACATTAAAAGAAAAAGTCAATAAATATTTTGATTTTAATTACTTTAAAGCAATGTTCCCATTGTGGGAAGGCTAGTAAGCAGAGAATAGTATATTTAGGAGAGTGATTTCTTCTTTTAACTCTCTGAGCATTTTTATGTGGCCAGTATTTGATATTGTATGTGTGCATCTCGTGTGTGTGTGTGTGTGTGTGTGTGTGTGTGTGTGTGTGTTTTCTTGTGTGAGTCAACACTGAGATTCCCAAATGGATGTCCAAGGAGAATATAAATCATTCACACTAAGGAAAATCCTGAAGGCACAAAATCTACCTTGGACTATTATTTGATTACCAGTTTCTCTGATGATAAGTTGGATTGAACAATTTAGGTTTGCAAAATGCACTGCTGGAAATTATTGCATTTCAATTTCCTTAAACCGAACGAAATGAGAGGTAGGATTTACTAAGAGACAGTGATAGTTGTTTGGCGGAATCACTCATCCATTTGAGTAAAAACCCCAAGATCAATGAACATGTCTCAAGGTGCACATAACTGGTCCCCTATACAAAGCTGATTTGTGTCTTCATGGTTGAATCTGTTGGAACTATCCTGTGAAACATACAGTACTACATTTTGTCCATACTGCATGGATCCCTTTATTTACTCCTAAACTTTGATACCAGTGTTTGAGGATCAAGAACCTAGACAGAGCTCTGAAGCCCTGTAGTTTTGGGAAATACTAAGTTTTAAAGAAAAGGAGTGGGAGACTTGAGCTGAGAGCAGTGGGGAAGAAAAACAACTGGGTGCTGACTCCGTGTTAATTTGGAATAATACCCTTCCTCCTTAATACTTTAGAAAAAGATTATCCTGGTGAAGCTAGGAGTAGTGGAGGTCAGAAGGGAAGCATACTGAGATGCGGGTTGCATCCACATATAATTAAGGATTCTAAACAGCTGTAATCCTGGCTACTCAAAATGACACAAATAGGACTTTTGCAGAAGTGGCTGGTTGGGAAAAGTTTATGGCTGCTCCATGATTTGAATGAAGTCTTGAAATAATATAGCGCTCTTGACAATTGTTGATAAAGATATATATTTAAGAGAAAGTGAGATGTTATAGTTCAAAGAATAAATTGTTTTATTTTACCTTTGGAAATAACACGAATGACTGTTAACTATGTACATAAACAAATTTTACTACAGGTAACAGTGACATGATTGACTTACTTTGTGTAGTCCTTCCTATTAAGATAGGCCTTTAGTGGCTTCCTGTAAAGCCAGTAGGAATCTATGGATGTGTTTCTTACTCTGGTTCCAGATGAACATAGAGTATCAGAGTAAATAGAAATGTTTAGTTAATATTTCCATCTCTTTTATTTGTGTAATATTATATGCCAGATATTAGCACCATCAAGTAAATACTATAAAGGAAAGTACAAAATAATATAGAACACATTTTCTTTGTTGAACAGTTATTTTCAATTCCTTACCATAGTAAATCAAGACAGAAACAAAATCTACCATGACTGGGTGCAAGATTTTCTCATACTGTCTCATTTTTTGCTCTTTTTTAGACTTAGACCAATAATTGTCATTTACTACATTATTTGTCAAGTGGATAACACTGATTTGTGATGATTTTACTACCCACTTCAGAAATGTATCACTATAAGCTTTATACTGGAATATAAATTGGTCTTTCAAGTACTACTATTTGCTCTGCAGCATTTTTTTTTTTTTTTTTTGCCTGAGGTCTTCTTTAAATCTAAAGTCTCTATAGAGTCTCAGGCTGCATTTGAAAATGCCATCTGCTTTAATATGATATTTAGCTTTTCTTCCATAATGAAAACATTTTTCACTTATTATGCATGCCTAAAGTCCTTAAATTATCATAATTGTGCAATACTAAGGTATATTATGATGAAAAGTCATTTTTAAACAATATTTTTTTTCCTGAGTACTAAAAAGGACATATACATTTCAAATCTGAAAGTTTACATTATTTCCCCTCATAAGAGAATTGAAGCTAGCTAAGATTAAAAGGAGGCAATCTAATTTAATGGTTTGTAATTATAGTTGATGAAGAAAATGTGTTAATCAGGAAAAAATAACTCAGATGACTTCCTATTGGGAAAAAAAATGAAATTAAAGAAAGTAAAATGAGAATTCTTGCCTTCCATTCACTCTCTCCCATATTGACATAGTAGCAAAGACATATGTTAAGGAGACTATCAGGAAAATGGAGTTCCCATTCCAAAATTGCACCCAGATTCTCTGAAAATGATATCTTTATGGAAGGAACAAAACTATGAGTGAAATTGTTTAGGCTGTTATGAATATAAACACTAAGTGTGGTATTATAACTCATGAAAACAGAAATAAAATGAATCATGGAATCAAATTTATGAGTGCAAACTGAACAGTCTATTTTATCACTGCAATTGCCAATAACATGCCATCTTGGATTATGAAAAGTTGTATAGGATTTTTTTAATTCTGTGAAAAGATGGGCTATTCAAAATATGAAATATTTTTGCAAATGACATAATTCAACTTTAATTCATGATCCATGACTGTCAATTTCATTATGATGATGAAAAGGTAATATTTAATGTGCATTTTCATGAAATCATATACAGATTGACCATTGAGAGTTAGAGAATTCTGACCTTGCATTGTGCTTGTGGACTGTTTTCCAGTGATAAATGGAACTTGTTCTCATAGCAAGGTGTCTGGAAAACATATTAGCTCAAATTCTTGAAAACATAAGAAATGGTTTTCTCACTGCATTGAAAAAAAATGTATTAAATGGATATAGAAATGATTTGGAGCTCACAAAGAATACAACAAGCCACTGAGCAGGACCAGTGTAGAATGTTTTGTAGGTTGTCAAAATGACAATGGATATTTGATAATGGGAATAATGTAGAATTTAAGATACCTACGAAAATAAGCTAGAAGAAATGTTTGTATTCTTCATGTTGGATTCAATAACTTATTCAGATGCAAAAATTCAGGCCAACTATTTTTTTTAGTCTGCTACCTAGGGTGAAATTAAAATAAAATTAAAGGTGACATCCAATATTCTCATTCTTGCCACAGATTTTCATTTGGCCTATTATATTCAAGCACATAAGCAGAAAGCGCAATTCCCACATTGCTAGTCCCTGGATTTAAATGAAAGAGTTTCTAGCTCAAGATAATAAGAATGGTCTATTTAGATGGTATGAACCAAATTTCTAAGTCATTCTGTTTTCCCAGAACACCTATGAGGTGCTTCCCCTTTACTCTCAAACACAGTGCAATTGGAAAACAAGGTCAGTATATATTTAGCAACCCTGAGACTGGCATTTTCAAATACACTCCACATGCACGTTTTCTTCATGGTTTATCTACATTCTGTTTCTTGTTGCATGTGTACCTAGGTCATATTGCTTACAAGAGATGTCTACTAAACATTCATTGAATAAAAATGTATAGTTTTTGAAAAAAAATGTTTCAGTTACTATAATATAGAAACATCTTTTCAACATTTTTAAACATATGGTATGTTTTGTTATGTTAATTTATTTGGCTTTGTTCATGATTGCAGATATAAGTCTGCTTCATCACAACATATCAGGGACAAGTACAATTTTTAATGATAACATTACATTTTTTATCTATTTATTAAATAACATGTATATTATTTGTTTGCTTATGCATTGTTAAAAATACTGTGAAGGTGTTATCTCAATCCCCTACTCTCCATGTCATGCACCTCTGCCTTCAGTCTATGCAAAGTTAATGAAGACATTTACATACACGGTTCCCTATAAATATTTGTTTATAATAAATGCTTAACATTTAGATTAGTAATAACTAACAGCTTAGTATAATAAAAGAAGGAAAAGTTCTAGACAAGAGTCAGGAAATCTGGATTCTAGATCAGAATTCATTATCAATTAGTTTGATAACCACAGGAATAAGTTTTCCTATATATGGGTCTCAGTTTCTTCTTCAGTAAAATGATAACAACACTCAACTTTTTAAGCATGTCCAGATTATTGGAAAAGTAACAATAAAGTCCTATACAAACAAATCTACCACCCTATTCTCACAACTGAAGAAAGATTTGTTTATAATAACATGAGAATTCTTGCCTTCCCTTCATTCTTTTGTGACATTTCCATGTTTCCGCATAAATATTTATGCTGATACCAATTGACCAAGGCAAGGACATAAAAAAACTAGAGGGTGAATCCACTATTATTTTCCTCTAAGTGTATTCATTTTGTTCATTCTAGAGTTTTGCTCAGTCTCTCCATTTGACAGTCGTACAGTCAGACTGATCATTCATCAAATGAATTAAGGATGAACTGGTGGCATGTTTCCCACCTTCGTCTCATCAAGGAGGTGAAATATGCTACAGGGGTCTTTCTAAGGACATGCATGTGTTCCCCTAGAGCAAGACACTCCACTCCTCCCCTTCTCAATGTTCTATCTAGCAGCATTGGATACCACTCCCAACATTGGAAACTTGTGACCTGCTTTCTGTCTGGGTTTTGAAGACATCTCCTTACCCAGCACATTCTCTCATTTGTTTTCTGTTCATTTTTACCAACATAGGTACCGGCAGATGGAGCTTGGAAAAGCAGTGTATGGAATGGAAAAGGTAAAAGACACTCCAGGAGTTTGAAGCACACTTCAATTGGCCTTATCTCCCTTTCTTTGCTTTCTCACAAAACAATTGAACTGACATTCATTTTCTTCCAGCGATCCTGTGAAATACCGCAGCCATCCCTGGGCCAGCTGAGGAATGAGTCCAGGGTTGCCATTAGTTCTAGCTAGCTGGTTCACATCATGGGCAGTGAGGCAACTCCCTGCTTTTCATCTCTGTGAATAAGAGCCGCCAAGTCTTTGTTAGTTAAGCTCTCCTGGTTGACTGAATGCCACAGTAATATTTCCCAAAGATGTTCAGAGAGGAATTGAATGGGCTTAGAGTAGGAAAAGGCAAATAAAATCAGTGAAGAGTGACAGACAAGTAATCCTGAGTCTGATTGCTTGCCCACATTTAAATGTTGAAATGGAAATTCTCAATTCTGCCACAATGCAGCTATCTTCCTGGGACCCATGAATTCAAAGGCAGTTGATATAGTTGATCGAAGAGCCTCTTTGTGGCTACAAATAAAGAGGCCTAGGTAGTTTGAAGTTCTTTGAAACTTTTTCTTTTTAATGTTGGGATACATATTTGGTATCATTTAAAAAAAATTTTTTTAGATTTTAAAAATTGAGTTTTATCTGTATTCATCAATGCCAGATGGGAACAATAAGCAATAAATAGTTAATTTAAGTGCTATTTTAAAATAAAGCATGTTTTATGTATAAATTCCCAGTTATTTGGGCACTTGAAATTTATTTAGTCTACCTTATCATCTAATACCACTTCTTTTGCAAAAAAGTTTTTATTCAAAATTGCTTGGAAATTTCTCAAAATAAAGACCTATGATATTTGAATATTTGAATATTGAAAAGTCGTAATCTTATAAGGATCTGTTTTAGGCATCTTTTTCAATGGTGTGAATAAACAACCTGACTTCAACATTTTTTAGGGGAGAAAAAGTTTGAGATCTAACAGTTTCAGAAGTCTCAGTCCATATACAGTGAGATCCATTCCCCGGGGCTTGAGGTAAGGTAAGACATCAAAGTGGAAGAGTGTGGTGGAGAGAAGCATCTCACATGATAATCAGAAAGCAGAGAGAGGAAAACTCCACTTGCCAGATACAAAATATATATACCCCAAAGATATGCCCCCCAAGACCCACCTTTTCCAGCCATATCCTACTGGCCTTCAGTTACCTCTCAGTTATTCCAATTTGGGGATTAATTCACTTATTGGTTAAGACTTTCATAACCCAATAATTAATTTCTCCTGTAAGTCTTCTTGCATTGCATTGTCTCATACATGCACTTTTTGAGAATACTTCACATCCAAATCACAACACTATTACATGTCATAGTTTGGGTGGCAGTTAAACAGATCATTCATAAACTATATACCTATATTGTGCGCGTACATATATTAACTATATAATTATATATATTATATATAAATAATATATATAGAAAAAAACAACATGAGTAAAAAAAAAAGTGTAGCTAGCTAGCATCCTTGTATTCATCATTTGGAATCAGCCAACATTAACAAAGTCTCCTCTTTGCTTCAAATTAATTCCTCTTTGCTTCAAATTAATTCTACCATAAAAGAAACAATAGAAGAAGGGTAAACTCCCTTTATAGTCATTCCCAAACTCATTCCTTTCACTTATCTTCCTGAAGGAAATTATTATTATAAATTCAACGTTAATTATTTTAGCCCATGTTTATATGTTCAACATATTAAGGTGAACCCATAAATATATAACTTTACATGGATTTTTAATGTGAATTCCCTCCCGTCTTATGCACAGTTTTGCAACTATGGTTTGTTCTTGTTTTGATATTTATCCATGTTGTCTCAAATATATTTAGTTCACTTCTTCATCTGAATCCTTGTGTAGTAGCCTACTGAACGATGCTACCATTGATTATCCATTTCACAATCACTGCTCATATAGGTTATTTCCATTTTACTGCTAGACAACAATGGTGCTGTGAACACCTCTCTGCAAGTGTACTTCTAGACAACTAGATGGAATTTCTGGGCTGATGGAAGTATTTTCCATTTTATTGAAAATTGTGAAAATTCCTATAAATGCATGTAGTAAACTATGTCCCTCCCTCAAAAGCATATGCAAGTTTTTGTTGTTTCACATTGTCACCAATAATTGGAAATTTGTAAATTATTCAATCATTTGGGTGTTCAATAACAACCTATTCCTGTTGTTTTTTCTTATGAGTATTGAACCTGAACATTTATTTATGTGTTTATTGTCCAAACGTTTTTTCTTTTTATATAAAAGGCCTTTCCTTACACATTGCTCAGATTGAGCTTTATGATCTTTCCTTATTGATTTAAGGAAGATCTCTACATTTGGATACTAGCCATTTCTCAGCAAGAAGCAGTGTGACATTTTACCATCTGGCACTTTTTTTGTAATTTGAATATAGAGATTTTAGCAATAAATTGATTGTAATTTTGTAGCCAAATTTAGTGTTCTATTCTCTTATGTGTTGTGCTTTCTTTTTGTCTGTTTTAAGAAATTATTTTTCTCCAAAATCTTAAAGATGTTCACATATATCTCGTTTGTTTGTTTGCTGTACAAGAGTTTATTTTGCATTTTTAACCTATAGCTTTTGAAATGAGGATTATTCTTTCTTTTTTATATGGACAACAAAAAATTTCTCTGAGCAATTATCCATATGGTAATCTTTCAAATACTCAATTATCAACTTACTTTGAGTCTTCTTTATTCTAGGCCTGGCAATCCCTGTTTCTTTAATGTTTCTTCTTATAGTTTTACTGCTTTGAATATTTAATTGCTCTCCTTAGATTGTGCCCAGCTTGTCTATATCCTCTCATGAATATGCCAAATAGAAATTCACAGAGTAAAGCATGATTGCTTTATTCAGTGTAGCACAGATTTATTCCTACTTTGCTTTAGATGTTGTATTGCTCTTAATGCAACCAAATTCCAATGTATTTTACTAGTCACAATTCATACTTGAGTCCTTTGAGCTTCTGGCAAAAAATCTGTTGTCCTATTGTAAATGACTTAGTATTAGCAGCATATTTCTTTTCCAATAGTTTCAGAATTGGCTGGAATTTAATATATTAAGTTTAATTAATATTATTTATTTAATTAATATTAAACTCTTCATTTGAAATGAGAACTCTTGGTTTTATTGACATGAGGTAGTTAAATACTAATTCTGTTATCTGATAATTGTCCTGTTCTATGGTGTGTGTGTGTGTGTGTGTGTGTGTGTATGTGAGATTGTGAGAAAGAGTGTTTTCCCTTTCATAGTTGTAGCTCATTTTGTCCCAGTCTTAGAAATTATATGTATTTGAGAATTTGTCCATGTTCTATAGCTTCTGTAAAATGAGATCCTAAACTTATTTTTCTCTGTGTTTTATAAGTCTTAGATACTATATGAAAAGATCCAAAACAAATGTCTGAAAATGGTGTTTTATTGACTATTATTTTTCCTCAGTTTTATACTACAAGATTGTTTGTGTTTGTTTGTTATAATTCCTTTTAATTTCAAAACAGACTAGCATGATTTTGTATGGGTTTACATCATCCTTTGCTGAAGAGATTTCTTCTTCCCTTTCCATGAGAACTGACTTGCTATTAGTCATATTCCCCCATAGCTCTTCGACAGCAGAGCCCATTTCCTCTACTCTACCATACCACAACCTAACTATGACTGTAGACAATAGCAAGTATTAGTATTATTATATAATTCACCAAAGGCTAATGAGTTGATGTTAGATAGCATTTTGACATAACGTACATAAAGTATTAAAGCAATTTTAGTATTTGAAGAGATATAAATACACATTCATATATTATGTGTGTATGTGTGTGTGCATAATTTTTTTTCTTATTGTTGACCTGTGCTGTGAAGCCAATACTTTCCCCATTGTCTCTCAAATAGCTGCATGAGTAGTTGTGAGTACTGAAAGCCTCAATTTAATATTCAGATAAAAGAAGTAGAAATAGATATTCTAAACCTGACGGAGGCATTAGATATATTATTGAAAAAAGAACAGTGCCATAGTTGTCAGAGTTGTTTCTGGCTGTGTATTACAATGCATTATATGTCACCCATGGAAACCAATCTCCCCTACCCCACCCACTCACCTCCACTGAAGAAGGTGAGGAAAGAGGAGGAGGAAGAGGAAGAGAAGAAGAAAAAGGAAAATGAAGGAGAAAGAGCAGGAGGAATTGGGGTTGGAAGAAATTTAAAAATTCCCAAAGCTGGTGAACTAGAGAATAAATGAGTCTTGGGAAACTTCCCATGTACATCAGTGCCAGTGGCCTCCCTATTTTCCCCAACCTGAAGAGGAAACCTTGGCATCTTTAGGCCTAATTGGCATCTCCCCTTCAGGGATTTTTATTGAATTTTTCTACTCTGCTGACATTTTTGAACAATGTTGGCACCAATATTTGAAAGGGAGCTTTAATCTCATGAAGGCAATGAAATACTGTCATCCTTAGAAAAAGTGTCAGTCACAAAGTGCTCAGAACAATACAACAAAGAATACAACTGGTGCCAAGTTGATGCTCCCTCTTGGGTTTCCCTTTCTGTTTCTCAGATAGTCTCATCTTGTCTACCTGCAACAGAGTGAGTGATTCTTTACTTCTTGGTATTTGGGCAAGACTTTGATTCAAATATTGCATTCACATAAATAAACACATATTGACATATTCATAACAGTCACTTGAAAATATGACATATTACTAAGTTAATTATTAGAGTTATGATTACTGTCAGGTCTGAACTTTCTTAGAGATCAGAAACCTAACAGAAACTTCTGAAATTTAAAAGGTATATTTGTCAAATGACAGGCTACATTTAAAAGCCAACAACTTTATGGATGATACCTGGCATTTTGCTTTCAGTGTTAGAGTTGATTGTTTAATTCCTGGCTACTATTTTAATTAAAGTTTGTTCATACCTCAAAAATGTTTTGATAGGATTGAGAAAAGGCATAGATAAAAATCTGTGGCTTCTATAGTTAAGTACCAATGGCAAATATCTCTCTACTGCTTTTAAAGGTCTTTAAGTTCTTCTATTTCACTCTTTAATGCATATACAATGTGTTAGCAGATACTTATAAGATCCATAAAATGATCAACTAACTGAACTTGGCACAAAACTATCAAAGCCAGCAAGATTGATGGTTATTATTCATTTTTTTTCAGTCAGTAATTCAACAATTATTGAGAACCAGTTATTCAAAATTTGTTTATGTACATCGAGAATGATACAAGAATGTGTGGTTTAGAAATCTTAAAATCAGGGAAAGGACTAGCTGGAATACACACATATGCATACATTAACATATGAATGTGCCATGACTTTGTATAACCAAACATGAAAAACATGAACTCAGTTATAAATTTTCCTGAGGGGGCACAACTCTGAGGTAGAGGGGAACAGAGGAAACTCATGATTAAAATGAATGTAAATTGTATCCTAAATGAGAGATAGGATTCAAGTAGCAAAAATGGGGTTTGAGAAAAGATTGTCCCCCCCCACCCATGGCAGGCTAGTAGACATAAGCATAAGGCATTTCTGGGGAGTGCTAAACACTTCAATTCCAGAACTATAATTTGGTTGATTTGCAGAAGGGAAAAGTATAGGTTGAGTACATAAGAGAAAGCTTTGAGCACTAAATTAAAAAGTTCAGATGTTATTTGAAAGACCAGAAGGAGCTCTGAACAGTTTTGGGATAGAGGAGAACTTATTTCTTAAACAATCAACTTGGCAGTTTTGTGTGAACGTGATTGTGGGATGGACAGTGAAAGTGAGGTAGGAGATCTGTGGTCAGCTCTTGATAAGAGCCATAGAAGAGGTCTTGGTGACCTGAGCAGAGGTTGAACAGTGTATAAAAAGGGGGCAGTCCACAGATTAAAAACAAATAATGCATCAAGTAGCATTAAGTGTGACTCCAAGTCTTCAGACAATGATTACTGTGAGACTGACTACCTGAATTTAAATTCCTACTGGATTCCTTGCTACCTGGGGTCTTTGCAGTATCTCCATATGTTGCAGTTACAGTATTGTATCTCATATGCTGCATTTTCCTTTTTCTAATAGTTGTAGTTGTAGTATAGATTGGGGATAAAATGAACTAGTGCGTGGAAAGCTCTTACAGTGGTCCTGGTCCTTGGCAAAGGGAGTAGTTGGCATAGTGCAGTCTAACTCTGTCTTTTTAGTCCTGAACATCCCCAGTGATAAGGCCAAGATTATGTTTAAAGAGAGGAAGCAGATTTCTATTTTGTAGTTTTATAGTTTAGGTTGCAAGATACTTGGTAGAATTTCACCAAAACCTTTTTTATGTGGAAAGATGGTATCCAAAATGATTGTTGGTGAGTCTTGTTTTATGCTTGTTTAGCCACTGCCACAATGAAGGGTTTGCGGGGGTATATTTGGCATCACCATTATGTATATATTTGGTGGGGCTGTGAGATTGATCTGAGTTCACACCTACAGAGAAGCAGGTATAGGGCCTGCTCTCCCTGTAACTCAGAAGCTTGTGAATCTCTTTCTCTGACATTGAGCCCTTAATTTCAGTATGGAATTGCTTAAAAATTAGTATAAAACCATTTTATAGTTTGCAATACAAGATCTGTAGTCAATTTCAAGCTATATCGTGTAAATCCTACTAGATTAATCAAAATTGGTTGATAATAAAGACTAGGGAGCTTCCCTCCTGACTCCAGTATAAGACTATTTAAAATAGGACTGATTTTAAATGTCTATTTTCTCTGTAGACAAATGAAACACTGCACGCGCATATACACAGTGGGTCTGTGTCTAACCAAACAGACAGATGGCAAAGAACTAGTTCAATTTGTTTGCTTTTCCTTGCCTTTGATGCTTTAACCAGTCACCTCTCTCCAACTTGTGGGCACCTATTCAGACACATTAACCATGTTGGACTGTTCGCTTTTCAAAATAAATTGCAGGAGGGTAGTTTTAAGGTGGAAGATTCCCACATAGAACATTTATTTCATCAAAAAATTAAAATCACTGTGCAATTTTTAAGGGCAAACAATGAAGGGCATTGTACTTCCTATGATCAAGTAAGTGGCAGAACATTTTTTTTTTCTGGGACTCCACTGCTATTCAGTCATGTAAATGGCCTGTAGCAAATTGGAAAGAGCAAACCATTCAACCATGTCAGATCTCAGGGGCCTGTATAGACACAATCTCGGAGCCTGGCAGGCTTTCCACCAATCTTTTACCACCATGCTATGCCCATATTCAGGATGATAATTAGCACCATCAGGAATGTTCTCAGCTAAAAGCAATGCATTCATCTGTTGCTTTAATTTATCTTCCTTTGGGGCCTTTGCTGACTGAATAATGAAGTTCTATTTTTATTATTTTTGACAGATCAGTCTTGGGATTTTGTTTCTCTAGGGAAATTTATACAACTATTTTAAGTTTAATTACTTAGCTTTGTATTAAAACTGCCAGACACTGTGGGAACAACACCACTGAAAATTTCCTTTTGTTTTTGTTTAAGATGAGCTCTCAATTCTCCTTCCTACCTTTTTTCCCTCCTTCCTTAAAACCCTTAAATGTTTTTCATTTCTGAACCTTTTTTATGAGACATAATATCTGCACTTATTTATGGGGTACATTATGATAAATGGATGCAGGTCTACTAATCAAATTAAGGTAATAAGCATTTCCATCACTTTACATATTAATCATTAGTATGTTCTGGGAGTTTTGGTCTCTTCTAGTCATAAAATATATCAAACTCTTTATCATGGATTAAGTCTCCAGTTGTTCTTTTTAGGCTCCCCCAAAATTGAACGAAAATACTTGTAATTCCCCAGTAGTGAGCTTCCATTAAAAATCAAACAAAGCAACAATAACAACAAGAACAAAACAAAACATTGCTTTATTTCCTTAGACCTATGCTTGATTTTATCATGGCCACCTCCTTCTTCTCCAGGTTTTGTGAAGTCATGATTAACACAGCATTTGTTTGTCTTGTCACAACTTCCAATGTCTATTTATTTAACTTCATTGTAGCTTATGTTTTTCTCTTTTCAATTTTTAAGCTTATTAAGTTTGTCTTTTGCTCTTAATATAGTGGTTAGCACACATTTGACAGTAAATGATGTCACGTTGATAAGAACCTTGGGAACATTTTTGGAAGGGAGTAGGAGACCCAACTTTGTGAAGATGTTGACAGTGGGATATCTCACGGACACCTACCCCATCCTCAGCACTGGCTGGAGGGTGACCTTATTGCACTGTTTAGGACCATGGCATCTCTGTGGAGCAGAAATAGAATGAAACACACAGAATGGTGGCTGGGATGAAGTCAAGATCTGCTGTGCTTCTGGTCTCAAATTAGCCAGTGTTTCCCAACTCTTGTCCCCATTCTCAGTCAATTAAAATGACAACTGAAGGAGTCATGCGTATGGTGTCTGAGCATCATTTTTAAAAGCTCTCCATGTAATTTCTATTTCAAAGCAAGACTGGAGACTATGGAGACTGTGCTGACCAAAGCACTCCTCATACTTGGGAGCTACAGCAGACTCCTTGCAGCACGCTCGGAGCTAGGGTGGATTTCCTGCTCTTGAAAGAGCTTAATAAACAAACAGGTATCTAAATAAATCTTATCTTGTTTGAAGCAAAGGATTAAAGATAATGCATGGGTATAGGGAGGAAGGGACAACACCGACATAGCTGGTGACCAGAAGCTAAAATATAGTTTTCTGAAGCTACAGGGTAAATATGGCAGCATCAGTGATCTTACAATGGGACAGAAGTCCAAACACCAGGATCACAGTAGCTTTACTTGAAATTGGAATGATAGATAAATCTCCATGTTTCCTTGAAAGAATTCTCCCTCTGTTGCAGGCTTTCAGAGACTTTTTTCTCTAGTTGGCATCCAGAGGTGAGAAGTGGTATCTGTCCTCCATCCACTGGTGACCAGAGAAGCTGGTGACCAGAGAAGCTCGCAGGCTTTGATCTGGTTTCTGGACTTGCCCGTCTGAATCTTCTGTCCAAGCCAAGTCTTTGAGCCAGCAGATTTCTGGGCCTGTTTCCCATCAAAAACTGTGATCTCTCATTTTCTTCACAACAAGAAATTTAACTTGTAATTACAAGGTTCTCTTTCTTCGTCAAGCCAAGGAAACAGATTCATTCATGAAGGTGTGCTTACCATTGGCATTTGTTTACAGAGAATATTTTTTAACAGCATGATGACCTGAAGTTAACTTGTTATGGTTTCACTGACTTCAAAATACTCACTTTACTATGGAGAAATAGCCACTACAAGAAAATATGTCAGTAAGGTAGAATTTTGATCTTCTATGTATTTTGTTATCAACTCTCTTCAGAAATCAATATCATAGCTAGGTGTGGTGACACATGCCTATAATCCCAGAAGCTGGGGAGGCTGAGGCAGGAGGATCAAGAATTCAAAGCCAGCTTCAGCAACGGTGAGGCGCTAGTCTCTAGTGAGACCCTGTCTCTAAATATAATACAGAATAGGGCTGGGATGTGGTTCAGTGGTCAAGTGCCTCTGAGATAATCCCTGGTATAAAAAAAATCTATATCATAAAACAGAATAAAAAAAACCCAAACTTTCATATTTATCTTTCTATTTCTACCATTTCTGTGTTATTTGTTCTCAGGATGTTTTCCTTTCCGCTATAAAGATGATGAACGAGTAGTCTTTTTTCTTGAATTGCTAAAAGCCATTGTTTAGAAAGAATAAATGAGGAAATAGGTTACATTTTTTGCTTTAAATATACATTATAGTGAAGATTTCTATTTGATTTAGCTATTGTAAGTTTAAGTGCTTCTTTTTTTTCCAAACAAAAACATTTTCTCCACTAATA